>NW_016107340.1:9289363-9322481 GCF_001604975.1 Cebus imitator
TCACTGCAACTTCTGCCTCCCAGGTTCAAGCAATTCTCATGTTGCAGCCTCCTGAGTAGCTGGGATTACAGGCACCCACCACCACACCTTGTTACTTTTTGCATTTTTAGTAGAGATGTTGGCCAGGCTGGTCTCAAACTACTGACATCAAGTGATCCACCCACCTCAGCCTCCCAAAGTGCTGGGATTACAGGTGTGAGCCACTGCGCCTGCTCCCTAGTAGCATTTTTATGTGCCACTAGTAAGCAATATGAAAAAGAAAATTTTTTTAAAAATCCTATTTACAATAGGTACAGGTAAATACATAGGAATGAACTTAATGAAAGAAGTGACAGATCTCTACAATGAAAATTATAAAACATTGATGAAATAAATTGGAAAAGACACCACAAATGGAAAGATAGTCCATGTTCATGGATTGGAGAAAGCAATATTGTTAAAATGTCTCTACTACTGAAACCAATCTACAGTCAATGAAATCTCTATCAAAATACCAAAAGTCATTCTTCACAGAAACAAAAAAAATTCTAAAATTTATATGGTGCCACAAAAGACCCAAAATAGTCAAATCAATCCTAAGCAAAAAAACAAAAACAAACAAACAAAAAAAAAAACCTGGAGAAATCACATTACCTGACTTCAAATTACACCATAGCATGATAGTAACCAAAACAGCATGGTACTGGCATAAAAACAGACACATAGACGATGGAACAGAATAGAGAACCCAGGAACAAATCCACACACCTAGAGAAAACTCATCTTTGGCAAAGGTGCCAAGAGGATAGTCTCTTCAATAAATGGTGCTATGAAACTGGATATTCATACACAGAAAAATAAAACTTGGCCCCTATCTGTTGCTGAATACAAAAATCAAAACAAAATGACTTAAAAACTTAAATCTAAGACCTCACACTATGAAGCTATGACAAGAAAACATTGGGGAAAATCTTCAGGATATTGGACTGGGTAAAGATTTCTTGAGTAATACCCTACAAGCTTGGGAAACCAAAGCAAAAATGGACAAATGGGATTGCATCAAGTTAAAAATCTTCTGCACTGCAAAGGAAACAATCAATAAAGTGAAGAGACTTTATGACAAGGGATTAATAACCAGAATACATCAGGAACTCAAACAATTCTATAGGAAAATAAATCTAATAATCTGATTAACAAATGGGCAAAAGCTCTGAATAGACATTTCCTAAAATAAGACATACAAATGGCAAATAGGTATATTAAATGGTACTCAACACTATCAATCATCAGAGAAATGCAAATCAAAATTACAATCAGATATCATCTAACTTCAGTTAAAAAGGCTTCTATCTTAAAATCAGGTGATAATGAATGCTGGTAAGGATGTGGAGAAAGGTCATCTTTACACACTGTTGGTGATAATGTAAATTAGTACAACTACTATTTGAGAACAGTTCAGAGGTTCCCCAAAACTAAAAATAGACCTATCATATAATCCAGCAGTCCTACTGCTAGGTATATACCTAATAGAAAGGAAATCAGTATATTGAAGAGATATCTGCATTCCTATGTTTATTGTTGCACAATTTACAATAGCCAAGATTTGGAAGCAACCTAAGTGTTTCTCAGCAAATGAATGGATAAAGAAAATGTGGTTCCTATACACAATGGAGGACTATTCAGCCACAAAAAAGAATGAGATCCTACCAGCTGCAACTATGTGGATGGAAGTGGAGATCATGATGTTGAGTGAAGCAAGCCAGGCACAGAAAGAAAAACTTTGTTTTCACTTATTTGTGGCAGCTAAAAATTAAAGAAGTTGAATTCATGGAGATAGATAGTAGAAGAACGGTGTCAAAGGCTGTGAAGGGTAATGAAGACAGGGAGAGGGGTGGGAGTGGTTAATGGGTACGAAAAATAGAAAGAAATAAAACCTAGTATTCGATAGCACAACAGCGTAACTATAATTAATAATAATTTAATTTTACATTACAAATAACTAAAAGAGTATAATTGGATTGTCTGTAACACAATAAATGCTTAAGGTGATGGATGCCCCATTTAGCATGATGTGATTTTTACACATTGTATGCCTATGTTAAAGTCTCTCATGTACCCCATAAATATATGTACCTACTATGCACCCACAAAAGTTAAAATAAAAAATACCTTATGACTAATATGAAAACAAACTGAATTTGAATACCATTTACAAGTTATAACACCTTGAGCAAATTATCCTGTGCTTCAGTTTCCTCCACTACAAAATGTAGAAATTAATAGTACTTTCTTCATTAATTAATAAAGATTAAGTTACATAATGCATGCAACAATATTCTGAACAGAGCTATGTCCCACCAAAATTCGTATGTTGAACCCTTAACTCCGCTCTGACTATATTTGAAGATATGGCCTTGGGGAGGTATTTAGGGATAAATGAGTTCCAAAGCATAGGGTTCTAATGAAATGTGATTGGTGGCTTTATAAAAGGAGGGAAGGCATCAGAGAGCGCTCTCTCTTTTGTAGGCACCAGGAAAAGACCATGTAAGGACACAGTGAGAAGGTGGCTATCTGTTGCAAGCCAGGAAAAGAGCCCTCACCAGAAACCAAATTTGTTAACACCCTCGTTATGAACATCTGGCTTCCAGCACTGCGAGAAAATAAGTTCTTGTTGATTAAGCCATCCAGTTGGTGTTTTTTTTTTAAATTATAGTAGTCTGATCTGACTAATTTAAGCAGGTGTAGCATAGTTTCCAGAATCTAGAAGCCCCTCAGAAATGTTCATAATAATAATAATGTTACAGCACCCCACCACTTACCCAAAGTTAGCCATTGGGTCAGGGAGTTCCCTAGTATCATCCTTTCTGTGGTCGCCAGAGAGATGTTACAGGAAAGGAGTCCAGGTCTAGATCCCAAGAGAAGGTTCTGGGATCTGACACAAGGAAGAATCCAGACTGAGTCCACAGTGCAAAGTGAAAGCAATTTTGTTAAGAAAGTTAAGGAGTAAAAGAATAGCTACTCCATAAAGAGAGCAGCTCAGAGGGTTGCTGGTTGCCCATTTTTATGGTTATTTCTCGATGATACGCTAAATAAGGGTAGATTGTTCATGCCTCTCCTTTTTAGACCATATAGGGTAAATTCCTGACGTTGCCATGGCATTTGTAAACTGTCATGGTGCTGGTGGGAGTATAGCAGTGAGGACGACCAGAGGTCACTCTCATCGCCATCTTGGATTTAGTGGGTTTTGGCTGGCTTCTTTACTGCAAACTGTTTTGTCAGCAAGGTCTTTATGACCTGCATTTTGTGTTGATCTTCTCTCTCATCCTGTGATGTAGAATGTCTTAACCATCTGGGAATGCAGCCCAGTAGGTTTCAGCCGTGTTTTACGCAGCCCCTACTCAAGATGTAGTTTCTCTGGTTCACATGCCTCTGACAATAACAATACGTACATACATATACATGCATACTAAGATTCTGCAGTTGTATAGTTTTAAAAATGATTTCTCAAGGATCTTCTCAGTCAGATTTTAACCTATCTTCCCAGTCTGGTCTCCTGACAGCTTCTTCCATATTGTATGTATAAGGGGTCCACATCTCTGAAACTGCTATACACTTTTAGAATCCCATGAGTCTGTTCACTTTGTTTCTGCTTAGAGAAACACCGTGTCTGCATTCTCTATATGACAAACTCAAATGTACCCATTAGGGCCCAACTCAAGTTTCATTTCTGGGAAATATTTCTTTGACATTTCTAGGTATGATTCATAAACTCTTTTCTTTTGCTCCCATTTCCTACAACATGGCTAAAATAATACCTAACAAATATCCAGTAATTGCAACTCAAATGCTTTCTCTGGAGAGACAGTTAGGTAAATGCACGAAAGAGCCAGGTGTGACAGCTGGGAGTGGTAGAATTGTTGCCCACTGGAGAAGGCAGGCCCAGCCTAAAGGCATTCTAATTTGGATTAAAAACAAAACAATGTGCTAGTGAAAAAAAACCCCACAGGATGGATTCAGTTGGTAGCCTGCCAGTTCACATCCTCAGCTCCATGGCTTCCCTCTTTTTGCTAGACTAAGAATTTTTGTGAGTAGACACTGTCTTTTATCTTCAGTCCTTTACCCAATGTCTGAAAAGCAACCATTATTGAATGAGTGAATAAAGTAATATGTCCTTTTTTAAAAATCAAAATCCAAATAATGTTGAAATTTGCTTCTAATTGAAGCAGCCAATAATCCTATGATTGAAGCAAAACAAGGTGGTGTGGTGGCTCAAGAGACAAACTCATTTTGGGCAGATGCTTTCACAGAGTTGCATGGCCCACTGCTGGCACTATGTGATTTCATCTAGCCCTCAAATATGCCAGTCACACTTTAGTGAAAGAGACAGATGTGAATTAGTCAATATGAAAACTATTACCACAAATACCAATTTCATTTGGAAAAATATGGTGATTTTCTAACAAGACTTACTAGAGTTCTCCAAAGTACCTGGTTAGATACCTGGACCAGGTAGGAAAAGTTCTCTGTCCTTCCTTCTATAGTTTGAGAAGCTCTGCGTTTATCTGTTTTACTTGTTTATGATGAAAAAAAGGAAAGGAAAAAGAAGCAAAAGGAAAGTTAAATCTTCAAGCCAAGGAGAGACCTTGGAAGGAATCAACCTGCTGGCACCTGAATCTTGGCCATCCAGCTTCCAGAACTGTGAAAAATTATAGCAGCCTAAACTGACTGATACAGCAACTATTGCAGTAGTGAAAAATGATGAAAAAGCTCATCCAGTTTTCAAATAGTTCCCAGGAATTAAAGGGATAATTTTGAAACCAGGATTTGAATTTAATGCTTATGAAATAGACAGCATTGGCCCATTTCATTTCATCATATTTATTCTCTTATTAACTAGAGAGACATAAGTTAAATTTATTACTGATTCTACCATTGAGTACCATTGAGGTTTCTTAATTTTTTTTTCTTTTTTGAGACTGAGTATTGTTCTTGTTGCCCAGGCTGGAGTGCCATGGCACAATCTCAGCTCACTGCAACCTCTGCCTCTCAGGTTCAAGTGATTCTCCTGCCTCAGCCTCAGCTGAGTAGCTGAGATTACAGGCACCCATCACCATGCTCAGCTAATTTTTGTATTTTTTAGTAAAGATGGGATTTCACCATGTTGGACAAGCTGGTCACAAACTCCTGACCTCAGGTAATCCACCCGCCTCAGCCTCCCAAAATTCTGGGATTACAGCCATGAGCCACCACACCCAGGGGACTTGAAAAGAATTTTAATTCCGTTATTGTTGTGGTCAGTATTCCATACATGTCAATTAGGTCATGTTTGTTAATTACATTGTTCAGACCTTCTATATTTTCACTAATTATCTTTTAGTTTGTTCTAGCAGCTATTGAATGAACTATATTAAGGCCTTCTGTTAGGCTGGTGGACTTGTGTATTTTTTTGTTCACTTTTGTGAATTTTATTTGTTTTGTATCATTTGCAGTTATAATATTTAGTATATATAGACCTTTAAAATTCTCATATCTTCTTATTGGATTGAATTTTTTATCATTGTGAAATATATTTATTTATTTTTGGTAACACTTATCTGAAAGCCTCCTTAGAATAACTCTTATATATTATTATCATCTATATAATATTATGAGATAATTCTATTTCCTATAGTCTGATATGACTATAGCTACAGTAACTTTCTTTTCATTAGTGTTTGAATACTATAGCAATATAGTTTCTTCCATACTTTTATTTTCAATTATTTTGATATATATATATGTGTGTGTACTTTTTTTTCTAATTTTTTGCAGAGACAAGGTCTCACTATGTTGCTTAGACTTGTCTTGAACTGCTTGGCTCAAGTGATCCTCTCACCTTGGCCTCCCAAAGTGTTGAGATTACAGGCATAGCCACCACACCAAGCCCTGGGTTACATTTCTTATGGTAACATATACTTTTGGCTTTTTAAAAATTGTATTCACTCTGACAAGTTAGACTTCCTTTAGATCAAAATGTTTTATTTCTTTTTTTTCATTTCTGTGAACAAGTTAGTTGTACATTCTTTCTCGCCACTCTATTTTTGATTAGAGATCATAGCATGCATCATTGACTTCCTGTTATTGCTAGAAATTTAAAGTCTTTTAAATCCATTTATCCGTTTTCTCTTTCCATTATTATTGTCATGTATTTACTTCTACATTTATTTAAAATTTGAGTAGGCATTGTGTACAGATTCACCTCATTTACATTAACACACATATGTTACCATTTCCAATTCTCTTTATTTATAGCTTCAGTTTCATTTTTCATGTAGAATCATTTCCATCAGCTTGAGAAAATTTCTTTGATATTTCTTTTAGTCAGATATGCTAGTGATGAATCCTCCAAGCTTATATGTCTTAAAATATCTTTATTCCACCTTTATTGTGATAGAGTGGTTTTTGTTGTGTTTAGAATACTAGTTAGGCACATTTTCCAGTAGTGCTATAAAAATGTGATTTCATTGTTTCTTGATTCAGTTGTTTCTGTTGAGAAATCAGCTGTCAATCTAACGGTCACTTTTCTGAAGATAACATGTTCTTTTCTCTGGTTACTTTAAAAAATTTATCTTTATCTTTGGTTTCCAATGGTTTCACTATAATGTTATATGTAGGTTTTTGTGTGTTTGTTTATACTGTTTGGATTACTTGAGCTTCTTGAATCTGTAGAATATCTTTGATCAGTTTAAAAAAATTCTCAACAATCACTACTTTAAGTACTTCTTTTGATATATATGTATATTTTAAAATTAAACTGTTTTACTTCTCAATATTGTGTGCTTTTCTGTTTCAATCTGTGTATAGATTTTACCTTTTTATCTATTTTGGCAATTTTCATCAATTTTCTTGTATATATTAGATATAGTTATGTTAAAGTATTTGCTAACATCAATATAAACATTATTTAAATATCTGCTTCTAATGTTTGCTTTCTCCTTGATTAATTTTTGAAAATACGTTATTTATTTAAAATAATACATTTTATATCACATAAAATACCTTTTCAGGCACCTTTATGTATTTATAATTTTAAAAATGATTCCTAAACATTTTATATAAAAGTAACTATAAAGAACCCATAGATTTAATCTTCCATCAGAGTGAAGTTTCTTTTTTTTTTTCCAGATATCCTCTGAAACAGAGTGGAGTTTCTAACTAACTACACATTCTTATCCAATAAAATTAGAGAAAAAGACCTGATCATTTTAATCTCATCAGGGATTTATCTGTGTTGAGGCTGACTGGCAGTTTGGTAGTAATCAGGCTTTCTCTACTTTGTCTCAGGGATGATTTTCTTAAGCTTTGCTTGTGAACATGGTATTTGTCTCCTTAACCATAAAAGACTACAGGGAATTCAGATCTGCTCTTTCAGTGTTCCCAGCCCAACTCTCTAGTATCCCTACTCCTTCAAGATGAAATCTGGCAAATATCAAGAGGCAAACTAGCAATATGCTTGTGGTGGGTCCTCTATTTCTGGTTTGTCTTTGTTTTTTAAGCAATAAATGATTTCAGTCTTTCTTTTAGAAGTTTTGTCATACATTGTCAGCATTCCACAAAGCCCTAAAACTCATCAAATATGTCATTAGTAAAACTAGTCTTGCATTGCAGGTCCTTGAGATTCCAATTTGTCGCTTTAGAGCTACACAACTGCTTTGCTTTCTACCAGCGGTTGCCAAGGCTTTTATAGCAACATCCAGAATTTGCTTATGCCTTCACTAAATACAAATGGCTAGCAATCATCAGCTTCACTTTGGATAGATTCTTGCTTCTCTGAAACTGTAGTTCATCTAGCTCTCATTTCTTCCAAAGCTTTTTAATGCTTTTAAAACACAATTTTTTGTAATTTTCCAGCTTTTTCTAGTTCCAGTAGGAGGCTGGCCATTTACCACCTACTACATACTATTTGGAAACAGAAGTCTCAGTAAATATTAAAATGATTCTTGTTTTCATTTGAAATCCTGTATCACTCCAGTTTCTGGTTCATTAATCATATCTTATATTGCTTTGTTGCTTCATGTGTGTTGGTCTTATTTCTTTGCATATTACAAACTTTGAGGGAAGAATTGTTTTTTATCTTGTATAGACCTATCATTATACTAAACATAGCATAATTAAAAGTCAATTTGAAACATTGGATAGTTTAAAAATCTAGTCTATGGGACATTATATTAATCATAGTCACAATTATCCCATCTTTATCCTTGTAAATCCTTATTTACTTCATATATCCAGTTATCTATCTATATGTATATTATCTGTCTCTGACCCCTTGCAAATTGTCTTTATAAAACTCTGCTCAAGGACTGATAAATACATAAAAGAAGTCTATAGCTTTTGTATATCTATTTACCAACAAAAGACGGGACTTTGAATTGTTTCTTATCCCTTAAATATGAACTCTGAGAATGTATGGCAATGAAAGGCTTATTTCTCACTATAAACTTGCATGCTTCTTTCAATTAAGCAATAAGAATTACCTAATTCATCAAGTTTTTTATTTACTCTGACTGCTACAAAAATAAGGGTTTGATTAGAGTTGTCCTCCTCACTGTGTATAGACACACACACACACGTGCATGTATCTATATATACACATATATATACAGACACACATGCATATGTTTGTCTAGTGTGTGGGTTGCTGTATGACTCCTTCTTGTTTCCTTCTGTTTATCTTTTTTTATTATTTGCCCTGTGTTACCTGTGTATTTATTGTAAGTCACAGCAAATTTTGAAAAATGGATGAATGAGTCTATGAATTGACATAGCTAATATAATGACCTAAGGTGCCAGTGACTCATCAACTTTGGCATGAATTAGGCTTTTTATTGCCAGATGGACCAGGTTAGTGGCATTCATTTAATATTTGCCAAATATTGAATCATTAAGAGAAAGACAAACCACAAGATTTCTTAAGATTCTTTTTTCTTACCATTCATTTTCCATGACTTGCATTTTTATTTACAAAAATGTCTAAATACCTTTCGATGATACAAGTCAGCTTTTGTATGCTTAAAATTTGTGTGAAAAGTATAAAATTTAGAAATGTCTCAGTCTGTCAACATAAACTTTGTGAATCTGGAAATATCTGAAAAAATTAAGTGATCCTTTAAAGTTTTTACTATGAAAATAAAAGACAAAGGTATATCTCCAGCAGTGGATTTAATAAGCAAGAAGTTAAGATATAAGCAACATAATAGGCTGTAATATTGAAGCATGTAGATCTGTGGGATTAGTGGGTTAGGACGAAATTGGTAACTCTATAATGCGTACAATCTAACATTTTCTCTTTGAAATCTATAGTTAAATGCATTTGTTCCCAAAAACTATACCACCAGCAATTTCAATCCATTTTCCAGATGTTAAAAAATATCTGCCCAGGAATTTGAGACCAGCCTGGCCAACATGGTAAAACCCTATCTCTACTAAAAATACAAAAAGTAGCCAGGCATGGTGATGCACACCTGTAATCCCAGCTACCTGGGAGGCTGAGGTACAAGAATTGCTTGAACCCGAGAGGTGGATACTGCAGTGAGCCCCAATCACCCCACTGCACTCCAGCCTAGGTAATAGAGTGAGACTGTCTCAAAAAAAACAGCAAAAAAATCCCCCAAAATCTGCCCATAGAAAACCAGGTTGTTAATTCCATCCATGTATGCTAACCCAGTAGAAGACAATGTTGCTAGAAGGATCATTTCCAAATAAAAATGACAATTTGTGTAATTAGTTTACTAATGACTATAGTCCTAAAGAAACTTAGGACTAAAAAACTTAGGTTCATGCAACCACAATTTTAAATTTGTACTCTACTAAATTGTAGGCTTGAAATATATGGCATAAAGGGTGCTTACTGAGGGCCAATGCTGGAGCCAGTTGAATACAGTCAGCCTTTGGTGTAAATAATTGTCTAAATACGTTCTATGGGTCCCCGTACCTTCTTGCAGGACCACATGACTTTATAAAAAAAAGTTGTCACGACAGTAATTTTTATAAACAAAAGACTTTATTTCAAATATATTTTACAGTTTGTGTGTAATTAGGATTGCTTTCCAGATTGTGAAATTTAAGAATAAATTGAACAAGCAATGTACAAAATAGTGATGTTTACTTAGGCCTACTGAATTCCTACAATTGTTCTTGTAGTTTTTTCTTTCTTTTTAAATTGTATCAGTGGAGACATCAATGATAACACAGATTTTATCCTCTTGATTATATTTTGAATAGCAACAAAGTACCATTCCATTCCATATTTGTTTGCATCTTTAGAAACTGGCAATAAGGGGAGTAGAATCTCATGTATCTGGACCTAATTGGAAATGATAATATATTATTAACAGAGCTCAACCAATTCATTCTTTGTGGTAAAAGCAGTTTGCTAAGCAAATTGGTAGAATAACTAAGATTGTAGGACAGATGTTAGCCTCCTTAAGAAACATATTATTTTAGAGAGCTTTTAGCAATACTATTGCATACACTTTACATACTAATTACAATGCTTACTTATAAAACAGGTCTTCTCAGCTAGCTATTAGATTGCTTTAGAAACTCAAGAAAATAGATTGGATTTTTTTCATAAACATTCTTTAAATCAGACATTGAACTAATTCATGCTTACCTTCACCTCCATTGTTATAACTGAGGTTTCAATGATGATGTGAAGTTATAGAGATGACTTCAGAACTTTTAAATTTGGTAAGAATGACAGCATAATGATTTTAAAAACACTTACGTGAACTTCAAACACCAGCAACGAAAATTGGCAACATTGAAATTTAAAAAAAAAAAAAAGTGTCTTCTTTTCACTATTGCCAGTATTGTTTTGTTGTTCAAGGCATTGGCAATAGGAAAACAATCTATTATTATATGCTAGTCCTAAATATTACATAAGAAACTAAAAAAACAAGAAAAGAATGTTTCCAAGTAAACTTTATTTGGTAGAAGAAAGAGGGTGGTGGTTGGGACTTTCCACCTTGGTGAGCCAAGTTTCCTAAACAGGCAAGATTTTCACCATCCACATATACTTAGCACATCCTGGTAATGTTATTTCCTGAAGAAATGTAGGAAAAGATCATGACCAATGCAACCATGGGTGGTCTATTATAAACTCTATACAGAATGTTTACTTCTCAATTCCTACAATGGATATTTTCCTTTCAAAGAACCTCAATTTTGTTTGCAAAATTTGTTTTGCAAATATTCAGTGGGTTGCAGTTTTATGTTTGTCATATTTTTAGTGTTCCACTTGCCTGGAGTCTCTGAAGTCTACTGCTTTGCCATGATGGGCAACACGAGACACGGAAACAAGGAGTGGCAATGTGGTTCTGACGGACAAAATGCCCTCCAGCCAATAAAGAGAGGGATTGCGAACGCCTTAAAACCTCAAACTCTTGCCTACTTACTGATCCTGTTTCAAGGTTTTCTCAGAGGCCTAAAGAGAAAGTATGGTAGGCCACAGAAGCTGCAGAATTTGACATGCAAAGTAAAGGTAGGCAGAGGAAGAGAAAAATATCATCCCCACCTCTTGGTTGTTTTGGAGCATGAGAGTATGCCAAATTACTTAGAGCTGTTAAATAGCAAAAGCTTTGTTCTATCCCCAGAGATTCTGATTCGCTACATCTGAGGTTGGGCCCAGGAATCTACATTTTTCACTGTTAATTCTGAAGCAGGTGGTCTGTGGACCAGATTTTGTAAAATGCTTCTGTTAAGGGATATAGTGGGCAGTGTTTGTAGGATAAACCCTTTTATATACTTGTATTCATCTGAACCAAATCTTACCTGACCCATTGTCTTGATACCTATTTAAAAAATCCACCCACCCACCCACCCACCCAACCAACCAACCAACCAAACACCCTCATATGAAACTATTACATATAGAACTATCAAGGTAGAAAAACATTATGGTGGAAGAGACAAGCAAAAATGGCCATTGAAAGGAAAGGAGACTTCTTGTTTTTAACATTCACTAGAAATGTTTAAGGTAGAACTCAGAGGCTAATGTTAAACAATTCAGAAATATCCATTATTCAAAATTAGATACCAGCGAGGTGAAAATTATTTATAGTTCTTAGTAATTTCATGATCTGAAATTTATAAATCTTCTATACAAACAAAAGAATAAAGCACAATTCTAAAGCATAGAAACCCCCCAACCCCAACCCCAACCCAAGGAAAGTGTCCAGCCAGGGAAAACAACAATATTAAAGGTGCTTTAGACTGTTGAGTTTTCAATTGTATTGAGTCAATTACATATAAGAAGAGTATCTTTTGACAGTATAGTGAAGCTAGATCGGTCTGAGTGAGATGCATCATATTAAGTTCTGACTGTCTTTCTGGGAATGTCCACAACTAAAAATTAAACCTTTAGTTCTCAAAGTCAGTAAGTGGGGTTAGTTATATAAAAAACAAGATTAAATTTCCATACTTTTGTTCTTTTCATAACAAAACTAAGAATTACACCCTCATAACAATAATTGTGAAAAGAAACACAGTATAATAGGTAAAGAACACATCTGCTGTTTTTATTGGTGCCTTGCATGGCAGTAATACTGAAAAAGGAGAATGCAAAAAAATAAAATAAAATAAAATAAAATAAAAAAACGAAAAACAGGTTGGTGGCAACCCACATCTTTTTTTTAAGAGCACATAATCTCCTGTTTTATTTTTATTGTGGCATGAATGATAACATAAAACCAAAAACATGAAAATATACAACTTATATTACACTATGTGTTATGAACAAAATATAAATCTATAACTCTATGTTATATTTACATAATTATTTATTTTATTAAATTTCAAGTGAGATGGTAGGTTGCACATACTTTGTTTTAAGCTCCAGGCATTTGATTGTCTCTTTTCTACATTTTTTTCCATTTCTACTTGTAAAATTCAAAATGTTAGAAGGACTAAGAGCTTTAGAGCCAGTGGAGCTATATAAATACTGTTTTAGTGAACCAGTGACAGAAACACTGGGGAGGACAGGAATCGATCAGTAGGAAACTCAGCACATCATCTTCAACCTGGGAAGTTGATAGTTACAGGAAACTTTAAAATTAAATACTTGAAAAGCCTGGCTAAACCAACAGCTATGCCCTACAAGACAAAGAGATACCTGAACCACTTTAAGTGGCCTTCATAGTTTTCCTTGCAGACCCCGTAAGTTTTATTTTACTATTAATTTGATAGACAAATATCTTATAAACCTGTTTGTAAATATACAGTTGTTTATTACAATTCAATAATTTACCCATTAGAATGAATGAAAGTGTAATTATTTTTTATGGTTTAAATGTGATATAAGAGGTTTCTTCTGGGAACAGTCACAGCTTCTGGATTAAGAAAATATCTGAAGTTGGACCGTAAAATGGTTAATTTTCTCTAAATGAATTAAGGTAAACTTCTACTCCAGAAATCAAAACTATAAAATAGTTTCACCAAAGAAAACTTTTTATATTTGTTCTTTATAAGAGGATTTGGTTTTAACAATGATGATTATGTTCTTTGGGAGGGATTTTATACATGGTTAACTCTTAACTGCAGATGCCAAATGAACTTTAAAAATGGACTTAACTAATTTAGGTACAAATGTACTGAAGAATAGTTTTATATTTTATCCAATTGTAGTAACTTAATCACTAAGTTATTATTAGTAATCACAAATGAGTAACTTTATTTTCTTCAGTGATGTTCTCTTAAATTCATACAAAAACATGACTTTTTTTAGAGAAACTGATTACAACTATAAAAACCGGAATTCTGGCAAGATTATTTCTCAGTGTTGGGGTAAGTTTTGTGTGTGTGTGTGTGTGTGTGTGTGTGTGTGAGAGAGAGAGAGAGAGAGAGAGAAGGGCAAAGAGATAAAGTGTGAACAGGTAGGTAAGAAAGCAGAGAGGAGGGGACTGTGTTTTAGTTTGATCTTTTGATCTTACTCTCATTTTCTTTATCTTTTTTGGTCATTATGGGGCATAGAAAAAGAATACAGGGTTTTAGGATCCTTGACCAAAACTATAAATCAACCAAATGCCAAAAAGGCAATGTAGTAACAGTAAGTTGCTATTCATAGCACCTTTTGCCAAGTGATTTCATAGCACTTTCAACATTAATACAACTATTTTTGCTTTTGTAACGGGGAAAACTAGGGCAAAGAAAATTTGATATCCAGTGAATTAACCATCAGAACAAGAGAACAGAATGCAGGGCTATGAGCCTGCTTTTTGTTTCAGTTCATGCACAGTTTAGTCTCAGACATAAACCTAGCTAAGATTAACTTTTGAATTTTAGCAGTTAAAAGTCACCATTAACAATTTTGTTTTCCCTTCAAATAAAACAAAGTAAAACAAAAAAAGACTAAACAGAATCGTTGTCAATTCACTGGTGTGTTATTGGTTTCAGCCATGAATGCCTTCAATGGCATCTACCTGGAGCTAAAACAAAGTATTCTTGTAGCCCAAAGTCATGAAATGAAAACAAAGCATCTTTTATAACATGGTGTGAAGTAAGTATCCAGCAAACGTGAGAGGTGAACCCACATAAATCAGAAGGAATTTGTTAACAAAGACAGAGAACAAATTTTTTAAAAATCTGTTTTCACATTGTACATAATAATGATATAAAAACAAGTGTCTAGTTTTTCCTTATCCAGAGTGCTTAAAAACAAAACAAAAACAAAAACAAAAATTGGCTCTAGATGACTGTGGCAATTAAATAACTAAAATGAGTGATGAGAGCATAAGTTAGTTAAGATTGAACACGACCCTCCTATGAATTCACTCCTTTGTTTTAAACATCAGAACAGATATTGTTGGGGCCAAAATTCTTAAAAAGGAGAAAACTTATGGAAGGAGAAGTAAAATTGTGTGGGTAAATGTGTGTGTGTGTGTATGTGTGTATGTATGTGTATATATATATATGCACACACACATATATATACATATACATACATATATGAATTGGAGATGGAAATTTGTTTTAAATATCTAACAGCTTATTGGCTGCACTTCCAAATCGGAGCAGAATAAAATAGAAGGGGAGAAATAAAATAAATTATACATAACTTACTAATCTGGGAACAGCTGACCATTATTATTATTACTATTATTATTATTTTATCATCATCATCATTATTACAACACTAGCAAAAAGAGGCAGTTCAAATGAAAATAAAGTCATCAAAAACAGGAAAAACAAACATAACGAAATCTCTGACATGCAGGATATGATCAGCTCCTCCAAGCAAAACCCCAGAGCAAGTCTTTTGAGAGAGAGAAAAATAAAAGAAATTCTTTTTTTTATTTATATGAAAAATCCAACTTTAGGGTGGTGTTTAGTGGGGGTGGAATAGGAAAATGATGACTGGAGTGAAAACTATAGCACATTGAGCTACTAGTTGCAGTATTTACTATCTGATACTTCAATACAAATAATGGCAATTGACTTGAAATGATTTTGCATTTATTTGTACAGGCCCTACAACTGCCTTGGCATTTGGCTGGAAAAGTCTACATAAGCAGTCCCATCACATTCAGTTGTTGCTCTTCACAAATACTCTGCTCGAACCAAAGATGGACTTCAGTGGATTCATCTGACAGCAAGGGAAGAGCAGTGGCAAGGATCCCTGGGTGCAGCCAGGCTCCATTTTGCTGGGCTGCAATGACTTTTAATTAAATACTACTTTTTATGGCATGAACTACACATGGCCCACACTTCTGAAATGCTAAAGGCCTCCACCTCATTTCATGGAGGGGTGAAAAATACCTTATAAAATCATCAGTTTCATTTCCTGATCAGGAAAGGATGGAATGTTGAAGAAATAAGCTAATTCTATTCATCTGAAAAATGGCCAAATATATTCAATGAAAACAATGATTGTTTTGCTTGAAATATCAACAGGAAAAACAAAAATCACTAAGTAGCAAACATTAATAGAACCAACTGACCAGGGAGAAAGGACATCTGGGAACAGTTTGCTAGTAGCTTCCATGTTATACATGCACACCTCTATTACACAGGGCCACCTGATCCATCCAATAATAATCATATTAGACATTTAAAAATATAATTTCTGAGCCCTATACTTGGTTAAGTTGTCATTTGAAGTGCAAAGTCAAGGTCAAGATTATTTCTAGACCAGTCACTTGGGAGGATGTGGGATTTCATCCCCAGATGTGGGTTTAACTCACAATGGTCCAACGTTATTCCTATTAGTACCATAATCACACACATACATACACACAAAAATCCAAGATCAGAAAATATTTTTCTCTAAATTTCTTATGTCTCTCTCTCTTTTCACCTGAGAACAGCACCTACAGTTTCCATTAAAAAAAAAAAAGTCAAATCTCACCAGCTGCTGGTATTTCAGGTTTTCTAAGGGATTGTCTAAGATATAACACTGTCCTAACTTAAGAAGGAACAGGAAAAAGGAAAGGGAAAAAATGAACTTGGTCAACACTTCAGTACAAATTTGGCACTTGCTCAAAGATGTAGTGTGGTGTGCAACAGATAAAGAAAGTCCTCTAAAGAAAATAATTGCTTAATTTGTGGTGGATAGCAAGTAAGTTAAAAACAGGCTCTTTTTCCCTCTTCCCCCTCATGCACAGACTTCCATCTTTAAAGTATAGAGATGGAGAAGGTGGAGAGAAGTAAAGAGAAATTCATTTTTCTTTTTTTTTTTTTCTGTCAGGTGCATTACAAAGAAAAAAAATGAAAGAAAAGAAAAAGAAAAGGAAAAAACCCAGAACCCCCCAAAAACAAAACAAAACTTATTTCTTTTTAAAAATTGTAGCACAAAACAACAAAACACATTCACAAGCCACTTGTTGGCACTGTGTACCTGAGTGAGAATTTCTAGAACATTGTAGAACAAACAGCCATAAAGTTTATTAAAAAAAAAAAAGTTGACGGGTAAGACTTCAGTGCTTGGATGTAGCAGCTGAATTACTGGCATTATTTTACCCATAGCTTATTTCAATCTCTTGTTGTTGATATTGTTGTCTGCTTGTTGTATTTTTTTTTCTTTCCAAGCCTTTTGAGGCTGAGGTCTATTAGTCAGCTGATGTCCCAACTATTTAAGACTAACAGTTAAAGTAACAGTCAGTGTATGAGAAAGTTAATGTGCTTGGCCACTGGTAAGGATGAACCAGTTAGGGCTTCTTTAAGTCCTAAGGTCACAACAATCTTTTGACCCTTATCAGTTGGCTTGTCCTGCAATATGGTTTTCACTGTCACTCCCATAATCTACATCTGGATCATCCTCTTCCTCGTCGTACTCATCATAAATTTCTCCATTGATGTCCTCGGCCTGCATCTCCTCTTTGATATGTGGCTCCTCTCCTTTCACACCGTAAGTGCTCTGGATAACAGGCATCCCAGGCTCTGGGCTGCTAGACACGCTTGAGTGCTCTGAGGGCAGGTGAGGGGAGGGCATTCCAGCCATGGCGATGGCTCCAGGATACACAACACCAGCAGTGGCAATGGGGATCTGTGCTTGTTGCCTGTCAAGAAAGGAATTTCCAAAAAGAGATCATGGGTGAGTGAATAGTTAGATGTGGACTTTGCAATTAATTTGCTCAGCAATGTCCCATTCTAAGATACTGATTTTATCTAATTGCCGAACATTTTTCAAACTGTATCCAACTTTGACTTTAATACCTTACTTCTATGTAGTGCTTCATAGATTGCAAGACATTTACATGTATTGTCCATCTTATTCTTAATCCTGTTTTGTGACTACCGCTTTATTAAAAAAACTGAGGGTACAAAAAGATGAGGCAGAAGAACCCAGGTCCTTAACTCCAAGTTCATTTTTCCTTCACTATAACATGCAGAAATGGTATTTTTCCCTAGAATTAAACCTAAAGATAATTACATTTTAATAGGAAAATCCTAAAGTATTAGAGTTCTAAAAATAAAACTTTCCTACCAGAACACACCAGAACTGAACAAATTCACACAGTCATAGTGGTAGGAAGCAGGGCCAGCTTCAAGGATGTACAAACGGTGCAACTGCACTAAGGTCCCACACTTTGATTTAAAGCTTTGCTGCCACAGACTTGAAATTCCCAGTAACTTTTTTTTTTTTTTTTTTTTTAAAGATGCGGTTTCACCATGCTGGCCAGGCTGGTCTTGAACTCCTGACCTCAGGTGATCCACTCACCTCGGCCTCCCAAAGTGCTAGGATTACAGGTGTGAGCCACCACGCCAGGCCAAAATTCCTAATAACTTTTTAACAAGAGACTCTGTCTCTTCATTTTTGCAACTGGTCCTATAAATAACGTAGGTGGTCCTATAGAAAGGGATGAATAGATGATGCTCATTTATGCTTGTTTTTATTCATTCATATGTTTACTATTAACCCAAGAACTGTTGGGCTTTGTGTTTATCTTTGTGAGGAGTCATGTGCTTGCATATGAATCACAGAACCCTAGACAGAGCATGTAGCCTTTTTCAAGGAACTGGAGGGGACAGAGCAGATTTGAAAAGGCTTTTATGTTATTCTCTGCCCATATTTAGAACAATATTTATTATTCTAAGTAGCTCTTAGGAACTAACTTCTATTTCAAAGATGAACAACTTTATTTTTGTGTTTGAGAGAATTCTGTAGAAGCAATGCATTTCTGTAGAACATCTACAACACTATCAACAACCTTGCCACCGGAGCACTGTAAAACATCTTGGAGCTGCGTTCTTCATTCAGAATGAAACTTCCTGTTCATAACCTTGTTGTGCCCTAAATATAATCCCTAGCTTGTGTTACCTACAAGGGCCACACATGTACCTTGATAGCTCACTAACCTCTCTGTATTTAGAAATAAGTATTTTTTCTTTCGAAATGATTTTTATTTTGTATTGTCTCAACAAAGTTGTCAATTGTAAAATTGATCATGGTGAAGCTTAGGAGGTAATGCAAACCAATGAAGAAAAGAACCAGTTATACTTCTAAGTTTTTAATAGAAAGCTTCAAAATTATTTACTTGTAGTTATCTTATTTTTAAACTAGTTGTTAACAAATCTCATGTTAGAGCTAGGAACTTGCAGTGGATTCATATGCATATATTTTTCAAGACCATGTGGGAGACTGTTAGTCTCTGAAAATACTCTGAGCTCAGATTCTCTTTCAAAATGCCTCTTTGCAACTGAACAAATATGTTTCACATCCCATTAAGTATAACAGGAAGTTTGCCCCATGAGAAAAATGACTGAAGGGTCCATACCCAACATTGAAGTACTGCCGCATCTCCTGCCGCCTGTTGCGCATGATTGCCTTGTATTCACCAATGCGCAGCTTTTTGCCATCCACAAGGCAGGTGCGCTTTGGCCTGGGCTTGTACTTATAGTCAGGGTACTTCTCCAGGTGCTGCTTGCTGAGACGGGCTTGCTCCTCATAATATGGCTGTTTCTCTAGGTTTGTCATAGCTTTCCAGCGAGATCCTATGAAGAAAGAAGGTTAGGATGCCAATTGGCACAGCTTCTAAGCAGTCTAAAAAGAGATATAGCTGAGAACAAGAAAATCTAAAGTAGGGATGTTGACCAAAACCCAGAAATACATAAACCTATTTTTGATTAGCGAGATCCCACAAGAACAGAGGTGGTGGTGGTTTTGTACCTAAAGATATAAACACTGGGCAATTCATTTTTTTCTCTGGCATGAATTCATAGTTTAGCCAAACTTTTGTATTATGTACCCAAACGCTCATAATTTAATGAATATATTTCTCATTCCTACATTAGATCATGATATAATTCACATGTGAACAAAAGTTACATAATATTTTATCACACATTTTGAGTCTGAGACTAATTACTGTATCAAGTTGTTGAGTATTTTATGTGGGAGATGTTTTTTACTATGAAAGTTCCTAACATATATCATGTAGTCTCACCCTCCCCAAAATGTTTAAGTATTTTATGCTTATGAAAATGATAGTAGTAAAAAATTCATTTTATTAACATTTTAATTATAATTAAAATAATAATATTAATCAACATGGACTGAATAACTACTATGTGCCAGATACTATGCTAAAAGCTGGACATACATTATCCCTTTCCTACCTTTCACCTCAATCTTATAAGACAGACAGCATTTCTATCTGTTTTCATAGTTGAGAAAATTGAGATTCAAACTAACTTAGCCAGGGCCATAATTATTGAAGTGCAGATCTGTGGCCCAAACTCAGATTTGACAGAACTTAAATTGTGCTATAATGTATGGCATTTCCTATATATGGCCACCTACTATATAAAATATAGCAGAGGTCACAATTAAAGTAAGTGTGTACTGAGTAAGATTTTCTCTTAATAAATTAATTTCAATAACATACAAAGATGTCACTTCCCATAATGTAGTCTGTATTAGTAATAATAACCCAAATTGTTTCCCCCTTTCTTTTCACTATTAATTTTGGTATGAATTTAGCTGGGATTAAAAAAGACAAGTTTGAAGCTTAAATATAAATAGTTTATGTTAATTCACATTTTAGATATGGTTTAAAACGTTGATTCTGTCAAAGTTTTTTTTTTTTTTCAAATAGAAGTGGTAGTAATAGTGTTTACTTTTTATTAAGAGAGAGTTAAAAATCTATTTGCAGATGAAGTGTGTGTTTATCTGCAAATAGTCATCTCAACTCAACCCGAATGTACAAAGGCCGAAAAACTACAACCAGGATATCCCTACCAAATGGTCTTTTACCTGCCTTTAAATGTCATCTAAGTAAGATCTTAGAAGCTTTTGAATGAGTTCATTACTCACCCATAACACCATATATTAAATGCAAGTAGCTCACTGTTGAATAGTTCTTCCCTACACATGTAGAGAATTCATCATATAGGCTGTTATGTTTATTAAAGCATGCAGTGAAAGAAGTATCTCTTCCCTTAGAAATGTTGACATTTTTTCCCTTAGAAATTGAAAGAGATAATGCATAGGTACAATTTCCAAATCTAGAAAGCCAATATGAATTTATTCTATTTACAATAGAAATGCAGGTTACAGTTTAAATAACAAAGTTTCTTTTTCCACTCCTTTCTTAAACTTCTGTTTAAATAGCATCGTCCAAAATTAAGTTGGTTGGTCAAGCCATATCATTTGTAGGTATAATCTCAAACTCCTTGTTGGCCCAGCATTATTTTCTGAAGATACTTGAATATCATTACGTTATTCTCAGGGTATTTATAAACACAGATATGATTATAACACTATTAAACAGAACAACTCTTTTCATGGAGTTTCTCCCAAGCATTGGTACCAGTTTTTTGAACTTCAGATCAGGGAGTGGAAAGTGAGCTTACTATAAATAACTCACAAACAGGAATACGCTGAAAAATGGATCAAGGATGGTGGATCTAATGTAAAATCTATTAGCTATCTTTATCCCAAAATTCAAAAATGAAACCAGCATTTTCAATTAGAATAGGAATTGCCAAAGACTCTTCCCTAAGTTTAAATTATCTACAAGCCAAAAAGCTTTTGCTCTTCAAAGGAAAGAAAATGTTTATGCTTTGAAATAATCTGCCTTGGAATGTGAGAGTTGTTTTTATATTCCTAATATGTGCATAATGTTGTATTAATTACTGATATGAAGTAGTAAGTGAATAAAAAAGTTATAGTTCCTGTCTCTTTGAAGCTTATATTCAATCATGGAATATGCATGAAATATCTAATTATAAAATTTATTTCCCTTATAGTTGTGGGAAGTACAGGAAAGTAAGAGAACATATGATAAGGAGGTGAGAGCAATCCCCTGCAGGTCAGGAAGGCTTTGCTGTAGGAATGACTCCTACGGGGATCACAAAGAGAAGAACATCCTATAGAGGAAGAATATAATACTTAAGGTCTTTCAGTGGAAAGAGGGATTAGACTAACTTAAAGAAAGCTGGTCTGACATAAAAAAAGAGAAAAAAAAGATGCATGTATATCAAGAAATGGGATAATAAAAGATGTGTAAATTCTTAAGATAAGTTGGCTTCCAAATCTGGCATGAGCGGGAATTATAAAATAGTTTAACTCTTGATAGTATAATTTCTCTGAAAGTATCACTAAATCCTAAATTACATTTTAAAATATGGCCATATAATAATTCCAAGTCTTTTCAAACCTAAGAATTAAGATAGCTAAGCACAAACCGGGGCAAATGGCTAACTACTACATTTTATGACAGTACAGAGCAGTGTTTCCATGTGGTGGTAAATCCAGTTTTCATTTTCAAAATAGTAACCTTGAGTTAGGTTAACCAACCAACAAGTTTGGTTTTGATTTCAATGGCTTTGCAGGTACGATAACCATTGCATTCAGTTAAGGTGTTAACTAACCCCTGAACCACACTTGATGAGAATGATAGAAAGCATTTTGGGTATCATCAAAAAAAGATAAAAAATATCTACTTAATTTGGGCATGGCTGGCTGCTTACGCTATATTGATGTCCAGGGAGTTTATTCCCTGCTGCTTTCAAAAGGTTGGCCTTTTAGAAGAAAAAAGTAGAGAAGGACAATTGGGTTTTCCTCCTGATGACAAAAGAGGAAGTTTCAATCAAAAATATTTGATGCTCTAAATAAAAGGGAATAAAAAGTTCCTACAATTTTCCTTTTCTTTCTAAATCTTCACTGAAAGTGAAGAGTTTGAGCTGAGGAACATTGTCATCTCCATGGGGTCTGTAATGAATTTACACGTTTTACTCCAACTACTGTATATCTAATCAGAAAAAGATGTCCCTCATCCCCTGATCTAGCGCCAAGCAGTAAAAGGTGATTCCTTATGTTAACAATTTCAGCAGAATGGCTTATTAAAACCAGATTTTAGGGTATTATAAAATGCTTAGAAGCCCTTTAAAATGTCAGCTAGGATCCCCAGAGACTATGTAAAATGTCAACCCAGCTCAAGCGCCTGTTTTAAGCGGAATGAATTAGCGGCATGCTGTTGAGGCTGTTATCCAAAACAATCAGCAAAGAGGAAAACATCAAGCTTTCTTTGTACTTTTGTATGAAATGGGCCATTTAGAATGCTCTTGTGGCTATTTGACGATCACTTATTTATTTAAAGCTGTGACTAAATATTGAGGCCCAAAACACCTCAATGTTTTATTTGTTCCCAAATATAAATGTTATATCTTTTAATAACACAATTTCATCAGAAAGACTGAAATTAGGCAGTATTCTCTCTCATGTTGTCTATTATGATATGATCATATGGTCATTCTAATATTCTTTCCCTCAGATCAGAAGGGAATTATCTTAGCCAGTCATCTCTTTTCCACGGAGGCTTTTGCTATATTTCCTAAAATATCATTTCATCAAAACTGGTATTTCTTATAGTTAAGACAGTTTTAATTGATGATTATCACCTTTTTGGTATTCAGATACATGAGTTGAATAATATAAAGCCAGTTTTGAAATCTTAGCATTTAACTTGTTCTTTATTCTGACAATTTTGGATTTCTAATTTGGTAATAACTGATATATTAAAACTTGAAATATGTTTACATACAGCATTCTTTTCTAGAGTTTTTCCAAATGAAACTGGTAGTTTTGTAAAGATGGGAAATTTCATATGGAAGGTAGAATATAGTCACAAAAAGGAAAAACAGACCAGCACTGGTGGAGATGTAAAAAAAAATGTGGATTTCCTCTTGATCAGTTCAAGTTTTTGATTATGCATGATATATATTTTTACACACAGAGTTTCATATTTTCTATGTATACTACTGAAAGCTTCGTATGTTCATGTCTTTTTAGATAAGATTTAGGTGAAAAATGAGATACAAGTTTAAGTGGCTAATGGTTTCTTTTTTGATCCCATTACAAATGCACCTTGCGGACTCGGTGGCATCTATTACCTTTGTTGAGAATATGGGATCATAAAAACTCATGTGGCCAGATGTGGTGGCTCACACCTGTAATCCTAGCACTTTGGGAGCCTGAGGCAGGTGGATTATCTGAGGTGAGAAGTTTGAGACCAGCCTGGCCAAAATACAAAATTAGCTGGGTATGGTGGCCCACACCTGTAATCCCAGCTACTCAGGAGGCTGAGGCAGAATAATTGCTTGAACCTGGGAGGCAGAGGTTGCAGTGAGCTGAGATCACACCACTGCACTCCAGCCTGGGGGGTAAAACGAGACTCCATCTCCAAAAAATAAAAAAAATTAAAAAAAAACCCTCATCAATATGTTAGCCATTTATAGATCATCAGTAAAGAATCAAAAGTGATACTATCATTATAAACTCCATGTAATTCCAAGTGCATTATGAATTTTAATAAAGCTTTTATAATTTTGACAAATTTGGTGACTTGTTAAAGCCAACATTTTCTGATCAAATATTTCTATTCTATTTTTATCATTAAACTCTTAGAAGTCACAGAGTGAGTAATCAAAATTTTCTTAGATTGTCGAGTATCTGGCCATCAGGCTACTTGAAGGTGAAGATTATGAAGACAAAGATATTGATGAAGATAATGATAATTACAATGATAATGATGTCAAGGTAAGGCACAAAAGCAATGGAATCTTCTCTTTTTTTTCCCCTTGGACCTGAATTGTTCTATAGTAGGTATCTTTATAATCTGCACTCTATCTTCCCTACCATTTTTCCTGTGTGCTTCAGTGTCTGTGTAGGTAGAGTAAATGTGTACTTTGTTTTCTGTTAAATTGAATGTTGCAATGGCAGAAAAGTCTCCTTTCAATCATCCTGAAAAGTATTAAAAGTTATTATTATTAAAAGTATCTTTAGTACTTATGGTTACTAAAAGTATAAATGTAAAAACGTGCACTCTACATCTTCCTGTGTTCTGAAAATCTAATGCTGGTTTTCAATTACAGCACTGGAATAAACACCTTCCCCACCTCCACCCTCACCCCCACAACATGATGAATTCTACAAACAAAACTTCTTATCCTTCTGTTACAGAGGATGATGAGAGAGGAAGGAGACCTTAAGATTACAATAAGTTGTCTATAGTATGCAATGAAATGAATACAAATGATCAGTAGCAATGTCTAGTGACTCGTGAAAGTAACTATTTTCTCAGCTTTAGTAAAAATATTTCTAGATTTTTGAAGATGATAAAGCATTAAAATAATTAGTATGAAAACAAACAGCTAAATGAGCTATAGAAATATGGTTGATATATTTCCCAATGAACATAGAATGCTTCATCAACAGAAGAAGCCTCAATGACGATGCTTATTTTCTGGATAAGCAGATATCAGGAGCTGCATGGCCTCCAAATCCAGGATCCTTCCACAGCTGCAGGAAACAGGACAGTGCCTTTATTCCATATGTCACTTAGTTCTTAATGTTTTTCTTACCCAATATCTTGCTGATGTTGGAGTTGTGCATGTCAGGAAAGGCTTGAAGGATCTTTCTCCGCTCATCTTTAGCCCACACCATGAAGGCATTCATTGGACGCTTTATGTGGGGTTCATTGCTACCACGCCCTCTGGATTCCCTATAAATTCTTGACTCTGAGACTCCAGCACTTCCTGAAAACAGGACATACCACTTCGTGTTAGTGTTAAAACTTTTGGCATCTCTTTTCCTTGTATTCCTATTTTTTAGTCTATTAAGATATCTGAAAACAAAAAGTACTTCTGATAATGGCACTTCTAGTTCTTAAGACAGATGCTTGTTTATGAAGTTTTTGTGATAAGTCCTGTGGTGGCAAATGTTGTATTTGTATTTTTAACCCATTTCTAATCTGTTTTCTCTTTCTTTTAGTGAACTGTTTCCCCATTTACTTTCAACAGCTCACAATAAACTCCAAAATGTGATTTTTGATGCAATTTGGAAAGAGAATAGTTAGATTAAATCAATAGGCATACCAGTAGTATAGAAATATGAAATAGGTAAAGAAGCAGAAATAAATTTGGCAGAATGGATGATTATAAGGGAGATATATTTTTGCTACTTAAAGACTGTCTGAACATATGTAAATAAAAACACCAAATTTTGAGGTTAAAAACAGTATAGATATTTTTTCCCTGTAACATAATTGTCTTTTCTTTGAAATTATATGCTGATAAATGCATGACATATGCTGATACAGCAACAACAGGTCTGACCCCAAATGTATGTAAAAATGATAAGGAAACGAACAAATAAACAGTTATATTACTCTAGTTTCTTAAGGAGTCTAAAGTCACATGTTTAAGGTGAGAAAAATAATAATTTCCTTTGAATTTTCCCCCTAATATCTAAAGTTATCCAAAGAGTCCCATGGACAGTTACATTTCAATCAGTAAGATTCACAGATGATAAAACACAACTCATGAGTTAACAACGATAGCTCTGGAAGATGCATTCACTCCTCCAGGCTTATGCGACTTCTCAGAATGGCTTCAGCAGATTAAAGAGCTTCCAAGATACTTGAGTTTAGGCAAAGAAAAAATAAGGAGAACTAGTATAACTCTGACAGTAGGTTTTCACTGGTTATTGTCACAAAAGCTGCAGATGTATTTTGGTAGTATCTAAAAGTCTAAAAATACTTCGGGGATTTCTAGAGACTGTATTATCACCAAAAGCACTGCTTTTCTTTTCTTGCTTTGTATTCATTCCTCATTTTTTCTTTTTTAAATTTGAAGAAACAGGAATCAAACAAAATGGCCAAAATTTGAAGACCTCTATAGTGACACATTAAAAACAGCATACCTGTTGGTGAAATTTCTCAATATTTCTCATTAATAACATGCTCTTTGGTTTAATGAAAAGTGGAAAATATTTCACATATAAGCATGATTGAATTTAACTAATAACAGCATCAAAAACTTTGATGTTTTAATGCTGATTACTGTGGGTCTATTTTACCATGCTAATATAACTTAAAATTTATGAAATGTGTTATTACTAGTAATTGTCTTTTATTGACAAAATAAGTGCAAATATATGGCAACATCTTCCTAAAATGGGTTTGTGACTAGCAAATGATCATTTGCACATCTGCCTTTCCTTGTTCTTACACCTTACAGCGACATAAGCAATAAAATGAACATTATGTGTCTTCATCAAATCTAAACAAGCTCTTTAAATGTACACAGGCTAGGTTTATTTTATCTAAGTGAAGTAGAAAATAGAAAATGTTTGTGACATTAGACTAGAAAAATGCAGAGTGAATCCAACTGAATGAAATTCAGTCTTGATAGAATTATGTGTTTCAATGTGCAGGTTTGTTTAATCCCTTGACTCGTACAGACCTGGTCTTAAAAGTAGAATTGGCCCAAGGCAAGGAGTAGAG
Organism: Cebus imitator; assembly: GCF_001604975.1. Classification (NCBI taxonomy): domain Eukaryota; kingdom Metazoa; phylum Chordata; class Mammalia; order Primates; family Cebidae; genus Cebus; species Cebus imitator. The sequence continues at coordinate 9,316,606 of NW_016107340.1, forward strand.
AGCTGTGTATACTGGAGGGTTCAAGGGGACCCTCTCTTAAAATGTGCATCTCACTGGTTTGCCCTGGTGTACTCTTTTCTGTATGTAGGGAACTTGCCCGTAATAGTAACAAAGTTGAGAGCTGTGCCACCAAAGGAACGCTTAAAAAGCATGGATGTTACCTGACAGTAGGGCGATGTTCCCAGTCAGGGTACTTTATAAGAAGAACAGGACTTTCTTCTTTTTCCCTCTTTGCTATGCTATTAAAAATCAGAGTATCAATTTAATTTGTTGTCACTGTGGATGTTCAGAATGTTCAGAGATGATACAGAAAACAGAAGTCTGGAGGCCTATGAGAGGGGAGCATAAAGCCGTGCAGCTGGATTCTAGTTAGGTTACAGAGAGTTGGCAGGGCACTTGACTATGCAATACATAACACTGGAGAGAACGGTTCCAAAATGTAAAAAAAAAATCCTGGAAATGTCCTCTGAGCCATGTATTCTGGTTAGGGCTTGACAAATGGAAACTTAAGAATGAGCTGACAGAGACAAAATTCTGAAAATGTTTGTTTTGTGTACAAGAAAAAGGGAAGTGGGGCTGCGTGCAGCAGCTCATGCCTGTAATCCTTGCACTTTGGGAGGTTGAGGTGGGAGGATCACTTGAGCCCAGGAGTTTGAGATCAGACTGGACAACATAGTGAGTCCTTGTCCCTACAAAAAATTCACACACACACACACACACACACACACACACACACACACACACACACACACACATGCTGGGCATGTTGGCGTGCACCTATAGTCCTAACTGCTCGGGAGGCTGAGGTGAAAGGATCACTTGAGCCTGGGAAGCTAAGGCTGCAGTGAGCTATGACTGCATTACTACCCTCTAACCTGGGCTACAAAGCAGGACTCTGTCTCAAAAAAGGAAAAAAAAAAAAAAAAAAAAAGACAAAGAAGGAAAGAAATAGGGAAGGGAGCGATGGGGTAGCTGGTGATTAAGGGCATTTGCTTTAGAATCATGCCATCTCAATTCAATTCCTGCCTGTGGCGCTTAGAGCTCTGTGACCTGGGGAAAATGCTTCAAAACTCCTGAGGCTCAGACTCTTTCTCTGCAATAGGACTTATCATAGGTTGACTAGGAATTAAATGAGATGATTCATGCAAAGCACTCAGCAGGGTGCTTAGCACATGGGAACTGCTCAGTATACGTGACCTCTTATTGTAATGATCAGGTATGAGGTGGATGTCTAGTCTATTTTTTAGCAGTTTTAATTGACACTAAATAGACACTTTTGTGCATTATTGGAATACATATGAACAATTTTCACAAACCATCAGAATCTCCACTCAGATTGAAATCCATCATTGCATGGCTAAATTTTCCTTCTTCATTCTGTTTAACTGCCAGTTGCTGAGTCAGACTCTCCAGTGTTGTTTTTTCCTTTAAAAAAATTATAATAAGAGATCAGTCTAGGAATTATAATTATTTGAAGACATTTTATTTTCTAGCTTCTGGAAAGGATGCAATGTTGATTTATTCACCTTTGCACTTTCAGCATATTAAGCTGAAGTCATTAAGGGAATGATCATCAGGATTTTTGAAGGAACTCCGATTCTCATAGCCCCAATAAAGTCTTGGTGTTTGGGTTTGGTATGCCTAAAGGATATATGCGGGGATCCTTGGAGATAACCTTCCCAAATCACAAAATGTCCATAGAAATTTCATGGAAGCAACCTGTTTAACATTTGGAATGTCTGCTTTATTTTTGGCTAGACAGTAGAAGTATAGGAGTGGCATGGAGCCCAGAGAAAGTCTTCCAATAGTCAGGTGACCAAATAATAGAAACACAATTCACAGTAGTGCCCTCTGGTTGCCATCTTCCCAAATGCCATCTGCATTCCTCATGCAAGGGTAATGAAGACATTTAAATATTCATTGCTAATTGCTTGTCAAGTCTCTGTACATCCAATGTGAGTGCCTGCTACTTGGACCACAATTTGATTTGGATTACTAAGCCAAAATATTGAGTTAGCGAATTATTTGAGATACAAATATACCAAAATTAGATCTACAGAGACATCAAGTTGTTGAAGCATGCAGTGCACGATTTACATTCATGGAGAACATGGCATTACAAAATAAATTTTTTTCAAGAAAAATATAATGCTTAATCTAAACCACATGAGACATGAAATGACTGTCAAATTAAGAAGTTGGGTGACTTAGGAACGGAAAAAGCATGTAATGAAAGGTTGGTAACTTTCTCTTGAACTCACTAGCACTGCTCTGAGGATGTAGTTCCAAAACAGTTTTAAGAAAAGCATCCATTGGATCTCGTAACATTGTCTCAAGTTTCTGTATAATTATTCACCTCATTTCTGAGGAACATAGTCATGAATCATACTAGTGAACCACATACACTGCAGATCTGCTATTGACACAATAAAATGTTTCCAGAAAGTAATCAATGATTTAAGATAACTGTGTTACAGGTAAAGGGCCCAACTCATGTTCCCGTGAAGAATTAATAAGATACTGAAATTCTTAACACAGTACTTGCTTTATCTCAATGAAGTCTCTGACAATGTGACAATTATACATACTACATTAAAAATTCTCTTAAGTTAGTGGCCTTGAAACTCCTGTACTTTATTCATCAAAGTATGTACATTATTTAATGGAAAACTATTTTTAAATTGTCAATCGGTATAAAACATGTAGAGAAACTGGAGACAAAATAGTTTATATGAACTTGGTTCTATAGAATTAAATGGTATTAAAGTTGAAATAAGTTAAGTATTTAAAACTGTAGAATCTGACTCGATTTGTTTTGTGTGTGAAGTTGTTGTTTTCAGCTGCTTTATATGTTTTGGATGTCTTTCGCTGAGAGAGTCGGCTGTATATATTCAGCTGAGCTCAGGAGCATCAAGGACACCAGCTTAACAGACTTTCTTTACAGTAAATGTAGCTGTTAAAACAAAAGACAGTTACATTAAAAAAAAAACACGCACACACATTCCATCAACATGATCTGATAGTCCTCGGTCAATGTAGACTTTACTGTACTCTCTTTGAGGAATGTACTGGGCTTGGATCACCTCTCAGCCTTTGATTTAACAGTACAGGCAATAATACTACATATTTGCTAGAGAGTTTTCCATTCTGAAGCAAGTTCTTTCAAAAAGAAAGAGCGAGATGAACTCAATCAAAGTAGAAAAAGAATGACACATTAAGCAACTTTCAAGGTTCTGAGTTCAGCTCTACAGATGCTGTGCTGTCTTACCAGGAGACTAAAATTAATAAATATGAGTGGGAAAGTCACACGCAGTTTTTACAGTAAGTAACTTATAACTATCCACCACTAATGCACACTTGGGGAAGTCACACTCAGTTTTTACAATAAGTAACCTGTAACTATTCACCACTAATGCACACAATATTAATAAACAATCCAATTAGCTACCCCAAAGTGAAATTTACTATGCTTCTAAGAGGATGTCAGTGGGACACAGTGGAAGTCAGCCTGGTAAGCTGTACTTTCTCATAGCCCTCTGTATAGTAATTTAAGCTAACAGACATGTGAACAGGAAAAAGGGGAAGCAACTGCAGGAATTGGAGCACGTGAGGTATGCCTTTAATTAAAACACATCACAACAGCATGTAAATCAAAATGATAACATTGCCACATTTTTTAAAAAAGTATGGACAATAAATTCAGAAGACAAGGAAACTCATGTGAGGAGGAGATAATCAACAACTTAAGTGAAAAATAATTATCATATAATTCCATATGAAAACTGATCCTATAAAGTTGATATATAGTACTTATATACAGTACTTATGTATCAATATGTGGTTATGTGTCAAGGCAATATATTGAACCACCAAAAGAATGCATTAGATTTAAGAATAATTCTCAAAAGTTTAAATTCAATTGAATGGCATATAAGAGGAGAAAGAATCAGACAAATGTTACTATAAAGCAGAAGAGCTGACATACTAGAAAAATCTCTCCTACTCTGTTCTTTCAGTCCCACCTGTCTCCAGCCATCACCTCCCTGAAAGAGTTCACCTATGCACTATCATGTATAAAGCTCAGCCATTTGAGATTCTGTTCTATGGGTTAAATGTTTCCTTTTCTAAAAGTGTCTTTTCATAAGAGCAAATACTGTAGGAAAAGGTAATATTTTGATTCTCAAAGTTCTTCTAAATAAATTAATCTTTTCAACTAGAGGCAGCTGGAACCTTTCAGGTATGAAGAGAGTTAAGTGGGAACATGTTGAAAATGGGAAACACCAAAGAAACTGATTTTAGGAAAACAGAAATAAATGTTGATGGGCACAAGTGACAATTTTTACCAATCTTACGATCTTAGCTCTGACTGGCTCTGATAAAAATCACGTTAGTCAAAAGTTTGTGCAGAAAAATAGCATCCCATTCCCCCATTTAAAGACAAGTATTCTGGAACAAAAATGGAGCACAGCACTTAGGAATGCTGATCTGAAAATGACAAGACTCATTAGTCTTCTCTCCTTTACCTTCTTTTTATTAGAAAGATAGCAAAAAAAAAGAAGAAAAGTAAATACATTTAAAGGAATACTTGCCAAAATTCTAAATGCACTGAATGATCTCAGAATAGAGGGCACAAAGAGATTAATTACAACAAAGCAGTCAAAACGCAAAAGTCCTGAGGTAAGGACCCAACAAGATGACCTGTATGCTTTCTCTCTTGAATAAGAAGTAGCAATGGGCTAACAACTAGATTTTCTTTGCAAAAATGAGTCTTGTATGTCTAATCACGTCTTTAAAACTCTGCAGGTTTGCTGAGATCAAGGAGAAACATTAGGTTAAGTCTGTTTAAAAACAGACTTGAAAAAAATCTGATTTTATGCTGACTTGAAGAAAGATCCAAGTGAACCGTATAATCTACAGAAGAAAGTTGTAGATCACATCATTTCCTGGGTGCAAATGAATAACTCCAAAATCTGACATACAGAGAATTATTATTAATGTATTAATATTCACTTGGTATCTAGTGTTATGCTCTGTGACTTATTGAAAGACTTGCATAATGGAAAACAGCATGTATACTGTTTGCATATAATCCCAGGCTGTGGTGGAAATCAACAATGAGAGCCAAGAAATAGCTAAAGAAATATGGACACTTCGTTGTTTGGAAGTGGTCAGTATCAATTCATACTTCTAAGCCAAAACCATTCTGAATGGCAAAAGGCCACAGGGATTCATGGGAAGAGGACATTTTTGAGGTTAGAAAATAATGAGTTTTGGCAACAAGAATATTACATTTTAGCCAAACTCTCTGCCATATATATTAGCCATACTCCTTTAGACAAATCAGTCATCCTCCTTGAGTCCCATAATCCTAATTTGTAAAATAATAGTAAAACGTGTTAGATTATCATTAGTTTGAAGATAAATATACTTTTAATATTATTTTTAAAATGTCAACGGGGAAAATTGAAAAGACAAGGGATCTAATGTAAGAATTACAGAAATAGTTAAATTTGAGTATTAAGTAGTCTGTTATGATTATAAACTCTATTCCGTATGACCAAATACACATTACAAAAGAGAATTTTGCTGGGCATGGTGGCTCATGCCTATAATCCCTGTGCTTTGGAAGGGCGAGATGGGTGGATTGCTTGACGTCAGGAGTTCAAGACCAGCTTGGCCAACATGGCGAAACCCCATCTCTACTAAAAAAATACAAAAATTAGTCGGGCGTGGTGGTACATGCCTGTAGTCCCAACTACTCAGTAGGCTGAGGCAGGAGATCGCTTGAACCCTGGAGGCGGAGGTTGCAGTGAGCCAAGATAGCGCTACTGCACTCTAGCCTGGGTGACAGAGCCAGACTCTGTCTCAAAAGAAAA
>NW_016107340.1:9322531-9324552 GCF_001604975.1 Cebus imitator
AATTTTTGCGACAGCTCTAAATATTGCCCAGATTTTTCCCTCTTTTGTCTATCATTTACCACAATGTATTCACTCATTGTTTTTTATTTCCATTTCATACTCAGGTATGATGAGGTACAGTTTCAGACTGTAAGTCTAGTACATATTTAACCCAAAAAGTTTTCACTGCTCCATTATTTTGACTTAAAAACATTTAAAAAGCTGGAAATTCACTATTTTTGCAAAAATTCTAATAGACATCCTAAAAAAAAAAAAAATAGACATCCTATGTTGATATTTCACAGAGCAATCAAAACAAAAGAACATGCACACTGTGCTTTAGGGGCAGATATTTCCTTAGTTACCTAATCCTAAATTAAACAGTGCATGAGGAGGTAAGTATTCTATTGCTCTCTGAAACTGCGATTTACCTAAGTGATGAGCTTTGCTCTCTGTCAGACACACATACACAAAGAGATGGGCTGCGGATCAGCTATCATAATGGACATCCCTGAAATAAAGCTCACCAAGCTATAAAACTCTAAAAGGCACATGCATGAAATGACAGAATAGAGTGTGACTGTCAAATGTTGACTCAGTAACAGGTAAACCTCTTCTGGCTGCACTTTTTTTTTATGGTCTCCTACTACATTAATGACACCGGAAGAAAGAAGAAACAAAAAAAGGTTTTTAGCCCTCCAATTTTGTGAACCTCACAGACCACCAAAGAAGATGAAAGATTATTTATAATGTCATAATAATTTATCAGTTGAAGATTTTTTCATCAGCTCAAGTAAAATATAAAGAAAGAATGCACATGTCCACTCTTCAACCTCTTGGTTATTAATATCTCAATTTTTTAGAAAAAAATCATCTACACACATAATGTAACACTGCAAATGGGAGAAAAGGCTTTCTTGTAAGTTATGTATAAATGATATCTAAACTATATATGTGTACACACACATACACACTCACACAAACACACACTTTCCTCCAACTCTAACAAAAACACAAGTTGAAGAGATCTCTCACTAATTTTACCTCCATCAAGTGCGAATTTTCTATTAAAATATCCATAGACACTTTGGTTTTCTGGAATTTAGTAACCCATGAAGAAAATTTTTCTAACTACTTTCTCCATCAGAGAATGATAGCGAGATATGAACTAACAGGTTGGAAAGGTCCATATATGTACATCTTCTGATGTAGCCATCCACAAAATCCACCTTATCTAATTCTGGTTTTTTCCCCTTCTGAATTCCCCCATGAATTAAAACCAACAACTCACTTCCACAATGTAATTTCCTTATATAAGATTTGGTAGCTAGCTTCATGAAAAGTTGCCTGTATAATTCTGATTCAACTTCTTAGGAGGTTAGTTTCATCAGGCAATCTGATCAGGCGAAATGTATTAGCAGATCAAGTTTTCTTAAGAAGTACTACAAAGTTGAAGACAGATTGGCTGGCTCAGAAACAAGCAGCAGACAAATTTGAGAGTTTTGGTCTAGGTGAATAACTTTCCAAGATATGAAAATGACTTGATAATATTGATAAACCCTTATTAATGATTTTCAAAGAAGTGATTTTAAAGGGGGAGGAATATTTCAAAATTGATGACAAATATCTAATTCTGATTTTTATGAATAAGAGAGAAATTTAAATAACAATGACTTTAGCACTTAATTTATATTCCAGAAAAGATGGGGCTACCTATAAAGATTAGTGCAGAGCACACAGTAGAGGTTGTGGTGATGACAGGAAGCTGGTATGGATTCACAAAAATAATGTTATAACGCTCTCATTTTCCTTTTTAGTAGGTGCTAGAATGCAGACCAGAGAAACTCAATGACAATAATTGTTTGGACTTAACTCAGTTTTTGAGCATCCTCCTATCTAGTAAACCTTGTTGTTATAATGAAGAAATTATACAGGACCCTAAAAAAAGGTTTGAGTAGAGTAGGAAGAAGAAATCAACAATCAGTGTCTTTAAATAACTTAAGAACCTCCACATTTAAAAAGAAGAAACAGCTGCTATTTGT
>NW_016107340.1:9324567-9359657 GCF_001604975.1 Cebus imitator
CAGAGTTTGGCCATATGTAGTCAAGAGATAGAACACTGATCAAAGATTATAAGTTATCAGGTGAAAGACAATGAACCCCTGAAGGAAGAGTGATCTAACAGTCCAAGCTGCCTATCCATTGGATGGGCTGCCTCAGGATGGAAGAAATTTCCACCTCCTAGGAGATTTTCAAGTAGTGGCCATATGACAATCTACCTAGCATATGACAGATACTGAAGAGGCAATTCAAGATTGAATGATAGGCCCTTTTCATTTTCTTTCAAACCTTCAATTCTATGATTTTATGTCCTACTTGACTGAACTCAATATAACAAAACTATTTTGACACATCTCTCACAAAAAACAGGCTTTGATTCCTTTTAAACATGGATATTTGCAAGATATTTAAAGACAACTATTGCTGATGCTTTCTTTCCACTCCACTGAAATATCTTTTTTAGGTTCTTGTGTAATTTGTCATATTTGTATACTTTCCCTACCTGTAAATGATAATTTTTTAAAAGGTATTAGCTAATAAGTTTCAATACTTAAAGCTATTGTTTTATAATCAATAATTCCATAATTGTTTTCTTAAATTCAAGGAAGACATTTAAAATTTTGTAAAAAACAAAAATATGATAGCTATTCAGACGTATTTTGTGAGGAGACTGTCCAACAGTAATTAGACTTGCACATTCAGGTACTTTGTTAAAGACACACTTACGTATCCCCATTGAACATTACGAATTTAGCCCTTAAAACAGAAAACCACTGCCACAGGAAGGAAAAAAATTCTCTATGGCCTGGATGTGTAATGAACAGAAAGGCTACTCAAAAGAATGTATAGAAAACAAGTAATTCACCAAGAACTTTACATAGGAATACTATCACAGTAAAATATGGGTCCTTGCTTCTTTGTCACCATGGTGCTTTGCTTAAGGTGTGTACATGTGGAAGAAGGGAGGCAGAGGGGAAAAAAACCAAAACCTGGGATTTTAAATGTCTTTATACATGGTCAGCCTTCAGCCAATGTCTAAAGACTATGTTGTTCTTTCAAACCGTGGCAGACAGACATAGTGTACATACTCAATCAAATCAGAAGGGTTAATATGAGAAAATCAGCAGGCCAACTAAGAAAAATAATAGAATTTGCAACCTACGCAGGATGTCCAGTTGGTGGGAGGGCTACACAAATGTAAACACAAAAGTGGAATGTTGTCTGAAGATAATTATTCTATAAACAATGGGTGACTCAGCTACTGAGCTACAGAAACATATAGAATTACTTTCTTCAATTTCTCCTCTTCATGGAATAAAAGCGATAAAACTGTCAGCATTCTTACAAATGTAGCCTCAGTAGCCAGTAGTTACTTCAGTTAAATAAATATAATCTGACCATTTTAAAGAGTCATGGCTTGGTTCAGAAATGCTGGGTCTAACAACAGAAACAGGCACATCAGCGTTATAGGTCACTTTTCAACTATCCATGGAAATTTTAAGTACAGAGAGAGAAAAACATATATTAGAATGGGTATTTTAAACATCATTTTAATGAACAGCTGAAACTTCATCACTTGTTTTATCAGAGATGCTGGGAGAAACAAAGTAACTAAGATTGAGTATATTGTTTTTGCTTTCTTGACTCTAGGATGGGGTTTGGTGCATGGTGAAGACAGGAAGAATGAAGGAAGAAGCAGAAAAAATGAAGAACTGGAAAACAGATGCACAGGTTGTGGCGATGGTGATTGCTTAAATGAAATTCTTTTGATCAAGTCTCAAAAATGTGCTGAGGACTATACATGACCCATGCTGGGGCACAAGCGAACTGAACAGGAACTGAGTTACTTACTGGAATGCCCTTTCCATTGTCCATTAGAAAAGAGACTGGACTTTAAGCTGTAAGACTTCAGTTCAAAGACTGATCTATCACTTGAATTCCTCTAATCTTCTCTAATCTCGTTAAAAAAAAATTTTAAACAAAGAATTACAGAATGAGACCAAACTATGATGGGAAAGCCCTGTGAAAATGTCAAGGTACAAAATAAATATCAATAGTGTTATACTCCTATGACATAGGCATAAGCGAGTCTTTATTTATTTATTTATTTTTGAGATGGAGTTTTACTCTTGTTGTCCAGTCGAGTACAATGGTGTCATCTCAGCTCACTGCAACCTCTGCCTCCTGGGTTCAAGTGATTCTCCTGCCTCAGCCTCCCTAGTAGCTGGGACTACTGGCATGTGCTACCACGCCTGGCTAATTTTTGTATTTTTAGTAGAGATGGAGTTTCTCCATGTTGGGCAGCTGGTCCTGAACTCCCAGCCTCGGGTAATCCAACTGCCTCAGGCTCCCAAAGTGCTGGGATTACAGGCATGAGCTACTGTGCCCAGCAAGTCTTTTTTTATTTGTAAAAGAAGAGAAAATGTGTGACTGAAAAGATACAATGAGACCCTTTAAATAAATTCTACATTCCTCATATTTTCCTAATAGTTGTAAATCCATACTGGTAAAATAGCTTGCAATGAATGTAATAAGGAATACATCTACTAAATATAGAGGGTAACTGCAAAACAAACTTATCCTTAATTATTTAAGTGTCTTAATGTGTAAGTGTCTTGAAGGCAGCTGTTTGATCTTGAAGAGAAGGAAGGGATCAAGGGAGAAAAGAAAGACCACTCTTTGACAGGCGAGGTTTACAAAGAGCAGTTCTGGTCCCATAACAAAAGTGCATCTTACTTCACTTATTGAAAATTAGGAAATTCAGAAATGCGGAATTACGTATGAAAATTTACAATCCCATAACCTTGGCATAACTATTGTTGACATTTTGTTGTATATTCTGTTAGTCTTTTATCTATGCATCACGGAAATATACTTTAAAAAATATCGACATCATTCTATACATAGTGCTTTCAAACTTATTTTTTTCAGGAGTACTATTGTGAGCATATCCTTGAATCCTTAAACAAATAGACAATTTCAATCATCAGAGAGGCCTGTGGGTGTCTCTCTGAAAGCCCAATTTGGCATGCCCTATGAGTCTCATTTTATTGGACCATCCTACACTAACCCCTCTACCAGAATGATGTAAAGAACACAAGACTCTCTGTTTGAAAACATGCACAGCTTTTCTAGGCTTGAAAATTAAACCATAAAAAGTTTACTGGAAAAAAAAAACCTTTAAAAAGCTCCTTAAAAACTCACACCATAATTGCTCCCCACCAAGCGTGGGCACTTGCTAGCTGCAAGTAGTGGCACTGTGACAAATGTAGCAAAACTGAAAGCAGGCTATACTAAGAGAAAGAAAAAGTCTTCCACTGGCCATCTGTGAAAATAAGGCATGTGGCCATTAAATGCAGAGGCTGTAAATATACACAAACTCCATGAAGCAAATGGCAAAAAAGGACTAAACTTCAAGCTCAAACAAATCAAAATGTTTAATGCATAGTTACCACTGCTGGACGAAAACAGCTCTGATCTTTGCAGTCTGCAAACTCGGCATGTATTTCAATTAAATACCCCCAAAAAGAAAAGAAATGAAGAGAAAGAAATGAAAAGACACAGAAGAAAACTGTCTAGAACAAAAGGCTATAGACATCCTATACTCAATTTCTAAAAACAAACAGCCCCTTTAACTTGCATCAGCCTGTCAAGAATGTCGATTGGAATTATTGAAAGGCTGACATATAGAGTGATGGATGGTGATGACATAATACCTATTTGCCTTTTTGTCATGGTCTTTGCAAACTGGCTGCTCTGTGCTGATAATATTCACTAAGGGGTTTTCCTCTCCCCTCCTGTCCCATAAGAAGTGTTCCCTAGCTAAGACACTCAGAATTAAGAAGGTTTTATGAATGAAAAACAAAAGGAAAGAAAACCTAAGGATCAAATGCCAACTTGCACACAAAAAGCTGGTGTGGATTTTCTAATAATCAGTTGCCTAGAAAGCAGTTTTCCTTTCATTTTATATAAATTTTCAGAGTAGAGAGACTCCAATAATAAGAAGGCAAATATTCAACTTCAGGTTTTGTGTATCTTTTAATTAAAGTCACCAATAAATAATTACATGTAAATGTAGAGATTAAAAAATAATATATGCTCACTTTAAAAAGAGAAAATATTAATCACTTGTGTTATTTTAATTTGTTCCTAGGCAAATTCTAGCCAGAAAATCTGCTTTACCACACTGTTGCAAAGATCCATCTTATTTTCCTCCAGAAGGATTTACCCAACATGCCTACTTCCTTTATACAATTTTTCTCTAGCTATTGAAATATCTATTTCTAATTTGACTTTTATAATTTATTTTAGCTAAAGGCAACATTTATAAAACCCATCTGTAAATCATTAATTGAAGCATCTTCCACTGACTAGAGAGGCATGAGTTCCTTCAGAGTCACTTTTCAAAGCAAAACCTGTAATTCACAATTCCTCAGGCCTTCTCCTTATCTAAAGGAAGGAGCATGTGTTAGATAATGGTGAACTACATATATTGTGTCAGTTTCCGAAGAGTTAACACTGCTGGCCCCATCCATCAGATGGCCAGCGAAGCATCAGGAAAGAATGATGGATGTAAAATTATTACAGGGCTGCCATCCGATACACTTACTGCCATTTGTAACTAATGCTGGGAATGACACACTTTTTTTTCATTATTAAACATCCACATTAAGTCAACATTGGTCACTGTCATTTCACGTTTGGCACTCTGTTAAAGGGAAAGAAAAGGGTTGACAATGGCAGAAAAGAGATGGTTGTAATGGACGGGCTTCCAAGTGCCAGACAAATAAAATGAACCTTTGTTTACAACCAGCTATATAGGCTGTGGTAAGGCTTCTTATGAATATGACTCAGAAAGAGTCAAAATTAGAAACTGTTTTCATTATCGAGTAAATTCTTAATTAAAATATGTGTTATTTACCAGATTTCCATCTTATTTGACAGAAAATTACAAAGAATTTGCACTAAAGCTCAGAAGAAAAAGTAAGACATTTTTCCAGCTATGATTTACAATGATAGATGAATTAATAGCCTGAATTCTGTGTTGACATTCCAGGTACACTGTAGGCAATTAATGTTCAGTGAATAAATTCTCTACCTTAAATATATGCACACATTTACATGCTTATTTTTGCGAGTGACATCTGTTTTACATAAGAAAAGGAATACAGAAGTCGGTCTTAACATGTATACGGCATGTATGTGAACATACATTTACAGATTTAACCTGTCATCAAGCAATGTCTCTTGTACACATGCCTGTGTGTCATTTAATTCTTCATGAACCCCAGACAAGGTATAAGACACTGGACATGTAATAGTAGAAAAGCAAAAGATAGATAGATGGCAACAATTATAAAACAAACAAAATAAACCAGTTTCATGAAGGAAATATTTGAGAGATTTGATATCATTTTTATAATGTGGCTGTGGCTGACAATCTCCTTTTCCTATCCAATAGCCATTGTCTTTCTTTTTTCTCCAGCTAATATTACCTTTGATCTCAAGATATCCCTTGATCTCAGAGAAGATAGAACTAGCTCTCTAATTTAGTGTTAAAAAAATAATTCATGATGAATTTTAAACAGTCTCTTTCCTTCGGCCAATAATTGTCTTAAAGATGTTCACATGACCCAGTTCTAGCCAATGAGATGTTTGTGGAAGGCAGCTTGAGAAGAGAAATCAAATATCTGTTTGAATGAAGCCTGAAGTTAGCAAAGAGAAAATGATTTCTGCTTTCTGAGTCTGCCTGCCTTTATGTGGATGCAATAGCTGCAGGTGCAACGATTTTGTGACCCAAAGGGAAAAGTCAAAAGAATCGCAGATTTCAACTCTGATATCAAGCAGATGAACTAATGCCACCAACCTCCTACTCCTGAACTTCATTATATGATAAAAATGAATCACTATTTAAGCTACCATATTCAGATTTCCTGATACAAGTAGTGAAACTCATTCCTAACAGCTATGACAGTATAGAAACAGTCTTCCCAGGATAATTATAATTGGAGTGAGTGACACAAACAGAAAAGCTTCTGTTCTATTTTTCATTTCAGCTGAGGACACTGGGCCTCTATTGTATTAACACTGTCTGGTAAGATCAGGACGACAAAAACTGGGGTTTTTATAATCTCTTATTAATATGGATACTTTCAAACACAAGCTCAAGAACTTGCCCTTGACTCTATGAACAAAATTGTGCCATCTGGGTGGTAATGAAGCAAAGTATGTTTTTTACAAAACAAAATATGTGAGGTTTTTTTCTGTTCCTTCATACCTGAGAAGTTACTTTTTCATCCACAACACTAATCTGTAACAAAGCTGTGTGGTAAAAGATAGCATTATTTGAATATACTATCAGTCTACAACTAACCAGAGATGACAATTACAAATAACACTGTGTCCCAGAGTTTCCAAGAAACCTGACACACACAGTTCTTGGGTATGTTGAAACACTTCCACGAAAAGTAAAGAAATTAAAAAAAAAATTGTTTACAAGTCTTCCATTAAAATGTGTTTCTGGAAAAATGACTTTCATGATGTGTTTTGGTACATATCACTCAGAAATCACTGGTCTCTATCTTCACACCTCTAATTGTTTTCACTGTCCAGTTACAGCTTTTCAGGATTAAGACCTTCTAGCTGGGATAACCACGTGACTGGCTATTTGAGATGTGAAGAAAAGTTAATGTGTATAAGGCTGTGTGCCTAAGAAAACAGACCTCCACAACAAGATTCCAATTATCTGGTATCTTTTAGGTTGATGCAAAGCACCAGGTTGGACCTATTTTCTTTTGTTCCTTTCTCCCAGTTCCTTCCCTTCTTTCTTTCTGCTTTATCTCTCACACTCCTTACCTTACACATCTTTTCTGGGTTTAGGGAGTTAGGAATATTATTATTATTACTTTGAGACAGAGTCACCCAGGCTGGTGTGCAATGGCATGATCACAGCTCTCTGCAACCTCTGCCTCCGAGGTTAAAGCCATTCTCCTGCTTCAGCCTCCCGAGCAGCTGGGATTACGGACTGTGCCAGCACGTCTGGCCAATTTTTTGTATCTTTAGTAGAGACGGCGTTTCATCACGTTGGTCAGGCTGATCTCGAACTCCTGACCTCATGATCTGCCCACCTCGGCCTTCCAAAGAAGTCCTGGGATTATAGGCGTGAACTACCACACCTAGCCGGGAGTATTATTTTAGACAGAAAAACATGCCCTTCTTTTGGGATTCAAGTACTAGAAGATGATAGTACAAAATGTAAGAGGAATTTATCATATATTATTTAATGTCTTTCCTAAACTCTATGGCAACATTTCAAACCAATTACTGATCCACATATTTATTGGCCATAGATAATACTGAGTGATCATAAAACTCAAATAAAATGATAGGTATTAGAAAAATAACACAATACACATGGACATGTGGTTCATGTGAAAGAAAATGTGTCTACCTTTGTCAATTCAAGTACATAACAGATTTGACATGCTAAGCAATATGAGGTCTTTATTCAATTCTATAGGTGGGCTCACACACATAAATATGTAATGAGTAACAGTCAAATAATAATTTGATCCAAACTGTAAGCTCTATAAAGGGAGAACTCACATTTTCTGGTTTAACACAATACCTCCAATACATATCACAGTCTCTAATACATAGCATGTGCTAATGTTCAATAATTACTAATTAAAAGATATAAGTATGACATTATTATCTCATTTTCATGAGTTACACAGACACAGATTGATCATTTATATTCTAGAAATGATACTCAAGTTATTTCAACAGGAAAAGTCAACCACAAACTATAGTAATATCTCCTTCAAAGAGTTTCAATAATTTCAATTACATTTTCAGGTGTCAGGGTAACATAAGGGATGAGACAATTCAGATCCTTTGGTTGAGAAGGTTTCCTTTTACATTACAAGAGTTTGTCATACTATTACAATAATGAAAGTGTTCACTTTCATAATTTAAGTTTTTCACGTAAAAAATTATAAGACTATAGCTCAAGATGTAACTCAACTACATCAAAAGTGCATGGTGACAAGATACAGGAATGAAGAACTTCTTGAGAACAGAGACATCTTAACTGTCCAACAGGTTTTGGCAGGTATTATTTAAAAAATAGATTTTTTTAAGTTGTTATAACTCTACAAAAGAGAAAGGAAAGTTGAAGCAGTAGCTATCAACAGAGGCAACTCTCACTCCTGCAACGCAAGTAAGAGGTGCTAATCAGAGAAATAAAGTATGATTGTGGAGATGGAACAAGAAGTGGAAATAAGGTCCCCTAACAATGGGCAAGTATATAATAAAGTGAATGCAGATGGTTCCACTCCTCTTACTTAATCAAAAGGCTGTGCAAAGTCACTGGAGCCAGCATAAAGTCATGTGTTAGAACAACAGCTGATCTGTATTAGAGAAGATTAACTCACAGTGCCATGGCGGAGGTCTCAGGATTATTTTATGTACTTCCATTGCCTTACAAGCCGTCAGCACAATTATTGCCCTCCGATCTGAATGACTGATCTGTAACCACAGCTAAACAGCACGCTGCTTAGGGGCCTAGGAGCTTCATGAAGATGAATTTCCATACCATCAAAGTACTTTTAATGGGCTCCCTGATCCAGCCACAAGGCCTGCTTTACAAGTATACAGAACTCAGGATGAAGGCTTCCTGTCCAAAAGGATTTGGTCGGTTGTCACTTGACAATTCCCAGCCAGCACTGGGGAAGAGAGGGGGGAGATAGGTAGAGTTGTATCTGCTTTGGAGGATTAAAAAAAAAAAAGGGTACAGATGCTTGCTGAATGCAACCAACTGCTGTATCCACAGCTGAATTCAATGCGCTTAACAAATAACGGCAATTTAGCTATGCTTGCGAGGAATAGCTTGAGTCACTTTGCATTAGCATCTGGCTGAGTGTTAAACTCATTTCTACATGGGGAGCGGAGAAAAGGAATTTCTGTTTAAGCATCCTTTCAAGAATGTTTAAATATTTGAATATAAATTCCTTTATGCTTGCTATCATTCCTTCTTAGAACTGTCACTTTGCTTTCCCCCTTCCTTTTGGTGCTTAGCTATAAAAATGTGCCCTTCTCAGGACACCAATGTCATACGTCTTAGGTTGTAAGAATGCAAGGGATGTATACTGATCCATGCTTTGCTCTCCCCTCTGGACACACAATAGAACTGAAATCATTTCTCCATCCTCCACTTTTACCAGATTACGACCAGGGAAACAGCAGTTGTGACAGGATCACCCTTATCTTTCACCTTCACTATGCAGATTGCCAGCTTTTTAGTGATTATACATCAAACTCCATATAAAACCTGAGAAACTAGAAAGCTATCCAAATTAGCAATCTGCTCATTCTAGACAATTCTGTTTGACTCATAAGCTTCCCATTATGATTAGCTTTCCAGTTATTGCTAAGCAGCTGATCATTTTTTCTCTTATCTACTGGATCTAGAGGATTCTGTAAAGGGGACTAGGTAACATTCTAAAATTTCAATTCAAAACATGTCAGATATTCCAAAAGTACATAATTCTGATGACTTTACAACCTATAATATCTTTCTAAATAAAATACTATGTATGCTTAGACAAAAGGGCCTGAAATCATTGTATCTCAGACAAATTCAGACATTTTACTGGCCTTAGTTATAATACAAATAATGTCAAAATTTTAATAAATACATTTTGTTTTATGATAAAGACAAAATTTCCAGTTGTGAACTCGTCTAACACTTGACAGTGCTTTGCACTAGAAACATAATATGACAAGCTCAGGATCCTAAATACTTAGAATATGAGCATGGGTATCATCCAAGCTTATGCTGATTAAAGAAGATTCAGCATTTCAAATCCAGCTCATCCCCAAATACAAGTTAAGCATCTCTGAAAAGCAAAACTTTTAGTCAGACTCAGATATTTCAAATGCCATTTTGTTTTGATACAAGCTGTGGCATAAAAGGGGATATTCACTGTCAATAAGGTTTGGAGATAGATAAAGAGAATTATAACTCTTCTCATTTCCAGATGGTTTTGATTAGGATGACAAATGAGGCCTTCTGAAGTGATGGAGGAAAAAAACGGACAGAGAACCATCATTCTGAGGATGGTAAGACAATGAAAAGATTTTTTTTAAAGCATTAGGCAATTTAAATATTTTTAGAAAGTAAGTTATTTTATGAACTGACCTTTTCTGTTCGGCAGTTATTGAGACCCAGACTATTCACAACAGCCACCTTCCCATCAAGCACCTGTTGTTCCCGTCTAAGTTGTTCCTTCATTTGCCGAGCTTCTTGGATTGCCTTGGTGACAGCATCGTGGTCATTTAAGTAACCTGAAAATGAGACAGATCAAAGGACATCTTTTGTATGAATGCATGTCTACGCTAGCCTTTAACCATAAAAATCACTTCTTCTTTTGGTAACAGCTACTGTCCAACCTATAATGATTTCTCCATGGAATTCACCTAACATGAATAAATAAATAATTGACAATGACTAATTCGCAGAGTCAAACATGCCATATATAAACATGTTTCTAATATGTTCAAATATCTGGAATAAAAATATAATATCTGTGTGAAATATGGTTGTTTCCAACTATTTTGAAATAAGTTAAAAATATAATTTTTAAGTAAATGCTTTATTATTCGAATATTACTTTGTAGTGCAAATAAAAAACCCATTTTTAATTTTTTTTTCCTACAAGGAACGTTTGAATGTTAGCATAGAATTTAGGTATTCATAATTATAACCATGATTATTGAGTCTCTCCTAGTAGTAGAAAGACCACTTAAGAGGGTCTGTATAGCACTATTAGGTTTGTTATATACAGAAGAAATAAATCATTATTAACTGACTGAAGAGCATTTTCCTCCTAAATCCATTTATGGTGAAATAAACCACAGGTGGCAGTGGTTTGCTATGGAAGCAAACTTGTAATAGGCTAAATTTCAAGCACAGAATGTAACCAAGCACCTGTAATTGTTTGATAGGAAACTGTGGCTACTCTCAACTATAGCCACACTTACTTCACACTCTTAGTAAGATGGCCAAATGATCAGCTTATGTATGTAACTCCACAGTCCATGGTTAGTAACACACACTACCAAAATATTGCTTTTACAGAATAACAGGTGTAACAACCAAAATTAATTTTTAACTTAATTTTAACACTGGTCATTTATTTATTTGATGCATGTTAGTATGATGAGCTGCATGATTTTAGAATAGAATATTGATGGAAAAAAATGTTTTGCAAACATTTAAAGAAAAGCTAATATCTCATCTTTTTCTCTCCCTATCTTTTAACTAGGGCATAAAATGGCATAAAATGAATCTGTAATATGAAATTGCCCAGAAAAGGGACTTGTTTGTGACACGAGGCTAAATCTAACCAGATCCATTGGTGAGTTGTGACAGATGGAGGGACTGTGAGACAGAAGGCAGGCACTAATCACACATAAAATGACCGGCTTGCCTCAACATGTTCCATGGATTCCAGCAAACTTTACACCCTAATCCATTTTTAGAACAAAAAACATCTGGGCCATAAATCCTCTAATCTGCCAAAACACGCTATTAAATCCCATGATTTGTTGAAAAACACTAAGATTAAAGAAAGGAAATATAAAATGGCTAACTGCCGTGTTAGGAAAGTGTTATTAATACTCTTTGTCTCAATTATGAATGTTCTGGTACTGAAGAGCCTTGTCTAATCATGTCAGATTACACATCCTTGTTGTATTGCTAAAGTCTTCTATCTGATCTGGTGATTGCCAAAAAACACAGAATATTTTCTTGCTGCTTAAACGTTTCTATTCAAGAAACTCATGTCAGATTAGTGCAGTATTCAGTGCTGGCAGGTTTCTAAATGATCCATTTTCCCATATTACTATGCACAGAGTAGACCTGGTCCACTGATCTCCTTGAGGCAGAAGGAAAAGTTCCAGTGTAGGCGATAGAGAGGGGAAGCTTGAGAGTGATTATATATTTTGCCTTTCAGAGCGAAATTCATTGGCGCTTATTCAAAGAATAAAACATCTCTGCTCATTATAAACACAATAATGAATTGAAAACAACTCTAAACCTAGAACAGATCTTTAGGGTTAATATTTACTGTAAAAGAAGATTGCATTTTATTATCCTCAACATCCTAATTTGGTTCTCCTGTGCATCCTTCTTAATGTATAATTCTTGAAGTTGTTCATGAACAATATTACTCTAGATAGAAATACAACTCTCACATGACAATGATGATCTTGGTATATGTTACTTTAGTAATATCTTAAGAGGGTCAGTCTGATTTTTCTATGCTCTAACCCCTGCTTATATACAACCTGGCATCATACATTTTTGTAGTCTATTTAGCTTCTATGTAGTCTAATTAGCTTCTCCAGAACACAAATATATTTGAAATGGCTTGGCACATGGCACTGAATAAAAGCATGAATTCCTTATGCTTTTTAGGGACTGCCAAGATAACATTGTGTAGGAAAGATGATTAATATAGATGCAAGAGGAATGTAAATTATTATGAGGGGGAGTAACTGACAGACCTATGTTCTGTAATGGTTATTTCCAATTTGAGATGTGTGTTTCTGTGCAGGTAGAAATAACTGTTGACTTTAAAATAAACATTTTTGCTTTTAGAGACTCTTGAGTTTTAGTTATAATGCTATTTGAATGTTAACATTTGTATCTGCTATGTTAAATCATAAAGCCATTTATATATGACAACATTCAATCTTAATAGGATTGTTTCCTGGTTCTTTACAGTTTGTTCTCATCATAGTCACTAAATCCTTAAGCCTGCTGACTCCATCTCTCTCAGCAAATGGCCTTGCCTCTGGTTTTGGAAGGAGCAATAAGGCTAAGCTCTCACCTTCCTGACCCTACCCTCACTCTTACCTTCTGATGGCTTCAAATTCATTTCCATTTATGCCATTTTGTTCCTCCTGTTTCAATAAAAATGGTCCCTTTGCTCTCAATCAAGGCAAATTCCTAATCTCATGTTAGAGTTTTGGATTTCTTTTTTTTTTTTTAAATATATACATATATATTATTGCATTTTAGGTTCTGGGGTACACGTAAAGAACATGCGGGATTGTTGCCTAGGTAAAAACATGGCAATATGTTTTTTTCTATACTTCTCTATTGATTATTCTATTTCTCACTGTATCATCTATCTAATCATCTCTACCACCTCAACTTGTAGATAAAGTTCTCCTTTCTCCTAAAGCAAGCAAATAAAGTATCTTCTTTAACTCCATTTTGCCTTCTTTTTCCAACATTGTTTCTCTTTTTAACTTCTAAGTCAAGCTTCTAAAAGTTGCATTATCTCATAATCTCCCTTTCCCTCCTTACTCTCCAATTCTCACCTCAATCTTGTTTCTGTTGCTATTGGTCTTTAGGTGTCAAATAAATCCAAAGGACATTTTCCATTTCTTGACAGGAATGACAGCACTGACCATCCTCTCATTATTGAAACTCATTTTAGCGTTATTCCTTTTTCCTCACTGCCTCCTCTGTGTTTGTATCCCTGGGATCCTTCCTTCTCCTAATCCTTAGATTTTGGTCCAAGATTCTAATCATCAGAAAAAGCATGTAAGTTTTGGAGCTGGGAAAGCTTGAATTGAAATCCTAGCTTTGACACTTACTAGCTATATGAATTGTTTTACTATTCTACATTGCAATTGTCTCATAAATTAAATAGGGGTAACACTCCATAACAGAAATGTCAAGATTAAGTGAGTTAATGTAGTTTTTTAATTATAATAAATGGTAAATGAAAGCTATTCGGTAACTGTCACTTTATAAAGTGGCATAGTAAAATAAGTAGAATTTGGAAATTGGATTCAACTGGATCTGGGATTTCCACTTCTCAGTAAGTGTGATATTTGACAAATTTTAATGCTCAATCTAAGTTTTCATTTCTCTTACCCATAAAAGGAAGGTAAAGTTAATGGAAGAATTAGATGAAAAAACACATGTGAAGGAGCAGATAGCACTTGGTATCTGTGGAGGCAGGAAAAGATGTTAGACTCCTTTCTTTACTCGTTTCTTTACACTTTCATTTTCCCTATATGTTCATCCTTAGCACTCTTGTTAACCTGCGTTGACTATTATGATGAAATCTGTGGGGGCACGTCATTCACTGGCTGGCACAGAGGTTTGATGGAACGGGTGTCAGTCCATAAAGGCCAGAAAGATACATAATGGTTACCTGATAGATACATTTTATTTTGCCTTCATTATAGATTCAAGTAGCAATTGCATCTAAAGTCAGGATCAGATGGGAGGGCATGTGTATAGGAGAGGTTTGGTGAACCTCAATCTTAAGAGGAAAATGAGATGGCAAAGGTCAATATAACTCACAGTTAACATCTCAGATGAGATTTGGAAAATGCAGGTAAGGAATCATTAATGTAAGAAATTTGTGAGATTCTGTAACTTTGTTAAATTCTCTATAATTTGATTTTTTTTTTTTTTTTTTTTTTTAAACAGGGTCGCACTGTCACTCAGGCTGGAGTGCAGTGGCATGATCATAGCTCACTGCAAACTTGAACTTCTGGGCTAAGGAAATCCTTCTGCCTCAGCCTCCTGAGTAGCTGGGGCTATTGGCACGTGCCACTACCTCCCGCTACTTTTTAAATTTTTGTTGAGATGGAGTCTTGCTATGTTGCCCAAGCTGGTTTTGAACTCCTGGATTCACACAATCCTCTCACCTTGGCCTACCAAAGTGCTAGTATAACAGCTGTGAGCCACCGCGCCTGGCCTACTATTTGATATTTTATGCTTCAGTATTTCTTCTTAACCATTACCAAAAATATTCTCAAAGTTTTTGCTTTTCTTAATTAAAAAGGCCCGTTATATATTTTTTTCAGGGGCAGAAAAGAAGGGACAAACTAGAAAGTATAATTTTGGAGGAGATAAATTCTAAAAGGAAAGAATTAGTAATGGCTGCTACATCAAGGAAAGAAAATAAAATACAAAATCACTTGTAATGGGTTGAATCATGTCTGCCTAAAAGAAATATTGGAGTCCTAAACTTCATTATCTGTGACTGTGGCCTCTTTTGAAAACAAGGTCTTTGAAGATGTAATTAAGGATCTCAAGGTGAGATCACCCTGAAATTAGGGTGGGCCCTAAATCCAATAACTGGTTTCCTTATAAGAGGAGAGAGATTTGACTCACAGAGATAGGGGAGAAAGCCAAGTAAATATGGAGGCAGAGATTGGAGTTAAGCATTTATGAGCCAGGGACTGCCAGGGAATGTCATCAGCATGGAGGCATGGGACAGGTTCTCACTCAGAGCCTCCAGAAGGAACCAACCCGCTGACACCTTCACTTCAGATTTCTAGCCCCCGGAAGAGTGAGAGAATAAATTTCTGCTTCAACCCCCCCAGTTTACAATAATTTGTTATGGTAGCTCTAGGAAACCAATATACCACACCCTTGGTCTTTACTATGTCTCTAAGAATTGAGATGTGATCCCAAGAATGTAAAATAACTACTGCTTGCCTCGAACCCTCCCAGATTGCCAGATACATGTATCTGTTTATTGACTAAGCTTCTCTACTTGAATGTCCTATGAGTACCTGAAATTCAGCATAGCTGGCATAGAATTCATCTTTCCATAGCCTCAATCTACTTTTTCTACATTCCACAGACCTTGTCAGTTGCCCATTCAATTCTTGGGAGTAAAGTCTCTCCTCTACCCACTAAAGATAAAAGGCAAGCAAGCCCTGACAGTTGCACTTCTTCCTCAGCTCTCAAATTTGCTTCTCCATCCTCTGCTTTCATGAAAACCACCTGAGATCTCACTGTGCCTTACCCTCCTAACCAGTTTTCCTATTTTTAGGCTTACGCTCTTTGAATTCATGTCTACTCTGCTTCCAGATAAAGAACTTGAAAATATTGAAAAAAAAAATGCTAGGCATGGTAGCACATGCCTATAATCCCAGCACTTTGGGAGGCTGAGGTGCATAGATCACTTGACCTCAGGAGTTTGAAACCAGCCTGGGCAACATGTTGAAATCCCATCTCTCCAAAAAATGCAAAAAATTTAATGGATTGTGGTGGTGCTTGCCTGTAGTCCCAGCTACTTGGGGGGCTGAGGCAGAGGACTGCTTGAGCCTGGGAGGTAGAGGCTTTAATGAGCCATGTTCACCTGCCACTGCACTTCAGCTTGGGTAACAAAGCAAGACTCTGTCTAAAAATAAAAATAAAAATTATCTATCTATCAATCATCTATCTTTCAAAAAAAATTGGATATTAAAATCCCTGATTATAAACCCTCTTCTGGTACCCTAGTGCTTCAAGAAACATTTCATAAAATAATGATCTGTGATAGCCCATGAAAAATAATTCCATGTACAAGTAAGTGTAGGAAATGCGAAATTAAAGTTAAAAAGGTTTAACTGCATGAATTTTAAAAATTCTGAATATGTTAATGTGCATTGGGAATCTTGAAGAGATCATAGTATGCAGCTTTTACTGGAACTTTAGAAACTCTTTTAAAATGTTCCCTAAAAGTCATCATTCCGAGATAAGTTGCAAACTCATTGACAAGGCCTAAAAGTCTCCTCCTGTTATCAACTCTGCTTATCTTTCCTGTGTCCCCTCTTGCCAGTCTCTCATGAGTCCTGCATTCAAGCTGCACAGGACTCTCTTCTATTCCAAGGACAGGCCTTTGTCCTTTCATTCCACACTCCTGCATCCCAAGTTTTTCTCTTTTGCTGAAATGCTCTTTCATTCTGGTGTGTTTGTAAATTTATTCAAACATCACCCCTTCTGTGAGAATCTCTCTCACATACCCTGGACATGTTCTTCCCATATAGGTGTTCCTTCAAAACCTCGTAAATGCTTTTAATGTCGTATTATCTTACATTTGTCTTTCATATTGGTCTATGGCCTACTTGGCATTTTTTTTGTTCAAACTATTATTCCTTTGGCCCATGGCAGGATCTGTTGAAGAAATAAATGCATATTCTAAGTTGAAAGTATCTGCCTTGATAATTCCAAGGCTACTGATAATTTCTGTCTTCTTATCAATAGAAGCCTGGACCATATGGCACAGGTTTATTAAAATTCATGGATTTAACAGATGATATTAATGCAACACAAATCTTAATTTACTACATATTTATTTTATATAGGACTTTTCCATTGTAAGTAAAAGTAACGGCATATGTGTTGCCAGTGATTTTCAACAAATATTATTTTTTTTCTATTTTTGTGGTCATTGATAAGCATTAAGTTTTTGGAACCCTGATATGTACACATTTCTTTATCCTGTGAAAAGAAAAGCTCACAGGAATTAGATAATACACATGAAAGCAGTTTGCAAACTGTAGTGTTATGCAAATGTTAATTGCCAGGTGTCTTTGCATGATACCTCCAGCTTCCTGATAATTCAGTGTCTTTCCATGAATCACAACATTCTTGTTCATTCCTTCAATCACCTTCCCACAAACAAGGTTTTTCTCATTAAAACCCTTGTATACATTTTGCTTAGTAAAAACAAGCTGAGCATGGTGACTCATGCCTGTAATCCCAGCAGTTTGGGAGGCTGAGGTGGGCAGATCCCTTGAGTCCAGGAGTTCAAGGTAAGACTGGACAATATGGCAAAACCCATCTCTACGAAAAATGCAAACATTTTTCATACTTTTGTATTTTTGGTGGTGCATGCCTGTAGTCCTAGCTACTTGGGAGGCTGAGGTGGGAGAATCATTTGAGTCCAGGTGGTGGAGGTTGCAGTGAGCCAATATTGTACCACCACGCTCCAGCCTGGGCAGCAGATAGAGTAAGATTCTGCCTCAAATAATAATAATAATAATAATAATAATAATAAATAAAAATAAAATAAAAAAAACTTTCAAAATAATATCCTCCTTCAAGTCATCATACCTTAAACTAGCATGTTGTACATATAAAGTAGCTAATTAATGGACTTGGAAATACCGCCCTTTGTTTTACTTGGTCAATGTGCATCTACTCGATTTGTTCAGTTTTCATGTGTTAATGCCTTTGAGGAATGAAGGCTAAGAACAGTACATTCCAATATGTTTCAAAGATATGCTAGGCAAAAAGACTGTAGGCATCTAAAGCCTCAGTCCAAGGCTATTGTCTGCTTATCCTCTAAGCAAAATGTATGGCAGAGAGAAGGTATTTAAATCTCATTTGTATGGATGAGTGAAACAATAAATGACTGAGAAGAGCATCTATTGCAGTGGCGACCAAAAGGCATCAACTAAAAAGAGTAAAAGCTAACCAATAGATTATGGGTATAAGGCTCCAAAATCTATTGGCTGTAAGTCTAGACAAGCTACTAGATTTTTATGAACACTTATTTCCTTAAAATTAAAAGCTGAGGTAATAAACATAGAATCACAGAACTGTCTATGCTCTGACAAAAAATTACTTCAAATCCCTGTGTGGACACATAGGCTCTTTAAGTCTGTGTTCCATATCTGCTAAATAACAAGCTTTGACTAGATTACATGGATATCTACTCCATCTAGTTAAGGGTCTATAATCGTAGAACAGCTGCAGTGAAAAAATAGATGAAAAAAATGCTTTCAAAAAAAGTTAAAAGTGTTATACATATGTTTTATATAGGTGGAAAAAGCCAATAAGGGAAAAATAACATCTGGTCAAAGATTCTAAAATTATCCGTCATTCTTCTGAACTATTCACGGCTTTTAAGGATCTCCTTTCTTTGGAGCTGCCTATCATTTGCGTACCATATCAAAAGCATTCTTACAGGACACACTGTAATATTGGTCACCAACCTCAAAAAGTCACTTTCTATATGTGTAGCTAATAGATATATAGCAAAGAGCCCTATGTCATTAACAATAACTTAAGTCATCTTTCAGTCCACAGTTTTCTGTGGTTTATTAATGGCATCACACATTAATTCTTCTTTCAGGAGTGACCTTTACAACACCATTAATCCTCACTGCTTTTATCCAACTACATTATTACTCATTAAAGTTTCAGCTTTCAACATCTGCATTTGTTGAAAAGAGAAAAGTAAATTGTAGTGGCCTCAAATCCTTGGAAATTATGAGAGATGTGTATGTGGTAAAGGAACTTTTCAGGAAAAAAAAAAGATGTTTTAGTAGTGGGGAAAGTCATGATAAATGACATTAAGTATGTTCTTGCCTTTCTAAAATAATTTGTCATACTTAATCCTTGGGAATGCTAAAGAAAAAATATTCATACATGATAAAAATAAAAATTAGTTATTCTATTAGTCACATATTCTAGTTCTAACATCATAAAAGTTGTTCATGTACCAATACTATGACATTTATGAGCCTACATGTGTATTATGATAGTGTACGATTCTTGCCAAATAAAATATTTTTTCTTTTACATAGTACATGAAAGTAGATCTAATCTTGGAGCCCACTTAGGATGTTTAGCAGAGTAGCTGGAGTTAGGCTATAAGGTGAAAAAGCACACATGTGTCTGAAACCTTTTTCAAACTTCTCAAAACTTCCATTTTCACTGTGGACCCATGCCTAGACTGAATTTCTCTTAACAAATAATCTGGAATTCTACTTTGTGGAGATTAAAGCATTTGATACACACTCCTTCAGCCTTCATTCTCATCATTCCAAAATTTCTCTGAAATTTTACCATTTTTCTCTTCCTTTCCTTCAGTCTCAGGAAGAAGAAAAGTTTTTCTCCTTTCCAAGGGTTAATTCCTTCCCATCATCTCCTTGCTAGCTTGTCACTCTTGTACTTTTTCATATCTAGACATGTCTCTAACTCTTCTTCCTCTTCCCCCTTGAAAAGTAATATACATATTCCTATTTTAAAACCTGTCTCTACTTAGCCTTCTCAAACTATTATCACTTCATAACACCAAACTTAGAAAAAGATGAATTTATATCACCAAATTAACTTTCTTTCCTCTTATTCTTCCACTCTGTATAATTGGAAATCTATTCAAACCATTCTATTAAAACTTCTCTGTCAGTCTACCTGTCCAGTTAAAATCTTAAGGCTCTTACACTTCATGTTCTTTAATTTTCCTGCAGAAGGTGTACCATTAAATAATCCCTCTTTTTTGAAGCTTAATTTTCCTAGGCTAGCATGACATTACCCTATCTTGACTCTTATTCTGAAACACCCACTTGCTCTTCATTCTAAGACACTCAACTTACTCTTCATTAGCTTTGCATCTAAAAAAAGTGTAGTCGTTCTACAATATGTCCAATGATACTTTTATACTCTCTACTTCAGTTGGAGCCTAATTCTGCTTCCCTTGAGTTGGGCTGGACTTAATGATTCTCCTATAAGAAACAGAATAAAGCAGAATTGCCTCTGAATGACTTTGGAGAACAGCTTATATAAGACGCTGTGCCTTTCCCTTTGCTCTTTCCTTGGATCACTCACTCAGGAAGGTTCACTGTCATGCTACAAGCAGCCCAAGGGACAGGCCTATGTGGCAAAGAACTGAGACCTCCAGAAAACAGATAATAATAAATGTTAAATAATAAATAACAATAAAAGAGACAACAAATATTGGTTGTTTTAAGCTGCTAAGTCTTAGGTTAATTTGTTACACAGCAATGAATAATACAATACCAATGTTCTGATATTAATACAGTACATAGGTATCATAAATATTAGTTATTCTTTACTAGTATCTAATATAATACCTATGATTCTACACTCCACTTCTTACCACACACAGCCTTTTTTGGTGGACTTATTTGCTGTCCTGACTTCAACCACCTCATTAAGGAATAATTTCCATATCTAAAATTCTAGCACCTCTTTGCTTATGAGGCTTATATTTCTAGCTTCTTCCTGAACATCTCTACCTAAATAGTTCTTTGTGCTTCAAATCAACACATATTAAATTTTTATGTCTTCTTTTTTTTTTTTTTTTTGAGACGGAGTTTTGCTCGTTACCCAGGCTGGAGTGCAATGGCATGATCTCGGCTCACCGCAACCTCTGTCTCCTGGGTTCAGGCAATTCTCCTGCCTCAGCCTCCTGAGTAGCTGGGATTACAGGCACGTGCCACCATGCCCAGCTAATTTTTTGTATTTTTAGTAGAGACGGGGTTTCACCATGTTGACCAGGATGGTCTCGATCTCTTGACCTCGTGATCCACCCGCCTCGGCCTCCCAAAGTGCTGGGATTACAGGCTTGAGCCACCGCGCCCCGGCCCAATTTTTATGTCTTCACACAAACCTGCTCCCATTCTGGGCTCCCCTTTCATAGTTGATAGAGGAACAATCCTTGTTATTTCATAAATTCAAAATTCTAGTTTCCTCTGTCTACAATTTAACCTTTATCAGATATATTTTATTGTGAATAAATTATGTCAATTCTTCCTTACTTAATATCTTTTTACTCTATTCTCTCCTTTATCATTGCTTATTTCTATCTCACCTAACTTATTCTTGCCCTATACCTAAACAATGGTTTCCTAAATTCCAGTGTCATTCTGCCATCTGATCCTTTCAGTTTTAGCTTGGATCACTTTCCACTACATATTTTTTATATAATCTAGACAAATCAGTGCATTTATCAAAAATATGCTATTTAACTTTGTGATTTTTCTTACTGTCTAGAATGCCTAGAATCTATCTCTTCTTCAAGGCTGTTTGAATTAGGATACATCTAACTCATACTCTTCTGTGGTCCTTCCCAGACAGAATCCAACACCCTCCAATCTTTGTAGAATTGTATCTGTGCTCTGCAATAGCACTTATTAGAGCTGACTTATACCATAGAAGGAATGACTTTCCCTTAGCTAAACTATGAGCTCCTTGAAGGCTGACCTATGCTGGCGTCCTTAAAAATTGAATAAAAATAATAAAATATAAATAAATCTGGGTTCAAATCAGTATCCACAGTCTGATTTATGCATGCTAAAGTTAAAATCATTGAATTTTTCAAAGTCAGCTTATAGAAGTGTTTTCTACTATTTTGTTTACTGAATTTACAATTATGTAGAATTGAAACTATCCACTCTTTGTATTTTGGTGTTTGCAAATAATCCTCAAGCAGAACGGAACTGAAGAAACCTAACATTCTTATGGTTGATTGATGACAGAGGCAAAATGTATTTCATCATAATGCATACTTTGTACAATTCACAAAAAAATGGAAATTTCAGTGATGGAAAAGGTAAGTCACCTAACAATAACATTCTGGAACCATCACTGCTCACTGCAATGTACTTTAGTCCTCTTTTTATAACCGTATGGACATAGTTAGAAATATAACCTACACAATTAGATTTTCAGGAGGGCATTATAACTTAGACTTTATTGAGAAATTTCATTTGCATGTTTAAAACAGACCTATATGGTTCTTCAGATTGGAACTTTCCTACAGAACTCAAGCCATGTAGAGAGTATATGTGATGTGCCATTTAAAGATGATTCCATTCAATAGCCATAAACAGAAAATCAGCAAGAACAAAAGAAACAGAACTTACCTATTGTGCTAACTCTGGCTGAAGGACTAGCTAACGCTGCTGGGACAGAGGCTTTGAGGGGGCCTGCCCCACTGTTTATTCTCAGAGCTGGCATATGGGGAGAGGTGGGTGATGTGGGTGATTTGCCATCAGAGGTCTTGGGTTTAGCTGATAGGTTCAGTGGCTGTGCCACTTCATCCTGCAATGATCATTAGAACATGAGCTGTGATAAGGAAAGGCTGATCAAAAATGCCTAGAAAAACACAGGTATGCAGCCTGTCATTTCCCATCAAATTACCAATCAGTGCTCTTCACATTCATTCTGAATATTACAGCATTTGGTTGGCTGTCAACATAATGTCTCTTTCAAATACACATTCAAAATACCTTTTGTATAAGATAAAGTACATGTGTACTCAACTACCCACAGAAAGCAGACCATTTATGTAACCGGTAAGAAATATTCTTAAAAGGCTACTCTTTGTACTATATTCATTTGTATCGAGAAACATTACACGTTAAATTTGAAGTTATGATCTAGATAGGGTTTTTTTTTAAATCTCCAAAGAAAAGGGGGTAGGATCTAATGCATCTTTGAACTCTCGTGCCTAGGCAGAGCACCTGGAACACCCATGATGGAGGACCACAGATAGTTGTGTGCCTCTCATCAGAACTACTCTCCAAATTCAACACATAAACAAGAAAATTTCTTTCTTAGAAAATAACCCTTTCTCCCTAGGCTTCACAGAAACACCTTTGAATTTGATGTAAAAGTGAAAATAAACATAATTAACATTACCCTAATATGTACAACTTAGTTATAAGTCATACCACTCTAAACGCTTAACAAACACCATGTTTTCAAAATTCAGGTTTGTTTTCCAGATTTTTCTTTTAGCATAGTATCTGTGTCACGAAGATCATGTGATCGATTTAGCATGTTTGATGATTTCCAGCTGTTCTACGGTTTAACAGGTCAAAACACAGTTTATACTCAAGTTCATATCTTTCTCTTAGGTAACTTCATACAGGAGACTTGTGGATATAATATCATTAAAATTTATATTATATCATATAAAAATATAAGAATGAGATAATATTATTGTATCACTTTTTAAACTGAAAATTGAAAAAGTTATTTTGTTCCTTTCCTGTGCTCAAAAATTGGAATATCATGCCACTTGTTCATATACTGATGTTTACAATATATCCAATTTTACATTAATATTATTGCAGAATAAAAATTTAGTTTCCATTTAGCTATTTCATGAGTTAAGAACATAAAATATTTACCAATAACAGGATGATTTGTTGAAAGTAGAAAAATTTTTAATCAAATGGGGTAGTCAGGTGTACATGTTAATTGCTGTGTATAAAAATTTAATGCACGGTTTTACGAAAAGAACTGTTGAAATAAATCACTTTACAAAATGGTTAGGTGGTAAAATGTGACATATATTTCAAGTATATGTGTGTGTGTGTGTGTGTGTGTATGTGTGTGTGTGCATATATATATATATATATATATATATATATATTTGAGATGGAGTCTTGCTCTCTTGCCCAGGCTGGAGTACAGTGGCATGGTCTCAGCTCACTGCAACCTCCACCTCCCAGTTCAAGTTATTCTTCTGCCTCAATCTCTTGAGTAGCTGGGATTACAGGTGTACACCACCATGTCCAACTAATTTTTGTATTTTTAGTAGAGACGGGGTTTCACCATGGTGGCCAGGCTAGTCTTGATCTCCTGACCTCAAGTGATTCATCTGGTCTGGCTTCCCAAAGTGCTGGGATTATAGGCATGAGCCATGGTGCCCAGCCTCAAGTTTATATTTTTAAGTGGTTTAATATTATTAGATTATTGTTTCATTCTGTGGCTATGTGCACTTAAGAATTCCATAAACAGATTAGTTAAAAAAAACTACTCTTGTAATACATTCTGTTTATATTGTTTCAGAAAAAAAATGGAAAATTCATGAGATAATTCAAATTAGCAATCTTTTATGATGTCAGATAATTAATAAAGACCATTATACCAAATCTATATCGATTCATAGGATCCTGACAGGAAGTGAAATAATTCCATGATTGAGTCAACATATAATTTAGGGAAGTTTACTTTAGCATTTTAAAAACTTATAGGGGCAATATTATCCCTAAATTGTTCAATGTGAAACATGACCTGTTCAACTGTAATCTGTATATATGATGTCCAAATTGGCAGCAACACAGAAGTAGTATGTCCTTGCATTTTAATCTTGTATGGATGAATATTTCTCAAAATGCAGCTCACAGACTAGCACCATAAGCACACCTGGGAACTTGTTAGAAAGGCAAATTCTCTAACACAAAAACTATGGGGACGGGTCCCAGCAACCTGTGTTTAACAAGCATTCATTCCAAGGTGATTCTGATACACATTCAAGTATAAAAGCCACTGCCTCATATATTAACAATATAAACGGAGATTATTGAAAAAGTTTTATTAGACTTCAAAAGCCTTTAAAAGCTTCTTCTGTATAAGAAGATAACATTTAAAAATATGTAATATTACCTCAGTCTTTAAAATATGAGTGGGACATATATGCTAATAATAAATGGAAATATTCATATTCATAATAAACAAAACGTTACTGAGAGTCCATGGGACAGTAAAAATTAGAATCCAGATCTACTCTTGTTCAGTTAAGCCACAATATCCTGTCAAGAACTTTACTATTTACTACACTGCTGTAAATATTCCAGGCACTGTTTTCCCCTAGCAATATAGTACCTCTTTACTGCCTTCTGGGTGAAACAACTGACTTTTTTCATGACAGCCTTTAGAACTTCCTTTTGACATCATCATAACTCTTGCAAAAGTTTTGGGAGATGCTTGGGTCAAAGGTGGCTGTTTTACTTGGATGTGAAGAAAAGAAAAAGAAAGCAAAAATAAAAGAAGAGAAGAAGAAAGAAAAGAAAAGAAGAAAAGAAAAGAAAAGGACTGTATTCCCAGAGTTGGAATAGGGAAGATATTTACGAACATAGAGGAAACAGTGTGAGTGTATAGTGAGGGTGGAATGGTGGTATTGATGAAGATGATGTGGATGTGGGTGCTGATCGGATAAACTGTCATATGTCTTAGCTTTTAGCACTCAGAACTATTACATGCACATGCTGAAACATAACTATTCAAAGCATTTACTAGAGCAAGAGACCCACTGGAACTCTTAGTATTCACCTCCATTCAAGGCAGCACAGATATCTGAAAGCCAAAAAGTGCAAGGCCCCAAGGACATAATAGAGGTTGACAGTTCCAAAGTTGATGTAAATGACATTCAAAATTGCCCTTTCCTTCTCTTCCATTGTGTGACCAGGCTAATGGTATATTAATAAGAACTCACATGCTTGATCTTTATACTGGAACTGTATAAATAATTTTGATCCATTATATGATATTATTTCACAATTTTGTTCTTTTAATAATTTACTACTGAGCTATACCAAATGCCTATTATTTATGAAGAATACAATAATTACACTAGTTTCTAATTTTCTATTAATTATTTTTCATTTGACAAGATGAAAATTTAAAAATCTTAACTATAAAATGAACATGGACAATTTTTTTTTGGCATGTACTCATAATATGAATATGTGCAATAAATGCTGAAGGTAAGACTTTTCCTGCTTTGTTTTTTAGTTGTAATCTTACGTAGGAGAAATTTGAAAGCTTAACATGATTAACCCCTATTCTTACAAATAAAACACACATTTAAACATGTTAAATAAATTACTTACAAATAAAGGGATGTGAGTAATTTTCAAGGTCAAAAATAATTGAAAAAGATACTATTTATAACAACTACACCATCAAGCAGTGAGCAAAGCAATTTCCTGTTAATTACTTGCCTAACTGTTAAATGAGGTTGCCAATTGGAACTTTTGAAAATAAAGTATTTCATAATTATTTCACGTATACACAAAGTAAGAGTTAAGAATTTAGTTAACTGCTGAGTAGCTCCAAACTTGTATATCATAAATATAAAATAAGCATTTACGTTTAAGTAAATGTGTTAAGGTAAACAAGTTTTAACTAGTAGAAGGCTATAATTTACATGTCTAGGGTTCATTATAAATATTCCAAAGAGTTTGTTTAATTTTCACAACTATGATGTAATTACTAATCTTGTGGAGGGAAGTAAGGCTTAGAAAGTTCTAGTGAAACCCAGGGTTTTGGACTTAACATACAATACTTTTAGTTTCTGTGAAATATTTAATCTTAGATTTAAAAAGGCTTTGATGGAATATAACTTCTGAAATTCAGTCCTAACTACATAATTCTGTTACACAATAATCACATGAAAGATAATATATATGCAATAAAATGATGTAATACAAACACTTGCTATTTTATACATTAAAAAGTTAAGGCACAAATTGACTTATCTTAGTGACTTTTTTGTGCTTCTCTGTCCTCTACACTATATACCATTGAAAATTTCCTTTGTTAATACTAAAGAGTGGTTTGGACTATTCTTTCAGAAAAATCCCAAGAGTCCATGTATACATGGTACAAAAAATAATATTTTATAAAACCAAATACAAGTTTTAGAAACTCACTCATGATACAACTTCTCCTAATTAATTATTAAGCTAATCTTAGTTATCTGGGACAGAATGCAAAGTAAGTAAAATCCAAATAAACACATAGGTCTGGCAAGTTCCATTTACGTATAGCTACAATAACTTGTCTGAAAGCTAACATCTCAATACCAGTTTGTGGTCACAGTAGTAGAAATACTATAGAAGCTTAATCAGTTAATCCCAGACAATGACAATCTGCCACACAGATAAAAAAATAAATTGCATAAAGAATGTGAAACAAATATGTAGCCTTAGATGCACTGAGGGAATACCAATTGTCACCATAAGCTTATTCCACAGAGACACAGAGATTATTCCACATAAAGTTAACAAACGCTATAAAATAAATATATAGTTAAAATATATTTCATTTAGTTGGTTTTCAAATAACAAGTTTACTCTAGAAGAAAACATGTTACTGTAATGTGATTGTATAACAGTCATAATTTTATAACATACAAATACCAAATTATTTAGAGAAATCAAACATAATTTAACAAAGAAAAAGCATTCTTCTCAATTCTAGGGCATTATTTCTCTCTCCCTACTACTTAGCTTTTCAATTCTTTGTTAAGGAGTTTTAATAGAGAACTAGGTAATAGAGGTACAAGCATCCTAGAAAATTCTATTTGTTTCTGTTTTTCTATTCTTATCCTTCACAGCATGGAAATATACCCACATGTAGGTTGCTAGACCACAAAATGTACTACCAAGGACATGCAAATGATTAAACCCTTCAGAATATAAATCTCATCTTTATTTACATCTTTATTCACATCTTTGTTCATTCTCATTATCTAATTGATGATTTGGTTCATTCCATAACACAGTTGCCTCAAAATTTCACTTCCTTAAATATTTACTTAAATTAATTATTATTAAAAATTTATTTGGTTGTTAACACATTTATACCAGTTTAATGGCAACAGATAAGAACAGATGTGTTTATTCAATCATCCATACATTCATTCATTTAATATTTATCCAATGGCATTCCAACTAATTATTAATGGCTATTATATGCCAGGCATTAGAAAAACACAAACCAAAGGATTTTTAGCCATGTAGCTTTGAGGCTTTGGTTTTATGTGGTCAGTAATAAAGAAAAGAAGTCCATTTACTTTTCGTTTAAAATCTAGCTGTAGATGTAAGTAGAAGTGTGTGTCTGTGTGTGTTTTTTAAACTTCTTTGAGAACAGTTTGCCTTTACATTCAATATAATGTTGCATTTATAAAACACTTTGATTCTTCAATAGCCACACAATGATTGAAAAAAATATATATATGTATATATAAAATTTCAGTCTTCTTCCTCTGCATGATTTGAAAACTATCCCCATGTTTATCATAAATACTCATGTGAAATAAGCAGCAGTAATAACATATGGGGATGAGTAAAGGCATTCATGAAACATGTTGCAAAATTAATCATGCTGCTGCCATTATTCTCTCTGATGAAATAATCGTATTAAACTAAGTAGGGAAGTAACATGACAGCCCGAACTGCATGTGTGCTGTTGCTGCACCTCTCTTCCCTAGCTTGTACTCAATATTCATCCTTTCTCTTTGTCATCTACCTCTACGCACCGCAGGAGCCCTCTTTCACCTCTCCTATCCAAATGAGGCATTTCTTTGCTACAGTTCCATAGAGGTTTACTAGAAGAAACAAAACAAAACAAACAAAAATCATGAGGATCTACAAAAAGATTGAAATGTACCTGCTGAGCAGAACTTAAAGGAGAAAAGATTTATATTTACATGCAAGTGTCAGACAAAGTAATCTAAGATAAAAATAACTGTAACAATCTTAAAACTTATTTTCTTAGTCCTTGAAGAATAATCCTAATCACATAGCCATCACAACTCCTTATTTAATTAGTAGGTTCCTAAAAATCAAGTCTGTCATCTTACATAGCACATAGTCTTGAAACACCTTTCCATGAACAGATGCTTACTTTCAGACTTACAAATTGCAAAATGCCTTGTTAACCAGGCAGAAAGAGCTCCAGGAATTCTTTGATAGGTATGCTTTTGCTGTGTTAATGCTACCATTAGACTTGATGGCCATTTAAATGTAAGTCTTATTTAGCTGAGCGTAATATGTTCTAGCATCTCATTTGGCTTCCTTATTTGCCATTTTACACTTTTGCTTAATGTATACCTGCTTCTTTTAAAAGTAAATGCTAGTAGTGTGGCTGGGGACATGTGCTTCAATGTAGTAATGATATATTTCTTCACATTTAATTTGCTGGCCCTTAATTAATTTAAAGGTATTCAAATAGTACCCATCCTTTTATTTGTTGTTTAAAATTGCTCCTGCTCACTTTCCCTTAGTATCTTAATAGTTTCCTTGTTTTCTGACTTTGTTGAGTTAATGCCTCAATACTGTAAATTATACATGCAAGCATAAGCACATATTTAAAAACAAATAAAGAACAGTGTGGCTTCTGAAATACGAATGATACTTCACATTCACTTTTTAATTTTAAAAATTGCCTTGAAGTAATCCAAATAGTCCCATACCATTCCTTTTTACATGTTCTTTCCATTTTACTATTTATTCTCCTTTGTCTTTAAGATCTCTAATTTAGAATTTAACTTTTGAATCTTTCATTTTAGATTAACTCTCTATCTAACCTTTCCTATTTATTTCAAAAATGTCCTAAAAATATACTGTATGAATACAGTTTCCGTTTATTTATCTAGAAGAATGTCATATTAGAAGACCTTTAACCCATAGTATCAGATGAAAACCCACTCATAGACATTCCACAGAGTAAGTTTTTCTAACTATACTTGAAAAGAGGAAGAATAGGAGGAATACAAGTGTCAACCATAATGTGTGATGAGAATAGTTATAACATGAGCCAGTAGGAAAGGTATGGTGTTTCAGATTCAACTTTGTTTAACCTCTGGTCCCCAGACAACTTCAAATTCCTAATAATAATGGTTATTTTGTCCTATAGTGCTCATTACAGCTGGATGATTGCTGTTATCTTTTAAAATGATTAACAGTTCTCCTACCAAGAGGCTAAAAGGAAGCATAGAGCAGTAAGAATTGATGTTAATAATCACAATCCAGTTCCTCTTTTTAACCTCTAAATGTAAATCTCCAAAAGCCTTTAAAAATGCTTTAGAGAAATTAAAAAGTTGGTTGCTCCAAGTACAAGAAAATGTAATGTGTTTTTGGCACCACCTGATCAGTCCTTAAATTTATAATTACAAAGCATTTGCCATTGCTGATTTCCTGTTAGTTCCACTTGACGATTTGTTCCACTTGAAGATCCACAAACAAAAGAATTACAAAACTGTCAAATGATAGAATGGATTCACAAAAAAGGTAAAACATGAGCTCACAGAGCAATAAAACTTTATAAAACAAAGAAACAGAAGTCATGCTGATCAAATTCTACTATCATCTGACGTTGACAATGGCATTTCCACCTGAAGCTAAATGTACAACATGAGCACATGAGCATCTCTACTTGAATCTACAAAGGAATTAATATCAAAAGGAAAACAGAACAATATAACATGATCAAAGCAAAGCAGTGGCAGAAAGTTTGATCCATTGGAGTCATATGGAAGAGAAGTAAAAATACCACACGGAGGCATGGATAGCCCATTGAGGGGAATAAAAAAACACTGATGAAAATATTAATGAAACACTGATGAACTTGAAACAAAACAAAATGAAACACTTTGAAAGACACTCAAAGAGCTCCAAAATTCCTTTTTAAAAATATATCTATGGCTCTCTGAGAGATTTATGTTTTCTCATATCTTAGAAAAATTTGGTCTGGATATAAGCAGATAGACCATCTTTAGATAGCAACCTGGTAGCATGGGAGAAATAATAGAAAGCATCATTATGCGTAAGTCATTTATTACAAACTCCAATTAATTATATCACAGAATCATTCCCAGGGCTTACATACGTGCATGCGTAGCTCCTATGGCACAAATCCCCAAAAGTCTGGTGAACCCAGCATAACTGGCTGTTTAATGAGTAATGACAGTTACAACAGTTAACGGATATAAACCATGCATTGGTTTATATTTGGGGGACGAGTAAAGGCCAAATTGTCTAAGGCACAGAACCTGGGAGAAGGACAGGTGTGCGGGTGTGTGTGTGTGTGTGTGTGTGTGTGTGTCTGTGTGTGTGTGTCTGTGTGTGTGTTTAATGGATTAGACATTAGAATGAGACTCAAAGCAAGAAAAGGCTAGGGAAGCCTAAGGCAGCACCCCAGTGTTACTGACTGTAACATTCATATCATTGTATTTCATTTTATTGTGCTGTTTTCTTGAATTGCTGATGGCAAAATAAGCAAATTTCAAATAGTTTAAGAAAGCTTTCCTTTTTAAAGTGATCTGAGTACTCTCTTTACACCCATATATGCCTTGAATAGAAAAAATTTACTAAATACTATTAACTACTACATGTTAAATGGATAGTGGAGATTAATCAATAACTAACTTGATCAATTCTGGTTTTTCCTATTGTTTTTATTATAGCATTTTAAAAGTTATTTATGTTTACATAAAATGTACATACACATTGAGCAAATGTTACTTTGACTTGAGAATAACAGAATAGGAACATTTGCACTACCAAAATGTATCCCTCCATACTGTATTTAAATCTCTTGTAATGAATTCTTCTCACCACTTGAATTTCACGATTCTTCTCAAGTCTTCAGAATTTTGCTCCCTTTTCTTCTTACTTTCCTCTTAGAGTTGAAAGTTTGTTGTCTCCGGGACTCATTGCTTTCTACTCAGAGATGTCTGCTAACAAAGCTATTGTCAGGAACTGCTTAGTACAGCCTTCCTCCTATTCATGTAATCTGAGACTTTACTAGGTCAGTACATCCAAACTACAACTATTTTCATTCCATTCATTACAGATAGGGAAAAAGGGGCAGTCACTGAAGACAAAAGGTAAAAAGTTCAAAATTAAGTAAAAATAAAATGTAAATGCAAAACTCACTTCTCCTACCCCACTTGCTTTAACCTAGACTGGGTTCCACTCTTCCGGTCAAGAGCAGTACAGTAATAGTGATGTAGGAGTTGGTCAGACATTATTTAGGCAGTTAGTGAGGATAAAAGAGTTCTCGATGGAATTTTCCTTTAATAAAAAGCAGCCCCCAAATCATTTATTTTCTAACAAAAAGCAGCCTGTGAAATCAAGCTGCAAGCATAGATAAGCAAGCTAGAAGCTTGCATAGGTAAATACTGCAGCTATGCCAGAAGCCAGGTACATTCAACATGGAGGATATCTCTTTCCTTCTCTTTGTTGCCATGTGTGTGAGTGTCATGGTGCCAGCCAGGTATACTCCATTTACATAATAAAAGATTCACAGGCTACGTAAATGGCACACCTGACACACCTGTTCCAACCAATCTCCTGAGCCCTATGTAAATCAAATATCGCCTCCTCAGGCCCCTCTATAAAATCAACCACATCTCTCCCCAGACTCTGAAACCCACTTGAGCATCTCCTTCCTCTGAGACAGGAAGTGCTCTCTCTTTCTCTCTCTCTCCTTTCTTTTGCCTGTTAAACTTTCCAATCTTAAACCCGCTATGTGTGTATGTGTCCGCATCCTCGTTCTCCTTAGCACAAGGCCATGAACCTCAGGTATTTCCCCAGACAACGAGGCCACTTAATTAGCAAGTTTCCTTTATGAACACAAAACTAGAACAGTTGTGCCATCTACCCTGGTTTCTTGTTTCCCTCCAAGTGGTAGTTTCATTCTTTAATTTGTTTGACAAACATCTTTTAGCACTATTCATAAGAGAGAGATAGATCATGAGAGAGAAGAAATTTATACACTAGAAGATAAAACATTTTAAGGCAATGTAAGTGGCTAGGAAACTTCAATAGTGAAATAAATATCATTATGATTAATCTAAAACAACGTCATGAAGAAAGAGTTTTATGGGAAAAAAAGTATTTCATTTAGTTTGGATTCTTTAGATTGAATTCTTTGTCAGTAAAGTGATTAATCCTTGAATTTGAATTTTCATATTAGATGTTTAATTTTTATGCCTTTTATTATGTTCTTATTTTCTGAATCCTCAGACCACTTTTTTTTTTTTTTCTGAAGAGTCTGAAAACACAAAAAGATATCAAGGACATGAGTTGTTTTCTTTTTTTTTTTTTTTTTCTGAAGAGTCTGAAAACACAAAAAGATATCAAGGACATGAGTTGTTGGAACATTAAGTCTCAAAAAGTTGCTTTTTGTGATTAGATGAATTTTTACTAGAAATGACCAAAAGATTACTTTCCCTTCCTCAACATATTCATCAAAGCAATTATTTGCCAACAATGATTGACTTAAAGTATTTTTTCCTTTTTTCTTCTCCCATAATTAACCTATTAAAGAGTAAATAAAAGGCATTTTATTTATATAGGTCTGTTTGAAGACAGGAATTATACATTATACATTTTTCACATTTTTTTACCTGAGAACTTCTCCCTACACCAAAAGAAATGCTGATTTTATAATGTAATTTTGTCAGGGAGAGAGCTAGTTTTTAAAGAAGAAATAAATGCTTAAAGCCCAATACACTATTTGCTACATAAACATTTTGAAGAGTAAGTTAAACATTACAAAACTATGAAAGTATGTTTAGTGGGTTTCATAACCTAAGAACTTACAAATTTTAAAAATAATTTAATATATTATGTAGCTATTCACTTTTCAGGGCTGATTTTCTAATATGATTTACTTGACATCCAAATTTGACAAGTTCCAAAGCAGCTCCATATATCTTATTTTATTCTTACAGCAAAAATATGAGATATCATCAACCCCACTTCACAGATAAAGAGAAGGAGGTTGAAGATATTCAAAAATTTGCTCACAGTCATATCTTCAGGAAGCCTGGGACTTGAACCCAAGTCATAGAGGTGTAAGTTTAGGCAACTTTTCAAAGCTGCTTCTCTGTTATTATATGCCAATAGGAAAAATAATCATTAATAATTTCTTTGAAAAATTAGACTTCAATCATGTATTTTATTTTTAATTCTGAAGAATTTTTTATATATAGATAGGGAACTTGGAATGCTGAATTTGAGTAATACTAGTCGAGACACTTACAAAATTTTTATGACACTAACTCATGAAGTATTTTAACAAAGTAGCTACAATAAATTCAAGATATATTCACAATCCTAAAATTTATATCAAAAGAACACATATTTCAAATAAATACCATAAACATCTTAACACTATTCTTTGTATAGACGTATTTGGCTTTAACATAATACACATGTCAATTTACATATATCAAATTCCTTACCAGTCACTTGAAGAGGAACTAATATTGCAAGAAATGAAGGAGAGGATGGAAAAGACCTTTAGCCCACTTACTGGCTCGGCCAAAGGCTATGAATCCATCCCCGGTTTATTTCAAATGAGTTGTGTCAAAGGTTACCCACAGGCCATTTTATAGTGATTTATAGCTGATGTCTGCAAATCTCCTATGATAACCTCAATTGTGTCATTAAGGCATTCTTTGTCTTCATGGCAATGACCAGGAGAGAACTGATGTCTTTAAAGAACTCCAAGAGGTGATGACTATTTATACAGAATGTCAGATAAGGCCAGTTTTTATGTTGTGCTCTGGAGACAAAATACTTTTTCTTCAACATATTAAAGATGCTTAGCTTGATTATATATTCTGCCTATTGAAGCTATAATATTAAATTCAAGGTATGGGTCAAAGAAAATTCAAATAAAGATGAAAAGGCTTAGAACTGAGCATCAGGTAAGAGTTTGATTTTAATTATCACAATCTTGAAATTGTATTAAAGCTCTCAAAGCATAATGATTCTTAAGTGTCTACACTGAGTTAAGCATGTCATGATGCATGAGGAATTACAAAACTGATTTATCAGATATTCATTTAAGAAATAGTCAATTAGGCCAGGCGCAGTGGCTCAAGCCTGTAATCCCAGCACTTTGGGAGGCCGAGGCGGGTGGATCATGAGGTCAAGAGATCGAGACCATCCTGGTCAACAT
>NW_016107340.1:9360221-9431703 GCF_001604975.1 Cebus imitator
TTGGTTATATGACAGTGGTTGATAACATTAGAATACTATATTTTTAGTATACCTTTTCTACATTTAGATACACAAATACCATTTTATTATACCTGCCTAGAGTATTCAATAGAGTGACATACTGTACAGGTTTGCAGCCTAGAAGCAATAGGCTGTGCCATATAACCTAAGTCTGTAGTAGCCTATACCATCTAGGTTTGCATAAGTACATGCTATGAGGTTTATGCAACAATGAAATCACCCAGTGACACATTTCTTAGGACATATCCCCATCATTAAGTGATGTGTGACTAAACATACATGTGATATATCCATACATACATATAATATATCCATATATATATATTATAAACGAATATGTCTGTGTATGGGTGAGATGTTTCTCTGCCATTTTTAAGCTAGGTTTCTTTGGCATAAAAGGTATGCTGAAACCCCATCTCTACTAAAAATTCAAAAATTAGCCGGGCATGGTGGCAGGCACTGTAATCGCAGCCACTCAGGAGGCTGAGGCAGGGGAATCACTTGAACCTGGGAGGCAGAGGTTACAGTGAGCAAAGACAGCACCACTGTGCTCCAGCCTGGGCAACAGAGTGAGACTCCATCTCAAAAAAAATAAAAAATAAAAAAGAGAGAAGCAGAGAAAAATAATCTTACAAAATGAAAGGAAAAATTTTCCTCCTAAAACTTTATTTGAACTATCAATTAAACAAAATAACAAAACTAGACAATATTTGTATAGGCTTGTGCCTTTCATTTCAGCATTGACTTGATTCTTCAGCAGCTTATGTAAAAGAGGTCACTCGAAGATGTATTCATAGTAAACAAACTCATAAAGGTAATGAATAAGACAGAATGCAAATTAATGCATTTATGCCACCTTAATATTGCTGAGTTTTCTACAGCACACCTTTCCTAATTTCAAGATACCTAAAAAAGCCAATTTCACAATCAGAGCCAGGGCAAAAAGAGGTAAATGGT
The DNA here is from genome assembly GCF_001604975.1 of Cebus imitator. Taxonomy (NCBI): domain Eukaryota; kingdom Metazoa; phylum Chordata; class Mammalia; order Primates; family Cebidae; genus Cebus; species Cebus imitator. The sequence goes on from NW_016107340.1 coordinate 9,361,200, forward strand.
GAATGCTTTATTCAAAGCATAGCAAGGGCTGGTGAGTAAGGCATGGTTCACTATAGATAATATCTCTCCAGTGATCAATTTATCTCCAGGCTCTTATTTCCTAAATCCAGCATATTTCACATAGACTGACAGGTTAAATAAGAACAAATCTTACTTTTAAATTTCATAATCTTTTTATATAAATAATATTGTTCCATTTTTCTTAGGTACAATCTTACTCTACTCATACTGTATTATCTTCCAATGATCCAAGCCTTTGACTATTTATTCTTCTAAAAGAAGTAAAGCATTATTTACATGCCAAGAATTGTGCTTGGTGCTAAGGATGATTAAGCTATAATCCCTACCCTCATGGGTCTCAGCATCATGCAAAGGAAGACAAGTACAATGAAGTATTATTAGGGTGCTTTGATACTATTAAAGGAGTATGTGTTTGGGCAGTGGGATGACATACGATGTAATAGCCAATTCTATATAGAATTCTATATAGAAATGATGGTTTAGATGGATACTATATTACTAGTAGTGCTAAGAAAGAAAAGTGAAATGAACAGGTCAGAAGCAACCCAGAGAGGTCTAGTGTCACAACATAGGCAAAAAGAAGTGAAATAGCATGATACATGAGAAAGTGATTTCATTTGAGGTATACATTTCTGGAAGTGGGAGAAAGGCAGAGGCATTTAGTTTATCAGGCTTGTGAGGCAGGTGGGGCTAGATTGCAGAATGCCATGGTAAAGAGGTTAGACTTCATTTGTTAGACACTTGTATCTTTACATTTTCATTCTTCTTAAATTCACTCACAAAGTTCTACAGATGTATTATAATCAACCTTATTTCCTTCTCAAAAATTCAGATAAAATCCAATCTTTTATTCATTTATACCTATGTGTCTCTGTACAGGCTGTTTCCATTTTGCTTCTGAAACCTTCTAAATGTCACATCTTTTGGAACCCTTTTCCTTATTCTCCTATTTCTCCCCAGTTTATGTTACAAACTTTCTTCCTGACCTTCATATTATCCTTTGAATAGCACATAGCATACAGTATTTTAATTGTTGGCTTACTTGTTTTCCCCCATTACATCGTCCAGTGTGTTAATTGTTGTTGTTTTTTTTTTACTCTGCAAGTGTCCAGCATATTAGAGGTGCTCAAAAGGTTTACTGAAGAATTCTCAATAGAAGTTGTTTTGACATCCTCTAAAACTAATTCTAGAAGCCTCATCTATGAATAACAGTCATTACAGGATTTTTAAAATTTATATAAACATATTGCTTTGTTTCAAGCAAAATTGGAAGTCTCTTGCTTAGAACAGATCAACAACATGTCTCTTTCCAAAGGAAAACATTCTCATCTCTCCTTCTTTACCCAATAGGAGATAACTCACTTATGACAAGTTACATTTTATTAACTCTGTATTCTAAGTGGATCTCTTTTTTTTCTTTTTTTTTGAGACTGAGTTTCACTCTCGTTGCCCAGGCTGGAGTGTAGTGGCGCCATCTCAGCTCACTGCAACCTCCGTCTTTCAGTTTCAAGCGATTCTCCTGCCTCAGCCTCCTGAGTCACTGGGATTACAGATGCCTGCCACCAGCCCAGCTAATTTTTGTATTTTTAGTAGAGATGGGGTTTCACCATGTTGGCCAGGCTAGTCTTGAACTCCTGACCTTGTGATCTGCCTGCCTTGGCCTCCCAAAGTGCTAGGATTACAGGCGTGAGCCACTGTGCCTGGTCTGAAAGATATTTTTTTAAAAAATCTTAATTATTTCTTTTTGTCTTATTAAATTCTCAATTTCTTACTTTATATGCCCAAATTCTAAAAAACATAGTCATACAAAGGTTCAAAAGTTCACCTTAACAATAGCTACAAAACATATTACTGCAGTTAAAAGAACTTTATACAGACACATTCTCTTAGATTGTGTTGTATTAATAAGTATAATTTTGCAAAGATTGAAACAGTGAAAACCTTATTAAAAACTGTGATAACTAGGGTTCAGTTCATATTAGGATTGAGTTATTATAACATAAACATTAATCAAGTCTACATTTGTTAAGAGCCCATAGGGGCCAGCTATTTAAAATTCAGTAGATAGAGTAGTAAAATTCTAATGCGATCCGTCCTATAGAATGGAAATCTCCTTCACTTGTTTTGTGGTCACTCCATAAATTAAAGTCCCAGATAGAACAAATCAGAATTCTAGTTCAGGGTGACTTAATGAATGCTAATAGAAAAAGATAAGCAAAACCAAAACAAACACAAAGTACCTATAGGTTCTCTTAGAATAGGACCAGAATCATCATTTTTTGGATAAATGACAGCACTATTTGCATGAAAACTGGCTCTAAAAATTTCATCATTTGACCCAAAATTCTTGTCTTGCCCTGTATTCATGTAGGGTTGACCTGAATATTGAGCTCCCACTGACTTAAAATGAAACTTTGATCCTCAGAAGAGTTGCATAGAGAAGTACAGAAAACACAAATCTGTACTTATTTAAGGACATTCCTGTTGCTGTCATAATGCTTCTTAAAGCATACTTCACAACAGTATCCTTTTTCTTATGTTATTTTAAGTGCTACTGGAAATACCACAAGAGAAGAATTTTTGTAGTATTTCATCCTATTTCTGGCCTCTATTTATGAAATAGCTACACTGCCAAAAGTCATCAAAATTTCACAACAAATCATAACAGCTCAAATTATATAATAAAGTAGAAAAAATAAGATTCCTTGCTTCTTTAAAGATCCAATTTAAATGTAAGCCTCCCACAGAATCCCAATACTGGCAATTGGCCTTGCAAAGCACTACAACAGAGCTTTAATAAAATATAATTGTGGTTTCATGAAAATGTGAGGTTCTTAGCAATATTCAATAATTCTGAACCATTGAGAATGCATGTTTCAAATTTAATATTTATAAGCTGAAGATTTCATTGAACAAAATTCTTATTTCAATATAGACAAAATTCCAAATGTATATTCAATTTAAATAAAAGATATAAAATTATTTTGTTTCCTAAAAAAATAGTTATTCTAAATTTCAAATAGGTAGTCCATGTTTCCTATGTTCTCCAACTTTACAATACATAAGACAAGGAAAGCATGCCTACAAATTCCTTTGATAGTATTACACAGATGCTAAACAATTTAGTTAATGTAAATCATACCACTGCATCTATTGAAGACTTTTTTCCCTACATTTAATACTAATCAAGTCATACAATTTCTGGTCTTTGTTTTAAAAACCATAAGTAAGAATGACTGTATTCTTCAGTTGATTATTAGCAGTAATGAGAATCTATATGAATATTGATGGAGAATCTCATTTTCTTATAATATTTTGGATAGGGTCTGGATTGAAATAATCTCTATTGCTCCTTACATTAACTTTGTGCAGTTAATGCCACTTCCATATTGTATACACATAAGAGAATATGAAAACAGGTAAAACTAAAAGGAATATCGCTTTATGAAATATAATGGAATAAAACTGATGAATTAGATCTTTGCAATATAAACTCATCAATCTCACTAATATGCATTGAAAATTAAGTGCTTTGAGCAAGTACATGTCTAAATAAATGATATAATGATTTTTTTTTTAACCAAGAAAATAACATTATCTAAATAAATTTTATAAAATCTTTACAGGAGTTTTCGGGTTTTTTTGTTTTTTTGTTTTGTTTTGTTTTGTTTTTGTTTTTTTTAAAGCAACCTTCAGAGCTACTGGAAATCAATGGTGTTTTTGTTAAGCAGGTAGCATTGCATGTTTGTATGACAGGAGGTATGACTCTTAAAAAGCATATACTAACTGGAAAGAGGTAGGGACGAAGGAAGAGAGGAAAGTAGAGAAAGAGAAAGGGAAGTGGGATTTAAAAAATGTACGAAAGCAAAAATCATACTAATCAGAAATTTGGGTGTTTTTTCTTATGTGACTTATTTACCTACTTAAAAGACATTCAGTAAAACAAGAGTTCCAAAACTCTTATGAGCACTAGTTATGTAGCAATTAATAGTTTTTTAAGGTGACTTCTTTAAGACCAATACTCATGTAATAGTGTTAGTGCCAAAAAGTTGATCTTGTAATTTGCTTCACATTGGTGGTGACAGGTATTATCAACTGTGTTTTCCTGTAATGCCAGTGAAAAACCTCTAGTGAAACAAATCTAGAAAAAAAAAAGAAAACAGGAAATATTCTGGATTGAATCTGCACTCCTCGTCTGTACTTGTGGCTTTTCTTAAACTATATCTGATTGTCTCTATCTACATTCTTCTTCATATCCCTCACTTTATACACTGTGCTATGTGAGCAGACATATCTGTTTACCCTGTTCATCACTATCCTCAGGTCCTAGGACTCCAACACCTCACAGGCAATTAACAAATATTTGTGGAATTGTGTCTCTCTAACGGTAATACCCAGGATATGTCATTAGGGCTCAAATTCCATCATGTTTCTAAGGGAGTGTTGTAGAAGTGCTTAAAATATTAATTAATTGACACAGGAGTTAAAAGAAAAAAAATTCCTTTGCTACAAAGACATAACATCCTAACAGAAAGACAATGAGTACATAATAACAACAGCTTGATAAGTAGTGTGACAGATAGAAAATATATCATTTCTCTTTAAAAGTGAATGCATTTAGAATATAATTCAAAGCCCTGAACATGAAAAAATCCTATAGGATCTGGTCTTTCTCATTTCTCAACATCACTCCTTATCATTCTCCTTCACATTCACTGCACTTCAGCTACCCCAGCCTTTCTCTAAACCTTCAATTCATCAACCTCATTCACATACTAGAGTATTTGCAATTACTTTCCCTCCTGTTTGGAATATCCTTTCCTTAGACTTTTACAGGTGTCTTCTTTTTCATGGTTTCAGAGAGGGCTTTCCTTAAAACTTTCAAGAAGATTCCCTTTCTTGTCCCCAGCACACTACCTTTGACCATGTTTTATTTTCTTCCTAGCACTTACCACGTACAAAATTATCTATTTGTTTAATTGCTCATAGTTTGCTTCTCCCCATTACACTGTAAAATTGTAAGAGAACTACTGTTTTGTTTACAGCTATAGTTCTACTAGCTTGATCTAAACTGGATACATAATAGAAATAATATTTGAATCAGTAAATGGTAGATGTAAACACAGGGTACTATAGAACACTATAAAAGGGACAGTCCTTTTAAGAACAACAACAACAAAAAAGAGCAGAGCTAGGAAATACAAACCAACTCTGTATGATATTGTTTGGGGTCCTGATTAAACCACACATGAAATCAGAAGAACTTTAAAAAAGTGGCCAAATGTATTTCCATTTTCTATCACTTGCAACTGAAAGAGAACTGACTAATATAATTGCTATTCAGTGAAACCACAAGAAAAAGTCCTGGAAAGATGCTTTCAGGTCTCTTTAAATGAGAACATTATGATATTAAGACTTATTCTGAAATACTACCTGTTGGGTAAAATGTACACTATTTGGGTTATGAGTATGCTAAAAGCCTAGATTTTATCACTAAGCAATATATCCCTGTAACACAACTGTACTTGTACTCCTATATTCATAAAAATGAAGAAAATAACAAAAAATACAATGTCTGATGTCTGAATGTCTGAATAAGACAATGCCATCTCATTTACTGGTGGGCTCCTTGACATTGTGAGATTCTAGACAGAAGCAAAATGACCTTGTGACTGGGTTATTATGTCTTGGACTGATACCTTTTAGGGTATCAGTCCAAATACCTTTTAGGGTTCCTTCTGACTTAAACTTTCATGCCTCTATAAATAAAATATCTTATACATTTTATTAAATAAACACAACTGTTGAGTACTTTGGATTTTTAACTTGTCTTCAGTTTAGAATGTTACGTATCTATTTTCCAACCCTCACATCTACCTCTGTTTAGTTAGTATAATGTTTTCTTTCTGCTCTCCATTTTGTACTGTTTAAAAATTCTAATAGTATTCTTTGTTCTCTCTAGTGGAAAATATAGATAAAATTGATTGAATAATTTTGCATATATACTATTTCCCATCAATCTAAATAAGACATCAGTAATTGTTGTCATTTTATAAACAAATTTATACTTTGAGGCATCTCTGTAAGAAAGGATCACGAAAATTCTTATTTTATGAGTAAGTAAGAATGTGTAAGCAGCATATATTTAATAAAGAGAGAGGATCAACTCTGACATTAAGAATAGTCCTCCTTAGTTACACATATCAAGTCTTAATTCAAACAGTTCCAGTATAGGTGACAGCTAAAGTGATAAAAAGGAGTTGATTATTGACAGCTCCAAAGGAGGCAATGATCAATAATGTAGCAGAGAAAACAAAATACTTCAACTATTTTAAAGTATGCTTTAGGAAGTCAAAATTATAAATGATTCCCCCCAAAAAAGAGTAACTACAGAAATGTACTTTTGCTTCTTCAGTCTAACATAATAATGACTTAGCATTTCAGCTATGATATTGATTGAGATTTTGTTAGATACCCATATATCTAAAGTAGGGAAATAAAAACAGAACAATAGATGTCTTATCTAGACAAGTAAATAAAAACAGAACAATAGATGTCTTATCTAGACATCTATTGTTCTGTTTTATTTCCCTACTTTAACCGCCTGCTATTTTTGATCACAATGCTTCAAACACACAGATTTTTAGACAGTGAATCTACTTTAGGTTGCGCCTATTTTAGAGTGCAAGTTTCCCTTAAAAAAGATGATTCTGTGGGTCTCCCTGAGTCTGCACATGCTCCACATCCTCTTCTTTCCCCGTGGTTTGCATTATTAAAAAGCTTTGACATGGCTCATCATGCTGTGTGCATGAGACAGGTTCCTGTCAAAACAAAATCAGTATACTGGAATACACAGCCCAGGCTGGTAGGATTCAAAGGACATTACCTAAATCATTCTGCATATTTTGCTTTTTTGTTTAATGCTGAGATTACAACTAGGCTTTTTTATAATTTTTATTGCTTTCATGGTAAAAATGTGACCAACCCCCAACTTTCTGCGTCATAAGAATGTATCGCCTAATGACCTATTTGGACATTTAATACCACAGAGCTCAGAAAAGCCTCTGTTTTAAGTACCTAGCTGTTTGAGATTTCCATCAACTGAATAAAGATGAAAAGGAAAGGAGGAGGCTCATCACAGGGGTCCTGTTGACAACATTTCACTTATTTCCATTTAGCAACACAGAACCACAAAAAGAAAACTATTTTATTTAAAATGACAGGGTGACTATGTTATATCCACTGTAAATATGTCCCACCCAGGAAGTGATTATAATGATAATGGACTGCATTTGCAGTTTAACTCTACAGGGTGATTCTTCTTATACAAATTCACCTCTTGAGTATATGACACATCCATATCACATCTCAAAGGCTAACAAAATAGTTATTTCACAGACACTGAAATAAATGGGAGAGGGGAGTTTTAACAGATATTTAACAAGGCATACATAGAAATTTATTGAAATTCTAGCATTTAAATGATATGCCAGATACTGTTAAGAATAGAAATCGTCAATTTAAATGTGGTTATAATTAGCTGAGGCTAATACCTACCCGTTTCCATCTTGAACTTGTGGGAGAAATGAAATCTACAAAAGTACCAGACCCAACAGTTTCAGGATGGATCAGTGATGTGATGCTGATACACAGAAATAAATGGCACCTCCTCTTTTATTAATACTACTTCAGCACTATCAATTACTTAGAAATACTACATTCACAGACCAGCTTTAGACCTGTGTCGTAAGTCATGATTGAGATTTTAACCTGAAAAGCTCTCAGAAAGTCAAATAGTAGTATTCTGAAACTTTTACATATTGGAAATAAGACCTCTAAAAACTACTACTCAAAATTGCTCATGGTCAGATGAAATGTAAAAAATATTAAATGAGGTTATAGTTATGTTGAGCAGTGCTTTTTGAACTTTTCACCATGGAAATATTCCTGTGGAGGCCCTAGTACTTCCTAGTCCATTTCAAACACATGAAGTCTCTTTGTTGTCTTGTGCTTTATCTTTAACAGATGTTTTTGTCACAATATTAAAAATAATGTTTCTATACTTTGAGTTAGTGGTAGGTAAACTTGGTTGTGATTATGCTGTATTTGCGCTTTTGTATGCTGCCTTTTTCCCCACTTGGCATTATAAAACACTGTCTCAAATTACCAAAAATGCTTTCATTTCCCAAATCTCCTGTGAGAACTAATCCTCAATCAAGATGAATCTTGATTATCCTCTGATTTCTCATACTACCAGCACATTGCTAAGTAATCTTGTGTGTATGTGTACCACAAATTGTGACTCATAGTGTTAAACTACAAAATTCTACCCTGCAGATCAGTGTGTATTGATATAATGTTTACTTGATAGCCTGAAACTATGTGATTGGTACCATTTCAGCAAAAAAGAGGCTGCCTAATAGGAGTCATCGGCACTGCTGATATTACTAACACCAACACATGGTACCATGTCGGGCAAAATCTTTACTATGCCTTTGAAAGAGGATCAGGTAACAATAAAGTTCCAGTTATTGTTTCTGAATTTGAAGCAATATTATAAGGATACCAAAGCTCAAAGAATCTGATTGTGTCTGGTCAGCTGGGTAGGGCCATTTCCGGCTTGCCAGAGAAACATTTCTTTTCCTTGTCATACTCCCAGATGCTACTGCTGAGCAAATGGGAACATCACCGCCAGAAGTACTTGAAAAGAACAAAAAATTGATTCGGACAATCTGTGTGCTCTTGCCATTGATAGAAATACAATTGTGACTTAGGGTATGACTAGGGTCACAGCAAGGTTAAAAGAAAAGCACCCAGGAATTCTCTCTTGTCATCGGCTTTTTAAACTGACTGTTCTTGGCTGCTGCAGGAAATATGTAAGTTTCTGTCAAATACCAAGGGAGGTTTAATAGTAATTACAAGTTGCTCTTAGGATTTTCCAAGCGGTAGCTACTTTTACAATGGCAGAACACTTGAAATGTGAAGTTCGGATGTTTAGCACACCTGTAGCACTTGAGGACTTCTTGATAACATAGAATTATAAGCCTATTCATAACTAATAATTATATAAGCTGTGTATAAAACTGAGTCTAAATACTCTTCCTCCTAAAGGAACTGTCTGAAGCCTGATACTGATTCCATTAAATTGAAAAGAAATTATTTATTTTTAGAAAACAAATGTATCAAAAGATCAATTACTATCACAAAGCAAAGGTCATCCAATTCATTTAAATAAATATGTGGTGCAAAAATGACAATCACTGAATACATTGCACATTGGTTCATTCTGTAGCAGAAAGCTGAACTATAAACAAATGAATTAAAACATTTGTTAAGGCTATAAGCAGATTCAACGCTTCAAAGCAATGTTATAGTATATGTGATTCAAAAGCCAATATTGTTTAACAATACCTGAATTAAATAATTTTCTTTAAAGTAAAAAGGTAGGATTATTTTTATAATTTTGAATAAACTAGGATCTCCTTTCACAAAGTTCAAGGTTTTATACTTTCACTCAGACTTATTTACCAACATTTAGCCATGAACTTAGCTGTTAGGACACACATGAGCGAGAATATTATCTGTGAAGAGCTAAATATATTCGCTTTTGTGGGTCAATGAAAAAAATAGCTCTGGAGTAAGATCCAAAGGGGAACAAATTAAATAATTGCTAAAGAGACAAGTGTGCAAGTATTTAGAAATATTTTATTTTAACAGCTGAGAAAATTTTAAAAATCTGTCATTGCTCTTAATTCTGTATCATCCAGTCTTTGGCAAAATAGACCATGGAGGAAAAAAAATATATATATATATATATATATTTGGCTTGTGACTAATAAAACCAAGGCATCGAGAAAAGAAAGAGTAACTCATGACAACATGCCAGGCATTAATGCAAACAGTTCACAAACAGCAAGTTCAAGGACCTGTAACTCAAGAAGCAACACTATGCACGTTCTTGAATGCAGACTTTGAACAGACCAGATTTCTTTTCGTGTTTTCGCATTTACAGAACATGATTCCACTGTGCCGTTTTCAGAGGTTCACTGTGAGTCCTCTAAAGGTTTCTTTATCATTTAATATTATAAATAATTATGCTCCTGGGCGGCAGTTCAAAGCCCAGTACAGCACTCGTACAACACCACAGGCAGGTCAGGTGACCTTTCTCCAATTCTCCTCTCTCTGGTGCTGAGGACAGACAAAGTGATATGTCTGTCATACGCCATTACCATTAGAACAGAATCTTGTTCTTTTATTACAACTGAACTCTGCCAGATTTCTCAGCAGGAATGCTAAGTGAAATCAATGTCTTGGATTTCCAGGCTGAGCTTGGAGGTCACAGCCACTCTATCATTTCTCAGCATTATCCTTTCTCTCTCGCACACACACTCCCCAAGCCTCCAACTGGCACACAGCAGATTGAAAACAGCATGCATCAGAGGACTCATGCTGTACAATTTTACAGTCTTTTGGAGCCCCCTCCTTTTGATTCCCCCCTTCCATTTTTTTGCAAATTGCAAATAAGTTTTGTTTGTGTCCTTCTCTAGAGTTCTGAGTCAAAGGCAAAGGCATGCCCAGGAAGAAGGGCAGGCAATACAACTCAGAGAACATGGTTAATTTTTGACAGCTATTAATAAGATCATTATCCTCACATCATCACCTGGATATGACTTATGATTCCATTGTTCCAAACAGCAAATGTACTTTTAACTTAAACCATCAATTTGGTTTATGCCAGGTAGGTATGTAGACAAAACAAAATGCTTTAATAAAATAATTCTATTTTATGGTAAGATAGACGTGAAAATGTGCCAATAAAACACACAGAAAATACCCCCAAGACATTAATAATTGATTGCTTAAAAACATAAATATGATAATAAATGATAGCTATTACACATGAATAAAATAGCTTTGTGAAGTCAAAATGTTTATTATGCTATGTATAAATGTCAATTCCAAGCTACAAGAAAGTAAATTCATGTATTGTAATGGGTTATCTTTATTTACTGTAGGTTGTATTTTTTTGGCCATGTTCTTCATTAAAATGACAACAGTATTACTTATTGGTGTGGCTATTTTTAACCCACTACATTTTACTGCTGAGCTAAAACACAAACACATTTAAGAAATCTTTTCTGATAGTTAGAGTGGTTGTGGACAGTATGCTAGAGGGCACTGAGTATAGAAAGGGCATATTTTTATGAAATCGTTGTTATTTGAAAAGAAGTACTTTGTTCTTAGTTAAACCTTTGTGTATTTTACAATAATTATGGATGGACAGAAGTACAACACCCACTGTTTTCTTAAACTTTATAAGATAGAAAATTCATAAAGGTTCATTTTCAAAAAGTAATTGAATTTCAAAGAAGAACTATAAATATATTTTTAAATAGTGTATAATCATGGCTATAGAAATACAATCTACTTTTTCACTTGTATTAAATAAACGGAGGTATATAAAACCATAGGATGTGGCAGATTTCTGACAGTACTGAAATAATCATTCTCTTTTGAACAAAGTCTATAAGGCTCTATGAATGTATAGAAATTTATAGCTCATAAAGCAGTTTCTTAATCTTAGTGAAGCAAACCTTCAGTTACCTTAGCATTTTCCCTGGTTTCCTAATAAAAAATCATTGTAGCAACTGCTCAATAAACAGTTGAATGGATAAATGACTGAATGGACAAATGAATAGATGCATAAATGAATGAGGCTGGCTGACATCAAAACCTTCATGATGATTTTTATAAGTAAACTGGTGAGAAGGTATCAATGACAAAAAGTGATTGTAGGTGGAAGAAAAAAATCTATCAGCCATTTAAAAGTGAGCTACATATCCTAAAATCATAAAGTGAAATGTCCTGATGTAAAGCCTCATTATGAAACATGATGTGAAATTACATCAATAAATCAAGGAAAAAACCAGAGAATAATATCTCACAGATGTATCTGTGTGTAACAATGACTATGTTGCTACAGCTATTTATTTTATCGAAACTGCTTTTTTAAATAGGTAATATAGTAAAACTTCTGGTCCACAGGAACACTAAAATTATCACTGCTTTAAAATTAAATTTATTTCATAAATGTTAAAATTATTAGCAAGTTTTAAAAACTTATGCTGTTGTGATTATAAAGAAGAGCAGACCAGACCTTAGATATACATTAAGCACAGAAGACGCATGGTCTAATAAACAGCTGAAATAGATCTTCAAAGTGGCATATGTATACTCCTATTGTCAATGTAGTATATATAATAATTTTCATTATATATTTCTACATACTATTGGAAAATCATAGTCTAAAGTTCTTGTCCAGGTTAAGTTATAGTCCCCAAAATATTTTTATTTTAATAATATGGAAAAGGACTGGGGAGTTCTAGGAAGATGGAGGCTGGAGTGCCCTTTTCCAAATGATTGATTGATCCTTTCTGCTTACTGATTCACTCTCTGGAACATACAATAACTCCGAAAGACATCCTGACAGAGCCATCAGAGTACTAGAGAAAGATTTTTTTAGGATTCTTGTATTTTTCTCTTTTAGTATTTTCTAATCCTTTTCTCTGCGTATTTCAACGATTTTGACTATTCTTACCCTGTTATGCTTTAGACATTTCAACATGGCATTCATGGGATGGCGAACAGAAGCAATTTTCTAGGTAATTCAGAAAAAAAAAGTATTTTGCAGGTAAACTACCTGTGTCAGCTTTCTATTCAACATTTTCTAATAGAATCAAAATATTTTGTGGTTATTTCCCTAAGTATTCTCAGGGAATGTTGCTTTATGATCACTCTCTTCTCACTTCTTGCATGGAAAGCTTAATATATTTATACAATATCATTTAAGCAAGATCTTAATATAAATATAAACTTAAAATCATGTTTTCTCTCCTTTTAGGCCAAGAAACATACATTATTTGACTTTTCCGTGATCCTTTTCCATGTGTTCTAATGTTTTCTTAGCTTCAAAAACAAAACTACTTCTAAATAGCCTTACTTCTGACACTACTATTATCTTCATTTCCTTACATGATAATTTCACTGGGAGGGTGTTTTATCTAAAATTATATCTATACTGTACCACATTATAACAGTCATGGATATATTTAAAACACTTTCTGTAGGTCCTAATTCTACTTATTTTTTAAGGTCTATTTCAGTTGTCCCTTCTCTGGCAAACTCCTGCTGGAATCTCTCACTGAAGATAATCTCTGCCACCCAATATAACTTCTAATGTACTTTATCTGTAACTTTTTATAAAATTTATTTTGTATCATAGAATATGGTTATCTGGCTATTTTTATAAATATCTACATAATCAGACTGTAAGCTCCTTGGGTACAAGATACCCATATGATAATCTTTTTTATCTCTCACATTGTCTACTATAGTTATCAATACATGCATATTGAATAAGGGAATAAATGATTAAATGTATGCAGATAAGTTTACATGCACACCTGTTGCCCTTACTTGATTCTTACTTCCTTTTACACCCAGAGTTTAACCAAGCTGCTGGCATATAATAGACATTTAATAAATACCATTGAATGAAAAATAAAACGAAGTGGCAAGACAATGGCTTCTTCAAAAGGGTACCTTGCTTTTGGGTGGTGGGCTGTTTGTGCTCTTGTCTGTGTGAATGCTGGTAGGAGATACAGCAGCACCAAGGTTGCCTTGGGGTATGCCTGGCAGCTTCCCTCCTGGAGATACCTGCATTGCAGCTAGCTGGGCAGCATATAACTGCTACAAAAGAAAAAAAGAGAGAGAGAGGGAGAAAGAACACTATGAATAATAAAATAAACGCACCTTTCAGAAAGTACATATATTCAGATGTGGTATTTTTCCTATGGGCAATTTGTTTAGTGCACTGGAATATTTAAAGCAAGAAACTGTCACCTCAGCTTTCATTACTTTTTAGGGGAGAAATGACAGATACCACATATAAGCGATCTCATCTTCAGTATGTCCAGGGACTCAAAGCAAATAACAGCCATCCATATTTACTTTATTCCAATGTCTATGGAAGGCAAGCATAACACATTATCTAGTTAAGAGCTTTTTATATTCTATTTTAAATTTACATAGTGTGTTAGAAAAGGATGCTTCATATACACAGTAATTTTCTTACTGTCTATATTCGTTCAAGCCCTGTATGCCTCTTTCTTTGATTTCTTGAAATGGGCACCGGAAACAATTTTTCTGAGGGTTAGGTGGATAGAAATACAGAAAAGACAATGAAAGGCAATGAAAAAAAAATACTCAAAAAACATCTGGTCAGTCTAACTATATTGATAAAAATTAACTGGATGATTGCCAAAAGTTCACTTTACTTCATTATATATAAATGCAGACAAATCTCAAATTATCTTGAGGTTTAAGGTTTAAAAGAAATCTGCCTAAAACATATTCTTCCACTAAGTCATTACTTAATAGTTCTTATTAAATAAGTGATAAAAATAGTCCAAGTAATTAATAAAAGAAAAATTTTACTTTGATAATGATAGCGATATATTATCCTAAAATAAGGAAGTTGCTTTCAACTCAAATATTATATCAAGTATTCAGATTATTATTCTTTTCATCTTCCTTTTGCACTTGGTTAAAATTTTAAGTAACTACATAAGGAAATAATTATTAAATAAATATTTAAATTATTAAATATTTAATTATGCATTTATTATTAAATATACAAATTTTACATGCACACACACATTACAGTTTCTTATTTCTCATTTGTCTTGAGATTCCACGGATAGTGTTTACAATGCGAGCTCGAATTTCTATAAAGAAGCAAGAAAAAACCCTCTCAAAACTTCTATAAAGAAGCAAGGAAAAAACCTCCAAATAGTTATGTGGATTATCTTAATTTTTTTTTCTGAAAGAGAAATTTCAAAAGACAAAATTGCTCATGGTAAGCCACAGATCCTGATAAGCAGTGTCTCTCTATAAATAAAATAATGAATACTGAAGACAGCACATATTTACATAAAAATACACATAAGTCTCCAGGTACTATAACCTAAATAAAAAGACATTAAAATTATTGACAAAAATTATGGCTTATTTTTATGCAAAGTAATATAAAATATATTCCAGAGAAAAACTGAAAAACCAGAAAAATAATTTTGTATTTTTAATAATTGTCTCACAAAGTTTTTATGTGTTGGAATAATTATATCTTTCCTATCCCTGCCAATTAGAAAAAATAAAAATTATTGCCTTCAATTACATAAACATTAAAAGAATAATTTACTTCAAAAATGAAGACTTGAGAGTTTATTATTTAAAGCAAAACTATCAGAATTGATCCATTTCCTCCACCTGTGTTAAAAATCTATGCGTTACGTCCTGCAATATAAAAATCACTTTTTTCTGTCATCATTCTAAACTATTTACAAAGTCTTTAAGAAAATAACCAGTTATCCTAGGATATCACTTTACGTATTAAAACTCTGTCCAGTAGAATGCATGTACTAATAATGAGTTTTTAAAATATATGTATTTTCACAAATTAACTAGAAAACTATATTACATTTTATGGATTTCATATTGTATTGTATATTGTATTCTTATCTTTAAAAATGACTTCACTGGATATTATTACTTGATGATAAAAATTCCTATTACTGATATACACTAAAAATGAGATTATTTTATAATTAATAATGACATGGAACATTATAATATCTGTGGGTAAAGGATATTTGAACAAAACAGTTATTCAAAATTTAATTTTGATTCTTTGAAATATTGACAAAATTATTAGTTATTTGTGTTATTTAGATATTTAAATAGCTTAACCAAGTATTCATTACAGGTGATTTAATATTTAAATATGAGGCACCATAGACAGTCATAATTTCAAAAGAAATATAAGAATACTATTAAAAATACAGTATAAAAACTCTAAAATACTTTATTGAATTAAAGGATTTAAAGGATGGAGATGACACATATTTGGAAACAAAAGTTATACATATTCTTTCCTCATTCAAATAAATGCACTTTTACCCTTTTAAATATGGAATTAAAGTGTATCTGAGTTAAAATGTCCTAAAAGAAATGCTTTTGAGTTGAAAGAGAAGAAACATTTGTAAAGGAGGTAGAGTTAAATACGCTAATATTTCTATAATAACAGTATCATATCATTTGCCTTGCTTGTATTTCTATAGAATACAGAGACTTAACGTACTTTATGATGAGATTTTCATGAGGCTGCTATTCAGTTTGAGAATGGTTAATATTAGGGTGCTTTTCTCTTCCCCGAATTGCCCATATTTCCTTTTTCATATTTGGCTTCTATGCAAAAGGACAAATTTTAAAATTACTCTTCCCCAACTGTGATCAGTTCTCTACTATTTCTACATTGCATTTTCTACCAAGCATATCAAATATTCCTGGTTTACCAAGGTATTGAAGCACATTTGTTGTCATATATATGTTTTCTTAAAAGTTTCATTGTAATACAAAAGCAAAATTGACAGTTGTCCTACAGAATTTAACATACTTTGAGTACGCACAGATAAGATCAATCAGGAATTTTAATACTGCTAGATTCTAACTTGGCCATTCACAAGTTAACACAAAAGTTCAGTAAACTTAAAGAAGCTGACAGTAATTCTTCTACCTGTCTATATGTATAAGAGTGGATAATTTTCTTAAAATGCTGCTGTGACTTATTTTAAATCAAACTTTCAAAAAATCATGCTCCTTTTTCTATCTATTAAAATATGTGTAGTGACTGATTTTAAAACAAAGAAGTCAAGAAATGATGAACAATTTCCTTCTTTTAACAAATGTTCTTGAAGCAAAATCAAGCCGAATAAAAGGTGTCTGCCCTAAGAGAAATCCATAGTCACAGAATCATTGGTTGATCTTGTAGAGTGGGAAGGGGCATGAAATTTAGTGAGTATTAGAAGGGCACCAGCACTTTAAAGGATGGAGTGACAGGCACTGAAGAACTATATAACCCACTTATGTTTGTATGCACGCACGTTATGTATGTATGTATGTCTTAAAGCTAAAATCTGGTTAACATCTTTCTTTAAACAATGACAGATAAAACCCAAAGTTGAACATAAGGTATATCATGATGAACGTACTTTTATGATATTGAAGTTGTTTAAAATATCAGAAACAAACAGATGACACTAAACAAATCAATGACATTAAACATAAAAGACTGAGCTGAGCCAGATTCGGTGGCTCACACCTGTAATCTCAGGACTTTGGGGGACAGAGGCAGGAGGGTTGCTTGAGCCCAGGAGTTTGAGGACAACCTGGGCCACACAGCAAACATAGTGAGACCTTGTCTCAACAAAACAAAACAAAACAAAATGGCAGAGCTGAAAGAGAACACAGAAAGAACTAATTTCATTAGTTTAACCAGACTCACAGTATTTTAGCCTTGCAGAATAACTTGACTCTTACCCTGAAATTAATGTCAGGGATTGGATGTGATCTTTAAAACTTCACTACTCATCAGAGCCTTCCAGTCTTTCTATTACTTAAAATCTTGCATTCTTATTCTCTTTTAGTACCCCATACCTATACCTCCTTTAGACAAGGAGTTTATAAGGAAACAATTACAAATGCTTAGGTTAGAATCTATTCTTTATTACTTCATGTATTCCTGGTACTCAAAGTTCATATATATTACATACGTATATATATAAGCAACTCTCATTTTTGTCGCAAATTGCTCTATCATCTAGATTTTTGTCTCTTCAACATTTTAAGCTCCTGTAAGGACCATGGTTTCCACTTCTAGTGGAAAAGTTAAGAAGCAAGGGCTTTGGACACAGGTAGAACTGAATTGTGATTGCAGCTCTTAAGCCATGTGAGCTTGGGCAACTTCTCTGAGTCACAATTCCTTAATCTGTAGATTCAGAGATAAATGAAACTGACCTTATAAAGGTACTGTGAGACAGGAATCACATGATGTGTACAAAACACTTAGGAAAGCGCAAGATAAAGAATGCCTGATCAATAAATAAGTTATAATTATTAATGGGTTAATTACACAAAGTAAGAAACTAGGCGATATATACGTGATGACTCTGGACTGTTATTGGTATAACAGAGGAGAAAGAAAGTGTGTGAACATAGTTGCTGCCTTAAGTCAAGATGGATAAACAGAAAACAATGAGACTGTAAGTGTACTGTAACTGTATGTCACTATCAAAGGTGTTAAGAGAGAAGAAATGCGTCAGTGCATTCAGGTATGTTTTCGTAGAAGAGATGGAGTTAAAGTGGACACAAAAAAAGAGATGGCATTCTAGGAAGGGAGTACAATTAAAAGAAAGGCATGAGAGCAAGAATGAGCTAGTTGCTGCAAAGAAAATATAGAGATTGGTGTAAAACAGTGAGAGGTTGAAAGGACAGCTAGCATAGCCATGTTAGAGGAAAACAACATTAGTTTTGTAGGCTACATGTACCTTATGCAGGCTTCTGAAACTTAAGCAAAAGAGTTTTAATTGAATACGTAGTAAGAGAAAGACACTGACAGTTTGAGAGCAACGATGTTTTTAGGTAGGATACCAGTAAGACATAAATGTCAGCTACGAGGTTATCAACATTTAACAGTGATAATTATGATCATAAGAAGTTGAGTTGCAATAAGAGTTGTGAAATGAAGATGGAAAAAATAATTTCAAGTTGATAACATACCAGGCACATAAAAATTGCCAATTAACTTGGGAAAAGAAAAGAGAAACAGAGGAACAGGATGATAATAAAATTTATATAAAGTCTTCATAAGTATGTAAGTATTCTCACCTATCATCTATTCTCATTTGTGTATAGTCATTATATTATGTTTTTAAGAAAGCCAAAACACATATACTAAATTTTCTTTTATTTCTTTCCTTCTTGACAAAGGAAGAATTAATTTACACCGGAAAGTTTTCCCTGAATGGCTAGATCCATTCAATCATGGACTGCCCACTGCCCCTCAAGTATAGCTCATTAAAACACTTTTAAAAAACTATCAGCAGTGTGATGTTCTCCACCACCAACAACATAAGCTTGAATCGTATCTAACTGACTCAAGTCTAAGCAGTAGTTTTTCTTATAACTTACTAATACGTGCACCAAAGCACCACTGGGCAGCTGGTTGGCAGTTCATTAACAGGCATGCTTTCTGCTAATCTATAATGGCCCAGTATGGGGCCAGAAAAGGTATGGTAGGATAACGGATATTTTAACTTGTACTAATTAATTGTTGCTATTTTGGGAAAATATAGTATAATTGTATTTAGATGACAAGGCTTTTATGTTGTGATTAGAATCAATAGTGTTAATCAATCATGCTTTCATACAAAGATAGCCATAAAATACCTTAAACAAGTACTTTTCAGTGCTAGGAGTAGAGAAATTCCATAAACAGCTTATTTAAATTCTAAGCTAGACTATTTCATTAATTCCTAGAGGTGGTAAATTCTTGCCACTTTCAGTAATAGCTTATTTTCCCCAAATTGCTAAAAACACAACTTCTCCCACTGACTACTAGCCCACTGTCTAACTGCCATCTGGAGTATTTTGATTCAGTGCATTAGGCACTGACAAAAATATCTATCAAGATTTGTTGCCCCAAACCATTTAATGATCAGTAAACTCCTTTAAGGCAGAGATTATGTCTCTGTTAATCAATGCTTTATCAGAAAATTTTAACAACAAGGAAAAGTAGAATTGAACAAATACAGAAATTGACTAGGTAAAATAATATTATTAATATGGCTCTCTTGTACATATTTAATATATTTCTTAATGATAGTGGCTATACATGAAACAAATTTTTTAAATCGGAAATAAATGTGTCATGCTTGCACAGTTTGAAGAATTAGAAAGGCTTATTAGCAATATAGAAAATTCACATTCATTCACTGATTTCATTTACTTAAGAGAAAAATATGAATTTAAATCATATCAGCATAAGAACAGAATAGATTGTAATACCCCCATTGTAGTCATAATTGTAACAGTAACTAAATGTCTATTTGCAAAATAAACACCCAAAATGGTGAAGATTATTTGAAAAATGTTAAAAGTATCTTTTCAAAAGACAACAGAACCAGGAGTTGAAGCATATGGATATTCTGAAATATTTTGGAAAAAACAGATGACAAATGCCTTCTTTCTGATAAATAAATATACATAATTAACTTGCTGAACCTTAAATGTTTGTTATTTAGAAAGTAAAAGATATTTAGAAGGAGTTAAGGTTGCTGGTAGGTATAAGCTATTTTGGGGGGATCCTTTTAGTTTGCTCAAAGTTTAATTTTCTATTTTTAAAAATTATTATTTGACCAATATCTCCTCAGTCCCCTTTACCCCCGACCCTGGTAATCACTATTTTACTGTCTACTTCCATGAGTTTGACTGTTTTAGATTCCACAGTTAAATGAGATCATATGATATTTATCTTTCTGTGCCTTGCTTACTTCACTTAATATAATGTCCTTCAGGTTTCACAAGTAACAGGATTTTACTTCTTTTCAAGGCTGAAAAGTATTCCATTGTGTGTGTGTGTGTGTGTGTGTGTGTGTGTGTGTGTGTGTGTATCTATCTATCTATATACAAACACATACATATATATCTCACATTTTCGTTATCCATTCTTCCACTGATGGACAATAAGGTTGATTCCATGCCTTGGTTATTGTAAATAACGCTGCAATCAACATTGGAGCACAGATATCTCTTCAACATGCTGATTTCATTTCCTTTGGATATATGCCCAGAAGCGGGATTGCTGAATGTTTTTTATTTTAACTGGGATCTTTCAACAGGTCTCCCTTTATATGCCCAGGCAATCTGGATAAAGGCACAGGAGGTGGAGATGATGCCATCAACAGTCACTTACCCAGGAGCCAGCAGCCTATGACAGTGTATGGTTGATCCAACTATTTTCCTTTACTTCAGACGTGGATTAGGAGATGCAGATATTTCTAGCTTATTGTGAAGACAGTGCAACATAAGTTAAGTCCACCATCCTCTCTAGCCATATCCTCCCCTTTTGATCCTCCCTACATTTCTTTTCCCCAAATCACCAACTTCATTAAACTTCATAGGAGAGCTGGGCACAAAAGGCATTAAAAAATTTTTTTTTTAAAAAGAACATTAACATTACAACTGAAGAATATGCCTTTCTTAAATACTGTATGATAAAACATACTGATTCCTAAAGATAATCTGTGAACTTTTTATACTGTCACTGTCTGAATGGAGAGCACGCATACCATATAATACTGTTTTGTGAAATTGTTTAAAATTATTTTCACAAGTATTATCCTTTTCTCCAGCTGTCATCTCATCTCAAAGACCAGTATATAAAACAGAGAAAGATATATGGCAACAATGAATATAAATAAATTTTTACATATTTTTAATATGTTTTATTGATACACATTAGATGTACATATTTTGAGGGTACTGTGATAATTTAAGATATTCATATAATCAAGTCAGGTAATTGAGATTTTTAAGTATTTAATAAAATGAGACCGATGAGATTGTTTAGTTTACCCCAAGAGTTTAAGTAACTATAAAGAAAAAGTTGTCATTGTTTATCATCCTCAGCGATAAAGTCCTCACTCAAAAATAAATAGCAGTCACTTCTAAAATTACACATAAACATATAGACTTACATCTTCTAAAAGAACATTACAGAGCTAAAATCTTGCTGATTAATAGCACCTTCCAGGTCAAATATACATACAAAAATGGAAGATTTCTTTTCAGTCTAGGGTTTGAAATGTGGCAAGAACAGTTAACATACATACAATGTGTTAAATATTTGGAACGGAGATTTTAAAATATATGTCATCTATTATGATTTAAAAAGTAGTTGAATATGAACTGTTAAATAAAATCTAAAAAGATATATACTAGATATATTTGATGGAAAAGTATTTATCTATCTCTTCTTTCTTTTCCTGTTTTTAAGAGGAGGAACAGGGAATATCATTTGTGAGGAAAAATTCAGAAAGCAATTTCAAGCCTCCATAAGTGTTATCTTTATAGCTTAATTTCAGCTTCTTAATGTAACTTAAATGTGGAGTTTAAAGAGAAACTAATGTACTGGAGAAAATCTTTCAAAACATAGCGGCATGTTTCAATGTGAATAAATTTACTTTGCACATTATTTTTCATAATGTTTTTTCACAGAAAATTATCATAGCAACTTGAGTTTAAACATGGACTTTCCCTAACATTGTCAGCATTTCTTTTGTATGTTCTTCAAGTGCATTGCATGAAAACCAGGATAGGCCTTAAATATACCGAATACCAGGACAAAAGTACAAATAGGAACTTACATGTCAAATGTATAAAAATTCATAATTTATAAGAGAAGTTAATGAATTGCCTAATTAAACATGTTTCATTCTCCCATCTTGACAAACCTATTTTCAAAATGACCTGGATGCAAATCAAAAGATATACCGCTTCACACCCATTAGGATGGCTACTATCAAACACACACACACACACACACACACACACACACTAACAAATGCTGGCAAGGATCTGGAGGAACTGAAAATTTGTATATTCTTGTGGGACTGTGCAATGCTGCTGCCACTGTTAAAAATAATATGGTGGTTCCTCAAAAAATTAATGATAGAACTATTATATAACCTGGCAATTTTACTTTTGGTAATATACCAAAAAGAATTGAAAGAAGGATCTCAAAAAGATACCTGTACACCCATGTTCACGGCAGACGTATTCACAATAGCCCACAGGTAGAAACACCTCAAATGTGCACTGATGGATGAATGGATAAACAAAATATGCCATATACATACAATGAGATATTTTCAACCTAGAAAGGAATTAAATTCTGGCACATGCTATAACATGGATAAACTTTAAAGGTATTATGCTATGCTAAGCAAATAAGCCACTCACAAAATAACACATATAGTATGATTCCACTTATTTGAATAACCTAGAAAAATTAAATTCGTAGAGACAGAAAGCAGGATGGTGGTTGTCAGGGGCTCAGGGGAGGGAGGAATAGGAAGTTAGTGTTTAACGACTATGGAACTTCAGTTTGGAAATCTGGAGGACAGCTGTGAATTTAAAATTCTTGGTCTCCTTGCAGCTCCATGTTAAAGCCTGGTGTCATAAGGACAGCAGGTTTAGGCCTGCACCTGTGTCCCTGCTCTTCCCACCCCTAGCTCCATTCAAGAGACAAGGAGTGGCTTCTGTCCTAAATAGGCTCATTGTCTTGACTTCGACTGACTGGTAAAGAGCTTCTGAAGTGGGGGCCAGGATCTGATATGGCTGCAGTCCTGCTACATATGTCTTCAAGGAAGTGCAGGATGAAGTTAGAATGCAAGAATATTCCAGGCAGAAGGAACATAACATAAAAAGCCATAAAGTTAACCTTCAAATCAACAAATGAAATATGTTCATTAGCATTTAAGACTTTTCTGTACAGAACAGAAGACTTTCTTCTTCCCTTTTAAAATAAAAGTAACAGGTTCCTCTACTTTTCCTTGGCCAGATGTGAGGTAAAGTTTTCTACAGTCCCCACTACTGGCAATGCTGGCAGAGACTGCAGAAAGAGAGATCTGGTTTCCTTCACTTAGCATAACATTTTTGAATTCGCTCCACGGTGTAACATGTATCAGTAGTTTGCAATTGTATTGTTGAAAAGCATTTCTTTACATGGATGTGTAATATTTGTTTATTCATTTATCTAGTTGGACAGTTGGATGATTTTTTTTCCAATTTTCCAATGAATAATCCTGCTATGAACATTCCTGTACAAGTCTTTGTGTGTTTTCATTTCTTCTGCTTGCCCCAGTATTGGATTTGTTGAGTAATATGGTAAATATGTGTTTACTTTTTAAGGAAATTGCCAAACTTTTCCAACGTGGCCAAACCACCTTTCATGAGTGTTCTAGTTTCTCTATATTTTCATTAATACTTGGTATTGTTTGTCTTTTTAACTATTTTTGCAGGTCTGAAGTGGTATCTCATTGTAGTTTTAATTTGCATTTTTCTAATGATGTGAAGCATCTTTTCATGTGCTTATTAGACATTCCTGTATTTTTTGGTGAAATACGCATTCAGATCTTTTTTTTTTTTCTTAAATAAGCTGTCTTATTGAGTTGTAAGAATTACTCACATATTTGAATTTTCTTTAATTTTAATTTTTTTATTTTAGGTCCAAGGGTACATTTGCGGGTTTGTTATATAGGTAAACTTGTGTCGGGGGATTGTTGTACAGATTATTTTGTCACCCAGATATTACGCCTAGTACCGAATTGTTATTTTTTCTACTCTTCTCCCTCTTCCCACCCTCCACCTTCAAGTAGTCCCCAGTCTCTGTTGTTCTCTTCATGTCCAAAAGTTCTTATCATTTAGCTCTCACTTATAGGTGAGAATGTGCAGTATTTGGTTTTCTGTTCCTGTGCTACTTTGCTAAGAACAATGGCCTCCAGTTCCATTTATCTTCCTGTGAAAGACATGATCTTGTTCTTTTATGCCTGTATAGTATTCCATGGTGCATATGTACCACCTTTATCCAATTTATATTTCTTCAGGTATATACCCAATAATGGGATTGTATTTATACCATGTATTGTATTTTAAAAATTGATCTGTCTTATTATTGAGTTGTAAGAGTTCTTTATATATTTGAATTTGACTTTAAAGGGTAAAACTTATCAGAGAGACTGTTCAAGAGTCCAGCTTAATAGTACTATATAGCTATTATCAAAATATGCATAATAATAAACAATAGTGAAAAAGGGTAATACAAATAGTTTCCTCTCAAATTAATTTTTTATATACTTACACAAAAAGTAATGTTTTATTCTTTAATTTTCAAAACTCCTGATAGAGGAGAAGTACAATGAGGGTTCTAAAGGGAAATGTGTTCTTTGTATCCGTCGAGGAATACTGGGCATGCCAAGGTAGGACTCTGAACACTGATGACTTTCATTCACCACTAAGGTGACTCCTGGAAAAAATGAAGCGTAGATAGGGCTGACAGCCAGCTCTCAGGATTGAGACTCCTGGTCAAACCTGAGGGGAAAAGGACAGGCATAGGGAACAAAAGGGAAGAGTTCTCGGCTAACCTGCTAGTGGTTAAACCTCAGATGTGGATGGTGGCTGGGAGTGTGAAACATTTCTCCTGTTGCTTCCCCAGTTCTATCACAGATCATGGGGGAAAAGTCATTGGGGAAAGGTGCCTAAAGGAAGGTGAGAAGGGTTGTTACTTAATTTCCAGTCTAGAGTCCCAATTAGGGAAGAATTCATCCTGAAGGGAGTAAGGAAGGGTATGCTAAGAACTAGAGTCACTGGGAGGAGCAACTTCACATACACACAATGTGAGATATTTAGAATCTTTTGTACTTGGACAGAACTTCTAATGAAACTTGATGGCAAGAAAAAAGGTATTGCAGTGAAAGAATGAACAAACTTAGACTTACTACAGATTTGTCCATATGAAGGAGCTCTAATAGCCATTATGTAAATGGAGCATAATTTAAAAAGCAAACAAATTGTAGTTGTTGGGAATATAAGGGTCTGAATATCAGGTAAAAGCCCTCAAAAGTCTGGACAGTTAGTTCGTATCACCAGAGGTTAATGACTGGGTGATGAGATTCAAGCCTGTAATCCCAGCACTTTGAGAGGCCAAGGTGGGAGGATCACTTGAGGGCCAGAGTTTGAGACAAGCCTAGGCAACATAGCGAAACCCCATCTCAACAAAAATTTAAAAATAAAATAAAATTAGCTGGGTATAATGACATGTGCAGTCCTAGTTACTTAGGAGGCTGAGACAGGAGGATTGCCTGAGCCCAGGATTTCAAGGCTGCAGTGAGCTGTGATTGCAGCACTGCACTACAGTTCTGGGCAATGGAACGAGACTCTGTCACACACACACACACGCGCGTGCACACACACACACGCGCACACACACATGCACACACACACACAAGATGGTAGGAGGATAAACCACGAGGAGAAAAATGTTACCAACTTCAGAACTGTAATGTTCTGCCTTCAGATGAAACAGGTGAGCCACTGGGAAGCATGCTAGGTGAAACAGGGGGCTTGCTGGTATGGGCTCCAAGGCATAAATTATTATTATGGCCCACACCTCCTTGAAAATATCACTCTTGCCGGATATAACTTGGAAAAGTCTAGATATGAAAGTAAATAATTACACCTGACTACAGTTTGGTTTTTTACTATTAAAAAGCTATAGTGAATACATGTACAGAAGCTATAATATAATTCACTTGAAGCTGCTATCACCAAATATTAATAATATATAGACAATCTTGATTTTTCTATTCCAAATTCAGTCTTACTCAGTGTGATGCTTGGATGGAATATGGAGCTATCAATGAAGAATGGAGTGTTAGGAGGGTGTGAAGACAGCATCCTGCTAAAAATTAAAGATACATTTGAACTTACTTAAATCTTAAGACCTTTTTCACAGGTGTGATGCTCTCATACTGTTTCTGTCACATTGCAGATACTAAAGTCTATAAATAAGAAATACTTCAAATGCACTGGGTTTTAAAGGCTTTCTTCATTTTATTACACACCAATAAATCTTAAATAGCTACAAAAAAAATTTTTGACTTTCATAATTGAAGCAGTTCCTTAAAGAACCAGATATATTTTGCAAGAGTCATGTAAGAACACCCTAACTGATAGTTTATCTCTTTTTCCCTCACTCCCTCCCTGTATTTCTACTCCATAAGCCATCTTCATGTACTGCACAGTAATCCATTACAATATGTTCCAACATCTGCCTCCCCATATGATGTATGACCTATTCGATTGACCCTTTTTATGCCGCTCCAGACTTGCTGTTCATTACTGTGGGAGGATGAACACTCTGCATCTATTCCTGAGGTCACTAACCAGTAAATACATCTCCATTTGGCAAGGTAAGAAGGACACTGGCTGGAAGGCTCTTCAAATCTCTTTATGTATCATTGATTATGCTTATATCTTTAATTAGTTTAATTTAGGGAAAAATATTGCTGAAGTTCCCTTAAAAGCAACAGTAAGAAGAGAATGCTTGTTCACCAGAAGAAAATTTCTGTTGTTACCAAATTTCATCATTTAATTTGGGGATTATCAGACATATAGGATTATCAGAAAGAGTTTTAAAGTAAACACTTGTCTTTGGCTACATTCATAATTGTGAAATCACTGTTCAATGTATCCCAATAGATTGAGGGGTAGTAATCAAATCTTTTTTTTTGAGATGGAGTTTCACTCTTGTTGCCCAGGCTAGAGTACAATGGCATGATCTCCGCTCACTGCAATCTCTGCTTCCCAGGCTCAAGCGATTCTCCTGCCTCTGCCTCTCTAGTAGCTGGAATTACAGGTTTCTGCCACCCCACCCAGCTAATTTTCAAACCATTTTTAAATAGCATTCTAGCTCAAAATAAAGAGAATTTGAGTCATTTCATATTAAATCAGGCTGTATATTATTTTGTATAAAAACATACCTCTAGAGTACATTCTTGCTGGATGCTTGCACACACTTGAAATATATAGGGGGAGGAAGTACAAGAACCATGATTTTCTCCATGCCTATAATATGTTAATCATTTTGCTAGAAGCTTGCATACTATTTCAGGAATCACCGTAACAACTTTGTGAGTTTAATGAGAAAAACAAAGGCTCACAGTGGTTCAGTAACTTCCCAAAGGTTAAACAACTGGTAGTATCAGAAGTCTAAGTAGCACTGAAATTCTTCTGTGATGTAATGGTACTATGGGAAAATGCTTTCCAAATAAAACATTAGGTCATTAAATTAATCTCTTTTGCAGTGGGATAGAGGTGGAATCCCCCACCTGCTGGCTAGTGAAAAAAGGAATTTCCCCTGAACTCTGAGTCAAAAATAATAGTTTCCAAGGACAAGGGTTAAAGGCTTCAAGAGTGAAAGACTTCTTCAATCAGTAGTAACAGAACTCTAGTGTCTCTGAAGAAAGCACAAAGTCACTTAAGTTTGCTATTATTGTTGTTTTGTTTTGCTGTTATTACTAACAAACAAACACATATGAGAGGTTTTAAAAAAGGACTTCTTCCTATGGATTTCCCTCTTACTTTTTTCTTCCTCCTTCATTCATAAACCTTTAAGAAAGTATCAAATATAAACATTAGTTTTGGCTCTTTGAGTATACAAAGTATGCTAAATAAAACTACATTTCAGGGGAAATCTGAACAGAGAATTATAACAGCAGCAATCATAATCATAATAGCT
Source organism: Cebus imitator (assembly GCF_001604975.1). NCBI lineage: Eukaryota > Metazoa > Chordata > Mammalia > Primates > Cebidae > Cebus > Cebus imitator. The sequence goes on from NW_016107340.1 coordinate 9,389,476, forward strand.
GAAGTTTATAGAATATTTACTGTGAGACATGTCCACATCATATCTCTTGAAACCTTCTCAAAAACCTTAGGAAATAGGTATTATTTCTATTTTATGGAACAGGACATTGAGACCAAGAGAGAGTAAAAGTCATCTGTCCAAAGTCACATCGGTAAGAGACAAAGCTGAAATTGGAATGCAAATCTTTTTGTCTATTTATAGATCTCCTAACTCTTAGCCTACATTTTAGGAATTTCTGGTTATTTTAATATAGTAGTAGGGTTTGTGTGCTCTGAAACCAAGAGACAAACCTGGGAAGGGTATTTCAGAAAGAACTTTTGACTGAGGCTGGGCTTTTCTGGTAAGAGCGATAGTACTGGGGATGCAGAACAAGAGAGAAATGTGAAGTGTCCAACAGGAAACTTTTTTCTGGCGTCTTTCATCGTTTTACTTCCTTTTGGCTACTGCCAGTAAAAAGTGCTTCAGTTTGGTTTTCTTCTCAAATCTGACACTTATTTTAAACCTTTCAATAATTTTAGGAAACAGGGTAATGAAATACAGAGAAAGCTGTTATACTTCTTATCTTTTATGATTCATGCTTTTATTCATTGAAAAAAATTATAAAGTACCAGTTTCATTCTAGGTCTTTAGCTCCACAGAGATTACACAGAACAAGAAAGTCATCAATGAAATAATTACACGAAATGAAGGTAAAATTGCACATGTGCAAAATACTACAAAATAGAAGTATATGGTGCTCTAAGAGCATGCAAGAGAGAGCTACACTACAGGCAGGCAAATCAGAAAAGACTTTCCTGTAACTATGAATACTTGGAGATCAGATGGATAAACTGATATAATTACAAACATGCAGTAGGAAAAAACACTGGCAGGAAAACTATGTGCTAGGAGGAAACATAACAAGTTTGTAGTATCAGAAGGAAGCCAGTGAGACTCAGTGCAGTGGGAAAGATGTCTAAAAAGGTAGATGGGAATATACAGTAATTTAATAGGAGGAATGACAGAATCAGATTTGTATTTCTACAAGATTAGAGATAATATGGAGAATAGATTGGGAGGGTTTGCTTCACCTATAACCTATTTTAACTGAAGTAATATCTACCTAATCACATTTTTACAGATTTAAAATTGATTTAAAATCAAATACAGGTTAAATCTGTATATATAACTTTCAACATTCTGAGTCTCATCTTTAAGTATTTGCTCTCTTTTATAATTTACATGAAGAATTAATCATATAAAACTCTATGCTTTGATTAAATTCATGGTGGCCAACCTCAGTTTTTCTAGACCATTTGAAAAAGAATAAAAAAGATATAGCAAAAATGAGTCCTTTTCATTACCACAAACACATACAACTCATAAATCAATTAAAATAACAATAACACACTCCAATAGCAACTTGCATTTACAATTCGTTCTTTCTTCCATTAGCTTTTTTGATCACAATAGGTTTCCATTTCAATTGCACAGGACCTATTTCTCATGTACCATCAAAGTAGTACAGATTCATTCATTTAATAAGTATTTATTGGGCACATATTACATGCCAAGCACTACTCTAAATACTTAGAAAATATCAGTAAATAACTATCTGCTTTAATGAAAGGATTTTAAAATTTTTTCCCAAGAGGACTTGCAAGAATTTAATCTTTCATTATTCATCCCATAGTTGTTTAATATTTCTCTATTTGACACTACATATTAGTTAGGATTATTATAACTGAGAACTTACATATCCACAATTCTTAACATTTAGAAGTAAATGTTATTTTTGAGAGAACTAAAGTCATTCTTTAAAGTGTATGTTTGAGGGATACATACTACAACATGTATGAACCTTGAAAATATTATGCTAAATGACATAAACCAGACACAAAAGGAAAATAGTGTATCATTGCATTTATATGAGGTACTTAGGATATGCAAATTCATAGAGACAGAAAGTAGAGTAGAGCTTATCGGGGATGGGGGAAGAAGAAATGAGGAATAGGAAATAATTGTTTAATGGGTACAGAGTTTCTGTTTTGCATGAGGAAAATGTGCAGGACACAGACAGTGGTGATGGCTATATAACATCGTATATAATGCCACCAGAACTGTACACTTAAAAGTGGTTAAAATGTAGATTTTATGTTATACATATTTTACCACAATAAAAAAGTACATGATGAAGAGGGCATTAGAAAAAAAAATATCACTCTTTTCCAGGACTACATTAAGCTTTATTTCTCTAAAACAATTTCCTCCTATTTTATTCCCATGTGTTGGTATATTAACTTAAGAGAACAGGTGCAAAGAGGGGAAGGAATATTGTGATTTTAAAGTAAAAGAAGTTTGGAAATATTATATACTTTAAAAAATAGTTAATATACTCCCAGCTTTGGAAACAAATATAAATAGAAGAGGAAAGAGTATCAGATCCTAAATTAACCAAATCCAGTAATGCCTTCTAAGTTAAAGAATGCTCCAAAACAAGAACTTTGAGATCAACGCACACTTCATTGATTTTGCAAAAAGCACGACATTTGCTAGTCCCACCATAAAAGTAGTTCTCTCTTCACTTTCCCCTTCTACTCCAAAGCTAGCTTCTTTTTCATATTCAGATGACTGTTTATAAGCTCAATCCTGTTTCAACTGTCACTCTTTACATCAAGAAAAGATAGATGGGACACACCAACCCCAACCTAAATGACCTTTGGATATGACAAGAGTTTTAGGTCAGTCTTGCTAAATGGAGGCCTTGGTGTATCAAGACATGCCTTGGGGTGAAATTTAGAGTGAATTTATTATCTCCCAATGCCCTTTGGACTGCTTCCCACCATCAAACACCATGGCAGCACTTGGAACAGGAAGAAATACATTAACTGGAATCTGATCGTTTTAAAAGGTTACAGCTGCCCAAATATAATTTAATTTCATACTTGCCCTTTGAGGGTTTGGTGTATATTTTCATTTTATGACTGCAAATGATAAAGCTCTTAAGATTCTAGGCAATAAAAAGAGAAAAAAAAGTATTTTAAGGGTTAGAAGTCTATTCAGTTCATACTCAATGAGTGAAGTGACAAATTAGCTTTTTAAAAAAAATCTAATATATATATATTTTTTATTTGGATCATCCCTTATTCCTTTTCTGATCCTACACTTCAACACTTGGATGATATCAGTATGTGAATGCCAACTTCAGATCTCAGCGAATTTGAAAATAAAAATGGGTGTTTTTTTTTAAAGGAAGAAAAATCCATCCGATTTAAAGTGAAAATATTTCAGTACAAGAAACACATATTTTCCAGTAGCATTTTCTCTCCCATAATTGGGAAAATTTACCCATTAAAATATATCAACACTACACCAACTTACCATCGATCCTGTATATCACACTTACATAAACTTTACTATTCTATATCATCATTAATTTAATTGGTAAATATTATTACTATTATTTTATTGACAGAAAATAAGAGATATGGGATTGTTAATGCCACAGAATAAATCAGAAAATCAGAAACAAAATTCATATAAACTAATCCATACATAGTCTATTATTTTAGCCATTAAAGAAAACAAACTTTTGCCACTCCTTTTTTAACTCAATACCTTTTCAGAAGATGTAAAAATTCTTTAAAGATCAATCCAATAGAGTTTGAGGTAATGCAGACTTTGAATTCAAGAGTAGTAATGAGGAAAGCAATATAGTGAAACTTTTAACCTATACAGGTCAAATGCAACAAAGTTGTGTTTGTGTGTGTGGAGACTTGCACATATATGCATATGCATTTATCATTCTTTTATTCAGTCAGCAAAAACATTTTTTGAAAGGTACTGAGTTAGATCCTGTGACGTTTATGCTTTTAAAACTATTTTAATTATAAAAGAGTACCCCTAAATATGAACAGTAGAGACAGAAATATAAAGCATTTAAGTATTATTATAAGACAAATATATTAGATAATTATAAATACTGATTTTTATTAGCAAATTTTAATTTGATGTGTTACTGTGTTGAGTGTTTTGCACGTTGTTTAGCCTGCATAACAATACCATGAGGCAGGAAATATTATTATTCTCATTTCTAGATTATAAGATATAGCCTAGCAGGTAAGGAAACTTCCCTAAGTCCCAAATATAGTGGTTACTAAGACTAAAATGCTCTAAATTGTAATTAGAAACAGTGTTTATTCATTTACTCGTTCATTTATCCCACTTTCATTCAAGAAATATAAACAGACTACCTAAAGTGAGAAATATTGCAAAGCAAATATTATCCAGGAATCAATTCCCAGAAGTTTTATCAAAAAGAATCTTATTCACATTTTTACAAAGAAGCTATAAAATTGGCCAATAAACATATAAAAATATACGTAACATCACTAATAATTAATGAAACGCAAACCAAAATCACAATTAGATACCACCTCACAATTATTAGGATAACAATTATAAAAAAAGAAACAGAGCTGCCACATGATCCAGTAATTCCACTTTTGGGTATACACCAAAAATGGATTGAAAGCAGAATCTGGAAGAGGTATGTGTACATCCAATGTTCACAGCAGCATTTGTCATAATAGCCCAAAGGTAGAAATAACTCCAATGCCCATAGATGGATGAATCAATAAACAAACTGTGGTATATAGATACAATGGGATATTATTCAGTCTTAAAAAGGTATGGAATTCTTTTTTTTTTTTTTTTTTTTTTTTTTTTTGAGACGCAGTTTCACTCATGTTACCCAGGCTGGAGTGCAATGGCGTGATCTCGGCTCACCGCAACCTCCGCCTCCTGGCTTCAGGCAATTCTCCTGCCTCAGCCTCCTGAGTAGCTGGGATTACAGGCACGCACCACCATGCCCAGCTAATTTTTTGTATTTTTAGTAGAGACGGGGTTTCACCATGTTGACCAGGATGGTCTCGATCTCTTGACCTCGTGATCCACCCGCCTCGGCCTCCCAAAGTGCTGGGATTACAGGCTTGAGCCACCGGGTCTGGCGTTTTTGGAATTCTAACATATAGTACAACATAGATGAACACTGAAGATATTATGCTAAATGAATAAAATCAGATATGGAAGGCCAAATACTGTATGATTAAGTAATGTGAGGTACCTAGAATAGTTAAATTCATACAGAGCGAAGGTAGAATACTAGTTACTAGAGCTGAGGAGGTGGCAGAATGAGCAGTTGTTGAAAAAACTACAAAAGGGTATAAGTTTCAGTTTGGGATGATGAAAATGTTCTGGAGACGGGGAGTGATGGTTGCACAACAGTGTAAATGTAAGTAATGCCATTGAACTGTGTACTTAAAAATGATTAATATGGTAAACTTTATGTTAAACAAAATTTGACCATGATAAAAAGAAACCTATAGAGGATTCACAAAATTAGTAAAGTTTTAGGTCACAATTAAAATTTTTAAGAATAAAATTAAAACCAGAAATTTACCCTAGCAAAATAAGGTGGGGGGTAAATATACCGAGAAAACCAAGTGCATACTTTCTAGAGCAAATGCTGGACTGAAAGACACTAGACAGAGTTGAAAGCAGTATTAAAATGGAGGGACTGAAAGAACACGTATTGCAGTGTAAGACACCTGGTTCCTCCCCACTCTCAAACTCCACTGTCTTATCAGCCAGTCTTAGACTTTCTCAGGAGGAGATTGGAGAATTGCTTTCTGAGGTTGTCTAGGAAATCAAGAGAATTTTGGGGGTTGATGGATCTGTCCCATATCCTGATTACAGAGGTGGTGAAAACTCAGAATTGTACATCTAAAATATAGCCAATTTTACTGTATGTTAATTTTAGAAATTAAAAAAAAAAAGAGAGATACAAATGCAACAAAATAAAAAGGATCTCACTCAACAATTTTGGCTTTTAATTTTTAAACATTTTGGCCTTTCTTCCCAAGAAAGAGTTAGAAAGTGGGACTTTGCTACCTTTGTAGATTATAAAGGTTTTCTAAAACAATAGATAATTTAGATTGATCCCTATATATGTGTAGTATGTCATATGGGTATAAAGATTGAATAACAAATGTTTTAAGTGTGCAAGAGAGCAGATAGTCAGGGTTCACCATCCACCATTAAAGATAATAAGAAAATAATGTACTGATAGTAGACTATTCAATAAGCAAAGTGAAAAGTAATTCTTTCCATTTCAGCTGATGCTAAGAAACCAATTGTGCAGTACTGAGTACAAAAATAATGAGCTGTGCTTCCACCTCTATGTTTTTCCTTGCCAAGGGAACTCACACTTCCTTCCCAATCTCTGAAACACAGTTTGAAAACATCTCATTCTAATGGGAGAGTGGGTGAAAGTGGGGGCTGTTATTGGTGTTATGGTCTAAATGGAATCCTTTCTCTTTAAAGTTATTTGGCTTTAAATAACTTTAAATAACAAAGAGATGAAATATGGATGAAAACATTTTAAAGCTTGTATCTTCTAATATCTATGATGTTATCAATTATTTAGACAAAGCAGTCCGAGATATCTTTTTCTTTGATATCCACCATCCTTGCCACTTGAAATTCTCAATTCCAACTCTTGACTCATGTGCTCATATATCGATTACCAATAGAATTGTTTAGCCTACAAGCGAATATTTCTTTTTTTGAGACAGAATCTCGCCCTGTCACCCAGGCTGGAGTGTCGTGGTGCAATCTCAAGTCACTGCAACCTCCACCTACCGGGTTCAAGTGATTCACCTGCCTCAGCCTCCTGAGTAGCTGGGACTATAGGCATATGCCACCATGCCCGCCTAATTTTTGCATTTTTAGTAGAGACAGGGTTTCACCATGCTGGTTAGGCTGGTCTCAAACTATTGACCTCGTGATTCGCCCACCTTGGCCACCCAAAGTGCTGGGATTACAGGTGTGAGCCACTGCACCAGGCCTCAAGCAAATATTTCTAAAGAAGACAGTCCCTCCATTGTTTCAACAACTGTGGGAGAATGAAAAGGTAGCCAGAACTTGCAAAAAAAGAGGAGAAAATTATTGAAGAAAATAGTTGAGGGGAAGAAAGAGGTAAAGAAGAATTAACAGAGGGAGATGCTTAAACATAGAGGAAAAAATGAAGAAAAAGACGAAAAAAGACAGAAAAGAGAGAAAGAGACAGAGAAATAGAGAGAGTCAAGAAATAGAAGCAATGACCTTTAGCAGTAGGATATAAATACTCCCACAAGCATAGCGTTCCAATAATGGAACACCAGGCATAAGTGGGTTAATTCACTGCTGTAGAGCAGTGAATTTGTAGAGCAATATGGGAGGTTAGAATGGATCATCATAGGTAGGCCAACTACTTTGGTTGTCTTTATAGTGCCCTAACTATTCATTCTTGCTTTTAACTCTCTTTATTACAACAAATACTACAAATTTCCAGTAACACAATGGCTTGCCCTTCAAAGAGGAATGTTTACTCCTTTCACAAATAACTGTTAATGCTATTAAAGCAAAGCTCTATTACCTCTTATGGAATGGAGAAAAAGAGAGAAACAGATCATTTGTATTTTTAGTAAGAACGGAAACATACATATTTGTAATCTGCCATACAGAAGAAAGTATTTTTATACTTAAGGGATATTTTGTTTTCACAAAGACTTTCTGCTTGAGTGAAATATGAGGACTTGCCTCCCAAAGGTGTTCAACCCAAACTTAAATTAAGATGAATTTCTCTATTTGCCTTAAACCTTTATACTGCAGAATATAATTTCTGCATCCAAGAAAGTTACTTGCTAACTTGAAATATGGATAGGCTCTTTGCCAGTTTTATACCCTTAAATCTAGGAGATAATGATGAATATAACAGTTAATGAGGCTGAATTCTTATGCTGTGCTGAGTATTTTGTGTGTGCCTTGTCATTTAATCCTCACAATACTTTTATCATGTAGAAATAACAGTATCTCATTTTACAGGTGAAGACAGAGACTAAGAGATATTCAATATTTTGATCAAAGATACATGCAAATAAGGCCCGTGTTATCCTAGAGCTCAAGCTCATAACCCATTACCTTATACCTACCATTTAAACATTATTATTATAAGTTTTAACATTTGTAAATGTTTAAATAAATTAGTGGAATGTGTTTTAACGGAAAAAAAAACACACCCCAAGTCATCAAAGTCATGTAACTGATTACTCTCTCTCAATATACCAGTATACTACTAACTGGTTACAACATAAATATTGAATGTATGAAAACTCAGTATTTTATGGTTTTATATTACATTTAATGCTAGGCTTGCATCTCAGGTAACATAAAAATATCCAAATTAAAAATTTCTCTGGAAGACAACCAAAAGCAGAATGAATCAAACCAAAACAAGGATAAAAATAAAGAACATGTAAGGGCCTTTAATTTTTTTTATTGTTTGGTTAAGTGTCTTTGCTTATCTCCTTTCCGTTAATCAAATATTTTAATTGTAGTATTCCTAATAATTTAAAATTTCTTTTAAACCAAAGAATGAAATTCGGGGGGGTGGGGCAGGGAACTAGCCATATGAAAAATACTTAGAGCACATATTTAAAATAGTAGGAGTTATATGCTACAGTACAGTGAAATTTCAGATGGCAAAGTCTCTGTTATCTTAAACAACTATTACAGATGAAAGGACAATATTTTCTATAGTTCTGCTTCATTCCATAAAGGAAGTAATTGTAACTTTCACTAACACTATTACTTTTAAAATTATATGTTGAAGAAGTTGTAGTCATGGAGAAAGCAAGACATAATATTGTTGTAGTTTTCATGTTAGAGGCCTTAATTACGCTACCCCAAAGCTCACTGTAGCAAATAATTTGCAAGCATACTTTGAGTTTTTTCCTCCATTTCTTCCTGTTCACTTTCTTCATTCAAGGAGTAGTTGGATAAGAAAAAGGAGTATGGTATTAAGAGAAAGGTCAAAGTTAAGAAAAATGGAATAACCAGCATTCATCCCTCCCTTTCCTCTTGTTTTCATACCCTAAATTTGGCAGGAAAATACTGAAACTGCCACAGGAAACAGCAAATCTGAAATGTGCAGCTTTTTTTTTTTTTTCTGTAGGAATCAAATAGGGCTCTATTTTCAAGTCTTGTGAAGGCACTTGCCAACCAAACCTAGCTCAAAATTGTAATGTGGTTTTTCTTCTTGGTGTTTCTCTCAGAAGAGTTCATTCATGACTGTAAAATCTTATCTGCATGATTATATAATCATTTTTGAATACTATCTTTCTTCTAAGAAGCAAATAAAATGTCATCAAGACTTGTGATATAAACAATCTCACTTTGAACCTTCTATGTACAAATAGATATGAAACAGCATGCTTCTCTGTTATTTTGTTTTCTAAATTCCTTGATCTTTCAATAGCTTTCCACAAAAGGATTAATTCACAGAACACAATCACTGAACTCAGCAAAATGAAAGCAATTCAGAAGGTTGCCATTGTTATCAATATGCAAATCCTAACCATTGTTTTATTCATTCTTTCTTAATTTAATGGCCTAAGTGCAAAATTAACAATTTCTCTTCCTTTTAAGCAAAGCAACTTAAAAATAACATATACAAATATATGCATTTAATTTTCAGTTCCTAGGATTCTGGGCACGCTTTTGTTAATATCTGCTTTAGCCAGGTCACTATTTAGAGTCTAAATTGCCTCATCTATAAAATTAAGGAGGTGAAGTAGAAGAATGGTTTTCAAGTTTTGTTTAGCAGCAGAAATCTTTAACTCAATTTTAACCAGCAGAACTTAATATATAAAACGAGTCAATGGTACTATTTGGAGGATGCTTGAAGATACTTGGACTCCAGTGAATAGTTTGAAACAACATATTCAGCCATCTCTGAGGTCTTTTTCATTTCAAATATACTTGTTAGAATGATAGATTGTTTGCCTTTCTTCAAACTCTGTTCCACTCTCATATTTCATTCATACTCTTAAATTTCAACCTCCTCTATAATCCACCAAGGATTCTTGACTGATTCATCTTTAGATTCCTTATAATGCTTAGCTTACAAAGAATAAATATTTGCTGAATAAATAAAGTTTCCAGGATACTATGGGTCTATAAAAATAATTCACTTTCACATTCAAGTTTGAAATAAAACTGTTTTGTCAAAAAAAGTTTTCTCAATTCAAGAAATAATTTTGCTATAGACAACATATAGGTAGAATAAGTGACATGTATCCTAGTTTGCTAGGACATGTATCTACTATCTAGGAAATAAACATCTAATGGCTTTATAAGAAAATATTTTTATATTATTTATAAAAATTGCATATTACATTAAAAGCACCTATGTAACAATTATTTATTTTAAACTTTATAAGAAATTTATTTAGAATACTTAGAGGCAGCACATAGAAACAATTCATTTGCATTACCTCCATGGAAAAATGGGAATTGACTGGAGATATTATTCTCATTTTACAGATATAAATATTGAAACAAGGAATGAACAATAGTAAAATTGGAAAACTACCCTTCACGTAACTACCCAGATTGTCTTCTGGATAAGTTAAACTCATTGCCTCCCATAGATTCTTGCGATGGGCCTTTATTTTATACCACAGCGGGGAATAAAATTATTTCTTCAAAAATAAGACATTTTGTCTCAGTTTTATTAACATACTTTAGATGCTTCTCTGAAACATATGGAAAGTCTGCCATGCCCTAATTTTTAAGACTTCCTTTAAGCAATAAAAAAATAGTTTTAAAATCTATTAATAATAATTATTAATCAGTCAATACTACTAAATATTAATTCTAATGTAGTACATGGTATTTGAGAAATGAAAATACATTTATTGTTCCAAGACTTTGGATGCATTATCTCATTTAATCTTCAACAATAAGAGATCATTTATACCCACATTTTACAGACAAGAAAATTGAGCATGGAGAGGTTAGGTAACTTGCCCAGAGTCACAGAGCTAGTAAGTAACAGTACAATCATTCACAGAAGAGAGGGCTGCAAGAACCACACTCATAACCATTATGTTATACTGCCTCTCAGTAAATAATGTGCTTCTTAAAATATTAATCTAAATAGCTTAATAAAATAAAATTGCTTTCATCTTTTTATCTCTCCTCTAATTATCCCCTAAGACATTAAATTTTTATGTGTATATATGTATATATAATTAAGCAAATTTTTCTGTATAGAATTAAGACTCCATCCTATGTTACAAGTTGTATGCAATGCAATTTATATGTCCCAGTAGCATGCTTTGACTTCACCATACAAATAATGGATAAAAATCCATGGATAATATTCAATAGTTTTCTAGTATCAACAACAACAACAACAACAACAACAACAAGCCTCAGCATTTGTTCCTCTTAAGGAGCATCTCTCTTAATTTGGGTTATGAGTCCTATTAAATTGATAACTTTTATTTAGGTAAAATTTTACTCCCAAGATTGAATTTGTCTTCATAAAACATTCCTTAAATAAATTAAAGAATACTAGTAACACAAACAAAACCAACAATTAGCCTAAAGAACAAATTTCTAAGATAGACATAACCTGTGACCTTGAAAAATATTAGTTGCCCTCTCTTCTTATCCATAGCCAAGTCTATAGAAAACTGAATATTTCTGTTTTTCTTGATAATTAAAAAAAAACTGTATACTTTAAATATTTCAATAAACTGATATTGTTCACAGAATTACATCTACTGCTGGTGTTGGGCCAGTAATTCGTTTATGTATATTAATTAGCCCAGAAACATTTTAGAGTCACCTAAAACATGTTTTGATTAAGATAACACAGGATACTATCAAGGAATGGGCATGGACTTGTGACCAGAAAACCTGGCACTGACTAAAGTTATATAGCTTTAGTATAGGTAATAACAAAATTGCAAATATAATTTTAAAATTTACCATTTACTTTTTGGTCATTACAATAAAAATGAACACTTTGGAAAAACACACGTGTACTGACGTTTCTGTTAGCATATAATGAGACATCATGAAGTTGCTGAAAGCAAGAAAACACAGAAATATTATGAAAAAGACACTGTGTGTACTGACTCCATTGTTTAAATGTCAAACACCTCCTGGGAACTCTATCGGTGGTAATAACTGTGGAAGCAGTTCCTAATAGTTTCTTCCTTAAAGGGGATTCTTGAAAAACTGCTAGGCTCTGACTCTAGCCCATATGGGCTTGGAAAAGTCAGGGAAAATGTTGGCTGCACTTTTTCAGGCCTATTTGCATATGTTCTTTAGTATGCAGAATGTCTCTGTATATAATTTAATTGTTGTTGGGTTTTTTTGCCTTTATTAATACATATGCAAATGACTCACTCTTGCAGCTGTGCTGTATTAATCATATGTGTGCTTCTGTCTGTCTGCCCTGCAGGCTCAGGGTCCAAGGGAGAGGAAAAGGGGGAATTCAGTCTTTTAACCTGCAAGAAAACTCACTCAGGCGGACAGAAGTCCAACAACAAACAGCACACCAGGGTTGCAACTGAAATGAAGAGCAGTTGATCATTATTCACCCTGTATGAAAACGATATGACCTAAAAGTTAAATTGAGTAGTACAGTATTTTGGTAGGTAAAGATGACTACTTAACAAGTATACATTCTTGTAAGTAATTCCTTCAAAAACAAGATAAAAATTCTCACATCTAGACCATTCTATATGGTTATTACTTCCATATAGATTTTCTGGAACTTTCTCTTAGCCAAGCATACAAAGCCATGCTCAGTCACTGACAGTGCTGGGAAATATGGAACATTCATTTATCTGTGTCCTGTCATAATGACTGACTTTCTTTAGAGACTGGCAGGACTTTGATAAAAAGATGAACTTCAGTATTTCATCCGCCTCTACCTTGATGTTACTCTCCATCAGACAGGAGCTTAAGTCATTTCCAGTTTTACTTCCTATACCTATAATTGCTATGAAAAAAGATTGATTTCAGTTGATATTTTGTATGATTCATTCTACAACATGATCACACATCATCTATCATCTTCTCTATTCCAGAGAATGCATGCTACTAATATTACTGGTTACTGGAGCTGTAAGCCCATGAGATTTCATTTATAACAACTGGGAATTTTGAGCCTTTATTCTAAAAATATTATTATAAATTTTAAAAATAGACGTACTAAAATTATTTTAAAAGTTTAATTAAGTCAATAAAAATCATGATTGAATGCTACTTGCTTATGCTGAGTAAAATATGACTGTCCCAAAAGAATTTCAATCTTTTTTTTCCTTCTGCTTATCACTATCAATCATTGGTTGGAGTCAACATTTTTGGCTTCCTATAGGTAGAACAGGTGGCAACCATCTTTTGGCCAAGACAAATACAGTATTTATAAAGTGAGAAATAAGTGGATAAATATTTCCTTCTAATTTCAAATCTTAGAAGTGTAGCAAAAAAAGCCAGAAACAGTATATTACAGAAGAATTATTACTATTAAAAATATTCATGATGCCCATTAAGTAAAATGCAAATTATAACAAAAATGAATATGAGAAATAAATCCTAGATGGATTGTTGCCATCATTTGATCTTATTAATTAGAAACAGATGATTCACTTAGCTGATTTTTATCTTGTCACAAATGCCCAAAAATTCAAAGTATAACTAAATGTTGTGTAAATAGTGATACTTTTAATATTAAAATGAACATAGATAAGTATGCTATATAAATGAATCCTTCACCTTATGAAGAGTTGGCATCAGTATAATAAATAAACATCAAAATCATCATTGGCTCCTCCTGGAGGTAAAAAACAGTAATTAAGGATGAAGAAGAATTAAAAAAGAAGGAAGGGGATGAAGAGAGAGGAGGGCAAACTCAGTGTATGAGATTGCTAATTGGCTAGTAATTATTTTGATAAACACATCCTTCCATTATTCAGAAATAATTTACTTCAGTATTGTATTGGCAAGATAAACTACAATGAGTCAAATAAAAGTACCTCCAGTAGTTCATATTTTTATATATTTCTGTACATATATTAACACGTAATATATAAATTCTTAAGTATTGGAATATTTGGTCGTTTATTGTGAATTATAATTTTTTTTTAAATTAGATAAACTGTAATAAGTGCTAAAACACATTCTTTATGCCGCAGCCAATTGTTATAAGACAAAGGGAGGAAACACCAAAAGAGAGAGAGCTGTGGGTTTTTCATAATCTTAGAATCTTCCAATGGGGGCAAGAAAAAACATCAAGTTCCCTGGCCATTAAATTACTATCATTTACTGCAGAAATCAATATATGCTGCTTTGTTTTTCAATAATTATGACCTTTAGCCATGATAGTTTCTTTCATTTGCAAGTATGCATTGAATACCTGCAATTTGCTCGGCGTTCTTCTGGATACCTAAGATATGTTATTGAACAACAGCAGCAATTCCTGTCCTGGTGGGGCAGTACGTTTGAAAAATAAAGACGATAAACAAGGAACATAATACATTTTATAGTATGTTTGAAGTGACTAGTGCTACAGAGAAAAATGTGGAATCAAAGAGTTAGGAAGTGTGATATCTCTTAGGATCCATTTTATGATTTTAAATAGGTTGGTTAAGGTAGGCCTCACAGAGAGGGTACTAGAGTACATACTTGAATGAAGTGAAAGAATTAGCCTTCCATGCAGAGGGAGGGGCTAGAGAGAACAGCACAAATCTCTAGGAAGGGAGTATGTCTTGGTAAGTTAAGGGCCAGAAAAGAGCCTAATGTATCCAGAATAGATTGAGCAGGTGGTGTGGAGCAAAACAGTCATAAAAATAATTTTTGTAAACACTAGTGCCAAACGTGGTACTAGGCACAGACAGTGTTTTCATAAGTTTCTTTTATTTCATTAATTGAGAATCGTTTATTATAAAATTTCAACATTATCTGAATTAACCAAATTCAAACTATTGTTTTCTTCTATGAGTCAATCATGCCTTTGATATTTGAATTTTTGCTATTGTCTCTTTTTAAAAGGTGGAGATTAATAAATATAGAAAACTAATTATTAGTATTCAGCTTAATTTCAATACTATAAAGCAAGATAGCTATTTGAGCAAAATCGATGAATAATTTATTAAAAGTATACTGCTAAGATTCATTCTTCATTCTTTACTTAACACATATTTATTGAGTCCATAAAATATTTCAAGCACTTGGTTTAAGTGCAAATGATGGTGAACCATTGACTCTACAGATTTCACCATCTGGTAGATGCCAGAAAATAGGATTTTAAACATTCTACCAGCGCTGTGAGAAGGGAAATACAGTGTGCTCTCAGAACACACGGGAGCTACTTTAAACCAGACTTAAAACCAATGAAGTCTTCCCTGAAAAAAGTGATGTTTTAACATGAAATCTGAGGGGTAAGTGGGAGTTGGTTAGTAAAGATGGTGAGTAATGGGGTTATTTCCTGGGGTTATTCCAGGAAGAGGAAACACCACTTGCAAAGATCCAGAGTGGAGGAAGAATTTCAAGACACCAGAGGGAGTCATTTAAGGTCCTTGAGCAGGAAGAGGACATGACAAAATTTTCTAAAATCAGAAAGATTATTCTGACGAATGTATAGTGAAGACTGCATTGAAGGGTGTAAGATCAAAATAGAAAGACGAGTTTAGGGGCTGCTGTGGTGAATTAGGAATGTAATAAGGATAGCTCAACCCAAACGAGTGGCAATTATGATGGAAAGAAATGGATAGATTCTTGTTATATTAGAAGGTGGAATGAAAAGCTAGTGAATGAATAGATGTATGGGGAAGAGGGTGGAAGAGAAGCTAAGGAGAGCTCTCATGTTTCTGGGTTGAGAAATAGATGAAATGGTGTCATTCACCAACACCAAATAATAAGGAAGTCTAGAGACAAGGCAGACAACTACTGATGAGTTCTGTTTTGGACTCAGTTTACAGTGTCTGTAAATTTCTGTATATTTACTTTCATAGTAAACAAGCAGCTGGCTGATGTGAATTTGAAGCTCAAGGAAGATTTAAAATACATAAATAAAAATATAAATTTAATATTTAAAAAATAACGTAAATGGTATCTGTGGCACATGCTAATTTGTATTATTTATATACATGATCTAGATTCAGTTGATTTTCTCCATAAAAAATAAAAAATATCTATGATGATTTTTAGAATATTTTAACTGCTTCTAAAAGTATACAGTAAGGTGATTTTTTTACAAGAAGGTTTTTTTTTATTCTATGATAAGGATCTCCAGGGATATAAAATAATGGTTAAGAAATAAACAGTTTTCTTTAAGGCATGCCATTTTGCTTGTCTTTTAAGATAATTGTACTCATCTGCACTCTTTAATAAAAATTCTGGATTTACTTATCATAGTATTACCCAAGTGTGAACAATTGTATGCAAAATAATGGTGTGAACAATTATATACACAAGGTTACTTCAAATGAAAACAAGTGTGAACAATTATATGCAAAAGGTTATTTCAAATGAAAACACATATGGTAGGTAAACAAAGTCAACCATGAGTAGGAAAGAATAATGTCCCTCATTAAATCTAGGTGTTCAAAAAGAAGTACTTGAATTAACATATATCCATGTCAAGAGGCATGAAATAGAAAATTCAGAGTCTGAAGTATACAGCTGTCATTATGAATCCTGCTACTCCTTTCATTATTGCAAAGCACACAGGGTATTTGTATTAATGTCAATTAATCAGAATTATTGTCATAATTTCATTAGCTGGTTACGAGTTAACAAATGTCTGGAGAGGGATAATGTCTCCAAAGTTTAACATAAAGTCTCCTGTACTTGAAGCAGCAAATATAATTGTTTAAAGACCATAGATTTTGGACTCTGTGACCCAGCTTTCTTCTTTGTCAAATGGAGATATTAACACATAACACAAAATGTTGTAATACAAATTTAATAAGATAATCCTTGGAAAATATTTACCAGGGAGCCTAGCTTAAGAAAACATTCCATAGCCATGGCTTATATTAACTAGTGACATCAGTTGTTATGGCACTTTATATGAGTTAAAATCATTATGTCTGAACCCAAGGAAAAGGAAACAGCATCCTTTGGGGTTTAAAATATATATCCCCTCCACATTATTCTCAATACCACTGAATAAAGGTTAATTCAGATAACCACTAGTTCTTTGACAAGGCTATTTCAGTTGTTACTCCAACTGGTCTTCCTGCTGTTACCTCAACCCATTAGAGCTGTGAGCTTATCACTACCTACTTAAAACATACACGAACAGATTACAAAAACAGAAAACAAGTAGGTAAACAAGCCAACAACAACAAAAACTCTTCAGTGTTCTAAAGAAAGACACCAGCAATTGGTACTAGACAACATCCACACCACCAACCATATTCTGCTTATTAAAACCAAGCTGATCTGGCCCTATGTCAATCAATGCTCGTGAATGTCTCTCACCGCTGTCTCTCGTTCTCCCCACCCCATCTTTCCATTCCCACAATATATATGAGCTGATGTTTGGTGGGGGACCTGAGGAGAGAGAAGATTGGGTTAACAGCTTTACAGGGGGGTTTGATTCTTAGTGTTCTTCCCTCCCTTACCCAAAAGGCAGAATTCATAAAAGCTAGAGAAGCCAGAATAAAGCAAAAACTTGAATGTTGTTCCTCAACTGGTTGTTTGTTGAGCTAAAATCCTAAGGACTCCTCCTCCATCAGTAGTATGGTAAGAAAGGTCTTAGGAGAACTAGACAGTGTACAGCTTGGTGATGTATTACATAACTAAAGATATAGTAGTGCCTGTTTTCTCTTCTGAAGTTTTCTAAAGCTGGGGGTGGGTTGCTGGAAAACAGTGAGGTGTTTGCTGCAGGCTGAGATGAGGATGGTGATACACTGTCATCACAGTACTAACAGGACACAGAAGAGGACTTTAGTAGAAGACTCCAGGGTTCTCCATGGAAGAGCATAGAGGATGAACAAAGGCACATGTCATGCTACTCATGCAGCTCCTAGCCAATAGTGGTGACACCCCAAAGAAAAAATGGATAGGAAGCACAGATCAACAGACCTGCTACCCCTTTCTTAACAGGCCAAGGAAACCTGTTCAATACACAAGAAAATAACACATATACTATCTCCACGGTATCTCAGGGCAGACATACCTTCCTAAACCCACATCTGCACAGGAACAAAATTTGAGCTGCAGAAGCAAAAGAGTAAGCTGAACCCTTCTTACCTCTGGTCTCTAGAGCTGGGACTCTTGCCTAACGATGGAAGGGGAAGCAGTGAGATATGAACTGGATATGAGATTAAAGTTTCTAGCAGGTCTGAATTTTAATAACTGAAAGGACTGGAATGTGATGCAGTCTATTCAAGGTATTATTAAGAGATGGAAAATAGAGATTTAACAGAGCGCAATTAAAAGCAGAGTTTGGAGAAAATTAAAACCGGCCCATATATTATACTCTACTGAGATGAAACATCTCCAAAGTAGGTTTAAAAGATTGGGGTGAATTTTGGGTAAGGCTTATAATAAAACACCTGACTAGGCATTGTAGTTAGCTTTGCTTTCACCCATCTTGGCAGGCTTGTGGAGAAAAAGAAGAATTTGGATGCTGTTTTAAAGCAAGGAGAGGGAGAGTAACAGACATCCTTTGCAGCTCTGGGAAAGGCTGAAGTCAAGGTCAAGGGGTCTGTGAATATTGTGTTAGGAACAAGTAGAAAAGTGAGTTGGTATAACCACCCTAGCAAAAGTGAGAGTCAGTCCACTTCAAAGAAAAGCCAGGTTCTCTGATATGACATGCTTTGGGCATGTGTTTACATCTGAGTAACAGTTAATTTCTCACTGCAAAAATAAAAAAAAAATTCTATGTTCGTATGTTTATGTGATGTGTTTTAATAGTAGCTGATGGCTTTCCATGAAAACCTTTTGGATTATTAATTCTCTTGTTATACTACAGTGTTGATTATTTGAGGCTCTAAAACTCATGAATTTTAATGGTTACAATACCACTTTTATGAAAGGAACTTTATTCCATTTACATATATAATTATAGTTAAAGTAAGCATATATGTTTGGTGTCTAAAGTCGCTCTTGTTCGGTGACAAATTGTTTATATTTTAATATCTTAAGATAATCTTAATATAAAGAATAAAATATAAATATATATAAAATATTATATAAAATATATATAAAGAATAAAAATACAAATTAGCTTCAAATATTCTCATACGGTCTCTACAGAAAAAATTGTTTAGATTGTTGCTTAACATAGCTGCTTTCGAAGAGAGTCCTGCAATGAACACAGGAGTTGCCTCTAACTGGCGTCACTTCCTCTCATCACTAATCCAATGGTCAAAGAATGTTTTACTTTGAAAACCGACATCCGAAATCTCTAAAACTCCTATTCCTATATTTAAATCGGTTGCTGGATATTATTCCCTCTTGCTAATTCCACTATTCTTTTTAGTTTTACCGATTACAATCACTTTTTCATGTTAGTTATTCCCCAGATACATTTCAAAGGGTAACAAATGTTACATTACTTTCATTGTCCCCATGGCTCCAACACTTCTCAAGGCGTTTCCAGCTCAAAGAAAACAGATACAGTGTAGTTCTTCACAGTAAAGGTAGAATAGAAATGAACATTATTAACCTCTGTAGAACTCGGTATGACTCAGCTTTCACACTGGTAGTTCCTCCTGTGAAACTCAACTGGACTTTCAGAAACCCAACAGGTCTTCTGACAAACCCATGTGCAGACCAGATGTATCTGTCTCTCGATGCTACAATATAAAACTACATTTTCCTTATACACTAAGATCATCTATTATGACAATACGTTTTCATGAATAAAAATTAGTTTTATTAAGTATAACTGCTTTATTTCTGGCTTCATAGGCAGGCATACTGTGTCTTTCAGGCTAATGAACATATAAAACTTCTCACAAGAGGAGAGTTATCCTATTATTAGATGATTTTCTATTCCCATTAATTGCATAATCACAAGGTCCACAATGACAGAAACTAAGGAATGTTTTCTGGGATGTTGATTCAAAAATGTAGACAGTTAATGAAAGCTACCTGTTACTATAATTGTCTTGACTTTCTTTTCAACCTCACAGACAAAGTTTCTAAAATCACTTGGACGTCTGGTAAAATTAACATTGACATTCTCGGATTATAGGAATATGTATTCTGCATGCCTAGAAAGGTCTTAATTGGGATGACTGGGATAAAGTTGTGCTTAGTTGGTCTCTAGCTTATTGGGTCTACGTTTCCTCGCCTGCCCAACTGAGCTCACATTAACAGAAGAACAAAGAGACCTACAGACCATTTCAATGCTACTGAGTATCCTCAACAATTTTAAATGCATTTTTGTTAAGTTGCCTTGCTCCTCCAGTGCCTGAATATCTTTTGCAGGGTTTTTGTTTTGTTGTTTGTTCTTTTTACCTTGATAAGGACTATTCCGTGACAAAATTATGGCACACAGTAATCAAAGCAAAACTACAGCTCACTTTCTTAATCATACTGGCAATAAAAGAAATACGATCTAAGCTATGTTTAGTGCAGAAAACGGGGCTAAAAATTAAGAAAATCAATTATCTCAACTTTTGGTTGAGAATCAGTACAAATAAATTTAAAAACAGAAAGTGTGAGACAAATAGCGCGAGTCCGTTTTATTTTGCTTTAACACCATAATTGCTGTTTTCGATATTTACTTAACCTTTGTCTCCTTTGTATTGTTTCCTGACTTACCTGCAGTTGGAGTGGGCCTAAGCCTGGTGTTGCTGCGGCAGCAGCTGCCATGGTAGTTGGGATCAGCTGAACAGGGTAAGGGTCACCTAAGTAAGAGAATAATAGAGGCGTCAGCACCTTTTATCTACTCTCCACCTGCAAATTAAACTCATGCATTCACTCTTTCCAAAAGCCTTCTTTTGTGTGCCTTGCTGAGGCCTAATGAAAAGCTCTATTGTGCAGCCTTTTACTAACACTCTTTTCACAATTCTGGCTGAGAGAGGAATGTGAATAAAAGGCACAAGCAATTAAGGCGGAAACCTCATCCTTTTTTCATGATGTATTTAGGAAAATGGGAGGGAAAGTGAGCATTGATCAGAGGGCTGCACTTTATAACACACATGCGCTTGCACACACAGACACGCACAATTTTCATATGAGCACAGTAACTCCTCAGTGAATTTACAGTATTGTGATCAAAGGAACTTAACCTACTTTTAACCAATTAAACTCCAAAGATTTAAACAAAGTAGCTTATCTTTTAAATGCTATGTTACTGTCTTGATTCAAATAATCTCTTAAATAATATCTTATAGACAAATTAACAATAAAGAAAATAGTTTATGTGTTTTTCAAGTTATATGACATATTGGCATCTTTATCATCCAGGAATAAATGATTACAAAACTATATCATAATGAAAGTGGAAAATAAATCGCTTCCCCCAAAAGTTTTTTATCTATTAAAAAACATAGTAATTCAAAATTAATCCTGAAGTTTTATTGTTATATGACCTATAAAAATATAGGAACACATGCAAACATACAGACAAGCACATAGAGAAGATTATTCTGCTTATTTTTGATGCAAATCAAGAGGCTTTTCTTAATTAGCAAAGAGGTACAATAGACCTGTTGCACAGGGTCCAATGATTTGCTGAAAAATATAACTAACAATGTACATTATTTATCAACTGACACATGACTATAGCAAATAACTGAAAATAATAGAGGTAAGAACAATTTTGTAATACATAAAACATTTTGTAGAAATCTGATTTATAAAAATCTTGTTGAATCTTGCATGCATGAAAAATATAACTTAAAATAACTCAGTTAATATACTCATTCCAAAACATTTATTGAGTACCTGCTATGCATTAAGCACTCCTCTTGGCACTAGAAATAAAGCTTTGGAAAAGATTAATATGCAGATGTGAATTTACTGGGACTTTAATGAAGCTTAAACTTAGGGCTTTTGAAAATGGTCTCTTGCAGTATGTTCACTAGATTTTTATGTTTGTCATATATTTTTATATTTACCAGTTTTCTTAATTTGATGTGATTTCCTGTTATAAATGAATATTCACTTTTATACCCCAGCGTGTGTATTTGTTTGTGTGTGCATCTGGGCATATAAAATTTTTTGCACTTTTATTCTAAAGACAGCCTCCCAGCTTATTTTTTAGGCGTCTACTTCTGTGGATCTACTTCTGTGGATCTGGCCTTCCAATAACTTAGAGTTCAATAGGAGAAAAAGATAATTAAATGATTAGTATAAAATATAATGACAGTTAAGACAGGAAGAACATAATGATATGTACTACACTGTGGGTGTCCCAAACCTAGTCTGATAGCTCAAACATAGCCTCCAGGAAAAAGTCATGTTTAAGCTGAAGCTTGAATTGAATTATAGTTAGCTAGACAAAGAAGGGAAGAAAGAGTGTTTCAGGCAGGGAAACAATTTTCATGAATAATCAAATGGAAGTCTTAGTCATAGCCCAGTCGGTCACTGTACAGCTTAAGTGTAGAGAGGAGGTAGGGAAGTGAGATATATGGGGTTGGGGAGGGAGTCAGATGCCAGATTATGTATGCTTTTTGTAAATATTAAATAATCTAAACTTTATCCCATAGGATAAAGGAAGTCATGAAAATGGAAAACAGATGAGTTGTGTAAAATCACTTAAGTTGGAGGTTGAGAGTTGTAATCAACTAGTAAACAGATGCAGAAATCTGTATAAAAGGTAATAATGGTCTGGACTAGGGTGGTGACATGGGGATGGAGAATAAGGCAGAGACTCAAGTGATATTTAAATGTTACATCCGGTAAAACTTAATGACTGTTACTAATGAGAGTAAGAGAAGGCTCAAGGATGACTTCCAAGTTTTTCACTAAACTGTCTGAGGAGTGGTAGTATGGACTGGTTTGTAAACACAGGCTAAAAGCCAGACTGCCAGGCGGGGCCTAAAGGGTGGTGTTGGGGAAAGGAACAAAGAGTTCTGTTTTAGATATTTTCAGTTTGAAATTACGATTAGATATCCAAAGTTGAGGAATTTATTAGAGACATGATAAACACATTAAAATTTTAGAGGAAAAGTCCTCATAGAAGATACATACTTGAGAGTGGTTAGCATGTATCTGGAATTTAAGCTGTCAACTTTGATGAGACCAGTTAGGAGTTAACCGTAGACAAAAAAAAAAAGAGCTCCAAAAAAACTGGACTGTGGGGTGTACTAACATTTATAGTCAGGGAGATAGGTAACTAGCAGAAAAGACTGAGAAGAAATGTAAATTTGGTATTGCAGAAGCCAAGTAAAGAAAGACTTTCAGACAGTGACTGTTATTATTTATTTATTTTTTTTGAGTGCTCGATTTAATAATGTGGAGGTCACTAGTAACTGCAACAATGATGGTTTCAGTGGAGTGGAGGGTGAGAAAGCCTAATCAGAAAGAGTGATCAACAGAGGATGATCAAAGAAAAGAACTGGAGGCAGGAAGTGTAGACCCTTGCTTTTCAATGCAATATTGTAGATGAGGAGCATTGGCATCACCTATGAGTTTCTTAGAAATGCACATTTTTAGAACCCACCCTAAAGCTACTGTGCAGGCAGCCCCTAAGATAGAAGCTCCAATGACTCCCACTCCCTGGTATTTATACCCTATGTAATCCCCTCTCTTTTAGTGTGGCCTGAATCTGGTAATTGCCTTCTAATGCACAGAATATGGCTAACATAATAAGATTTTACTTTTGAGATTAAGTTACAAAAGTATTTTGGCTGTCTTGCTCGCCCTTATCCTCTCTGTTGAAGCAAGGAGCTAGGTTGTGATCTGCTCTATAGAAAGACTCACATAGCAAAGGACAGATATTTTTGGCCAATAGCAAGCAAAGAAATGAGACATGCCAACAGTTAATGACAAGAGTTTGGAACAAATTCTCCCCAGGTCAAGCCTAGAGATGACTGCATTCAAGGCCAATACCTTGACGGCAGTGGCAAAGATCCTGAGCCAGAGGTAGGTACCCAGCATGGCTGTGTCCAAGTACGTGTTTGTTGTTTTAAGCCACAACAAGTTTTGGGCTAATTTATTAAAGTATGAAACATAGCATCTGAATCAGAATTTAAGTTTTAACAAGAGTCCTAGATTATTTGTATGCATATTAGAGTTTGAGAAGTGCTAGAACAGAAAATTACACTGAGGTGTTTTACAGTAGCTAGTGAAACTTGTGTGATAAAGGAAACTTTATAAGAAAGTATATATGTGGAAAAAATTACACCGTGCTTGTATGCTAATGAGTAAGATTCAGAAAATAGAGACAAAAACCTATGATACAGGAGAGAGAAGGGACAACTGATATTACATGATAGTGCTTTATCATTTCATATTTTTAGTATTTAATCTTCAAAATGTTATCCAATTTTATAAAAGGACGTTTAAATATTTAAAAGCTAAATTCATGCAAACTAGTTAAAATTGCAAATACTACTATAGTATGAACATTAGAATTGACAATTTAAATGCTTAAAACTACATAATTCATTTGTATTCCTAACTTAGAATACATAATCTTAAAATTAACAAAAGCAAAATTGTAGAGGCTGTGGTAGTCTTCACAGTGAAAATCCATTTTATATTATTTATTTTCACTGTTGTAAATGAACCAGTTAATAAGCACTTTAACATTTATCATGAACAGAATTCTGCTGGGTGCTATGTGAGACAAAACAAAACTTAGTCTGCATTTACTACATTTCTGTCTTTTCTAATTAAGTGCTTATTTGAGTAGTATTGACGATTATCAGTAGGCGCTACAGGAGGTAAGGGAGAAGTAATCCAGACTTCAATCTTAAGAGAATAGCTAAAGATGAAAATAATAGTGAGCTTGGCCTTGAAAATTTGCAGGTGAAGGGGAGGAAAGATCTTTTAGGTAGGCTGAAATGCATCAAAGAAGGAGTATGACATGCTAAAGGAATGTAGAGAAAAAACAATTTAAATAACAGATGGTAGAATAAAGTAGAGAGAGAAGAGATTGAAGACAGGAGTTGGGAAACCTTTTATACTCCAGTCTTGAGATCTGGGTATGAAAAGGCAATGGACAAGAAATGAAGTTTTAAGAAGTAACATTAAAGAGGTTAAGTATAGTAAGTATTAAAGATCACTTGGTTCTCCATCCTAGAGACAAAGACATATTCCTAAATTTGTTTAACTCTTAAATTTAACAAAACACCTGCAGATGCTTTGGATACTTTTACATTATTAGCATCTAATTATTAATATCAAATTATGTGTACATTTAAAGCTCATTACTTATAATACAGATTATTCCATAAAATTAAAAAATATGCATGTTAGAATCTTTTTATTTCCTAAATTAATGAATGTGTATTAATGAAATTAACATAAATTATCTTTCCTCTGGATATGCACATATATATATATATATATATATATAAATAGCTATTATGTTTTACTCATGCCATATTATATGTGTGTAAATACATGTATACACAGGAATATCTTGGAGATATTGTAGGTTTGGTTCCAACCACCATAATAAAGCAAGTATCACAATAAAGCAAGTTTTGTACACTGTTTTTGTTTCACAGTGCAATAAGTCATGTTTAGACAAAACTATAGTTCATTAAGTGTGCAAGAGCATTATGTCTAAAAAAATAATATACATACCTTAATCAAAAAATACTCTATTGCTAAAAAATGCTATCATTTGAGCCTTTAGCGAGCTGTAATCTTTTCACTGGTTAAAGGTCTTGCTTGATGTTGGTGGCTGCTGACTGATCAGGATGGCGACTGTTGAAGGGATAAGGGTGGCTGTGGGAAGGAGAATTCCTTTGTTTTCTTGTCTCCTCTTCTTCGTCTTCTTTTATTTATTTATTTTTTGTTTTTGTTTTTTGAGACAGGGTCTGACTCTGAGGAATGCTAGAGTGCAGTGGCACAAACATTACTCACGGCAGCCTTGACTTCCTGGGCTCAGGCAATCTCCTCACCTCAGCCTCTTGGGTAGCTGAGGCCACATGCCTACACCATCACAACCAGCTAATATTTTGTAGAGACAGGGTTTTGTATATTGACCAGGCTGGACTTGAACTCCTAGTCTCAAGCAATCCACTGCCTCGGCCTCCCAAAGTGCTGAGATTATAGGCATGAGGTATAATGTTCTTTATCTACCTTACTCTTCTTTATTTATAGTAGAACTTCTATCAAACCCTGCCACTGCTTCATCAACTAAGTTTATTTAATGTTCTCAATCCTTTGTTATCATTTTAATAATGCTCCATCATCTTCACCAGGAATAGAATTCATTTCAAGAAACCATTTTCTTTGCTCGCTCATAAGGAGAAACTCCTCATTCATTCGTTTTATCGTGAGATTGCAGCAATTACGTCACATCTTCAAGATCCATTTCTAATTCTAGTTCTGGTACTTCTAACATATCTGCAATTATCTCCTCCACTGATGTCTTGAGCCCCTCAGAGTCATCTACGAGGGTTAAAATCAAATTCTTTCAAATCCTGTTAATCTTGGTATTTTGACCTCCTCCCATCAATCATGGCATTTATAATTGTAAATTATTCTTATTAGCATTTATAATAATTGTAAATCTTTTCTAGGAAATTTTCAATATTTACCTTTTCCAGATCCATTAGTGGAATCACTATGGCAGTGATATTACTCCTTGACTCATTGGCTGTAGAACAAATGTTGTGTTAGCAGGCATGAAAACAAGATCTATCTCCTTGTACATTTCCAGCAGAGTTCTTGGGTGACTAGAAGAAATGTCAACGAGCAGTAATATTTTGAAAGAAATATTTTTTTTCTGAGCAGTAGGTCTCTCTAGTGGGCTTAAAATATTCAGTAAATTAAGCTGTAAACAGATGTCCTGTCATTTAGGCTTTTGCTGTTCCATTTATCGAGCACAGGCAGGGCAGACTTATCTTAATTATTAAAAGCCCTAAGATTTTAAAAATGGTAAATGAAATTTGGCTCCTAAGAGTCAGGTTTGTCGTTTGAAGCCAGGTGTTGACTTGTCCTCTTTAGTTATGAAAGTCCTGGATGGCATCTTCTACCAGTAGAAGGCTGTTTTACCTACCTTGTAAATCTGTTGGTTAGTGTAGGCACTTTTGCATCAATGACCTTAGCCAAATCTTCTGGATAATTTGCTGCAACTTTTACATCAGCACTTGCTGCTTCACCTTGCACTTTTATGTCAGGTAGATGGCTTTCTGAACCAACCTCCCTAATATCAAACTTTTCTTCTGCAGCTTTCTTATCTCAGCCTTCAGAGAGTTAAAGAGAGTTATAGGTCCTCACTCTGGATTAGGCTTTGGCTTAAGGGAATGTTCTGGCTGGTTTGATCTTCTATCTCAACCACTCAAACTTTCCGCAACTCAACAATAAGGCTGTTTCACTTTCTTATTATCTGTGTGTTCACTGGCATAGCATTTTAAATTTCCTTTAAGAACTTTTCCTTTGCATTTGCAACTTGTCTGTCTGGTACAAGAGGTCTAGCTTTCAGCCTACATCAACTTTTGACACCAAGCTTAATCATTTCTAGCTTCTTATTTAAAGTGATGGATGTGGAATGATTCTTTTCAACTCACTTGAACACTGAGTTGCCATTGTTGGGTTATTAACTAGCCTAATTTCAATATGATTTTGTCTCAGAAAATTGGGAGGCCCAAGGAGAGGAAGGAAGAGAGGAGAATGACCAGTTGGTGAAGCAGTCAGAAAACACACGTTTTTTTGTTTCCCATCTTTTTTTTTTTTTTTTTTTTTTTTTTTTTTTTTTTTNTTTTTTTTTTGAGACAGTCTCGCTCTGTCACCAGGTGCCAGGCTGGAGTGCAGTGGCGCAATCTCGGCTCACTGCAACCTCCGCCTCCCTGGTTCAAGCAATTCTCCTGCCTCAGCCTCCTGAGTAGCTAGGACTACAGACGCGACCCACCATGCCCAGCTAATTTTTGTATTTTTTAGTAGAGATGGGGTTTCCCCATGTTGGCCAGGATGGTCTCGATTTCTTGAACTCATGATTCGCCCGCCTCGGCCTCCCAAAGTGCTGGGATTACAGGTGTGAGGCATTGCGCCCAGCCAAGTTTTCCAACTTATGTGGGTACAGTTTATGGCACCCCAAAACAATTACAATTATAATAGCAAAGATCATTGATCGCAGGTCACCATAACATCTAAAAATATTGAAGTTTGAAATATTGCAAAAATTATCAAAATATGACAAAGAGACATGAAGTGAGCACATGCTGCCAGAAAAATGGTGCAGATAGACTTGCTCTATGCAGAATAGCTATAAACCTTCAATTTGTAAAAAATGCAATCTGTGTGAAACACACTAAAGTGAAGCACAATAAAATGAAGTATGCCTGTATGTGAACGTTTATATAAACTAAATAATTTTTATATTTGTTGTGGGTTGAATTATGTCTGCCGACAAATTGATATGTTTAAGTTGTTACTCTCAGTACTTCAGAATGTGAGTACTTTTGGAGATGGATCCTTTAAAGAGGTAATTTAAGATAAAATTAAGTCATATGCATGTGACTTAATAAATTGTGTCTGGTGTCCTTATAAGCATAACAGATTAGGACACAAACAAAATAGACTCTGGCATGACCAGGTGTGGGCATAGAGAGAAGGTGGTCATCTATGCTTCCAACACTCTGATCTCAGCTATGTAGCATACAGAGCTGTGAAAAAAATAAGTTTCTGTTGTTCAAGCCACTCAGTCTGTGGTATTTTGTTATAGCAGCCATAACAAACTCATGTAATATCTTTGCCATATATGGCCATATGTCAATGTATTTGATATTTAAGTGAATTGGAAAAACAAAAGATTGGCAGCAGGGATTTAAATGACTACTACAGTTATTATGTATCTTTACTCATATATAGTTTCAAATATGCAAATATAACCAATATGTCAACTAATTTCAAAAGGATTATGTCCAATAGCACTACGCTATGTCAACAATGTTCAGCCAACACATAAATACAATTAACTTAAAGCATGTTTCTACCTTGTCACCATTTTGTCAAACCAGGATTATCAAGAACTAGTTTGGCTGAAGTATGCTCCAAGTTACAACAAAATAAATACCAATAAAATACCTGTGAAGATTTCCAATACAGCAATTTAACTCTCAATTTAAAAAATTCAAAATATATTACATGGATGTGTCAGTGTTCTACAGTGGACACAGAATCTATAAAGCTTCACAAACAAGGTCAGGGGGCATTCTTAATGGCAAAGGAAAAATACATGAGCTGCTGTAAAATGAAAAAAGCTTTTACTGAAGTAAATACTGTCATCTATTTGTGCCATTCCTCAATTAACTGTACTAAAAAAAATTACAACAGGTTTATTTTGTAAATACCTCATGAGGTACATATTTAGTAAAAAATCAGATAATGGAAAACTTTGACTTTTAAAGTTCAACCATGTGTAAGTTATGCAAATTGACTTTCAACTAGTTAAAATTAATTTCTTCTACTCTTCTCTAGGTTTTAACCATTTGAACAATTTTTCCCTAAGGCTTTCCAAAATTAATTTTCTTCTTATTTCAAGACCAAGTGGAAAATTCTAGCTCAAAACTAAAAATTTTCAAAAAGCTAAAAAGTATACGGAGGCATGTTAGTCTACTGTTTTCAGAATACAATGTAGCTCACAGTGTCTATTGACACAAATGATACAGCTAGTATTAACTCTTTAACAAGCATTCAATTGCATCATGATTAAAGTTATGAATATTTAGATGTTAATTATCTCCAGTCATACTATGAAGAATTCATTTCTATATTATCTAACATAGCCTAAGAAAAACAATTTTTCCAACAAGATTAATTAGGATGAAGAAAAATGTGAAATGCAGATGTGGTTTTAACAAGAGTCAACAACACATACTCTTTCATCTACTGAACTGATACAAAAGTTCTGGAAAGTTTTATGGCATTATCTTTGCTGGAATATGGAGACTCATTCCTTTATTAGCCTTTCATATATATATATATATATATTTTTTTTTTGGTTTGTTTTTGTTTGGCCTTCTTGACAAATATCAGATTGCCTTCTCTAGGTGCTGGGAAATATGAAAATTAACCCCTCCTCTGACATACACACATACAATCCCTGTCCCAGTCTGAATCAAGTGAGGAGGATTCACCATGTACACTAATCCAAATATACAATAAGCAAAGTACAAGAGTATAAAAGGTATTCTGGAAACCTGAAAGAAAAGACTCAACCTGAAAGAAACAGTAAAGGAATTGTATTTGTTGAGTTGTCTCTTAAAAGATGGCCACTTTCACTACCAAATTATACTTCAGGATCATTTTACCACCTCCTTTCCATGTATTATAAATGTTAGAGAGTCAACAGTAAGCAGGCACCTTTTAGTGCAACAAGGGTTGCTCTTATCAAAAACCTTCTCAGATTGGTACTGAAAGTACCCTGTTCTTACCACTCTCATTTCCAGGTGGAGGAGGCTTTATAGAAGCCAAGGACAAAATGAAGTTAATAAGGACACTGTGGATGGAACTTTGGAAGAAAACTTCTTTCTTTCATCTCATGTTGCTTTCTTTCATGTAATGGGCTGACAGAGAAATTGGTGGGTGCCTTCTGCTTGCGGGAGCCCCCTGCCATTCATAGGACTAACAATAACAACTATCTGATATTTACCCCTATATCCAGGGATATTTTCATTACCCCCAGTGTTTCTGTTGCAGAAAGGGAATGGCGAATCATCCAGCTGAAGAAGCAAGCAGAGCTCAAATCTTGAAGAGCCTTATGTTTTCCTTTGAAGGCAATGTTAAGTCACTGAAAGGTTTTAAGCAGGAAAGTAATATTTTTTGCTATTATTTGTGTTCCAGATATTTCAGTTTTGTGGCAAGGCACAGATCAATTGGAAGAGGCAGAGACTGGAGAAAGACATGTTAAAACTATTGCAGTAATTCAGTGGAGAGCAGGGAATAGCTTTGGCAGAAACACTTGATAACTGATTGGATGAAGTAAAAGAGAAAAGAAAATATGTGAGAAAAAAAATTTTTTTAACGTTTGAAGTTTTATTTTGGTATATGATTTAAGAAAGAAATATTGTTTCTCCAAATATTTAATTATTCCAACATGCTTTTTGAATAATTACTTGTTCTCCCACTGGTTTGAAATGAGGGAAGCTATTATTTGTTGCCTTTTGGCACTCTGGAAATATTTTACATATGCATATACACATACATACATCCATGAAGACATAAATATATGAAAATGTATAAAATTACTTTTAATCTTCACAACAATTCATTAGGGTATAAATTATTCTCATTCTATAATATTTTTTAAACTGCCCAGGATTATCCCAAGGTTAATCATTACTAGAGTCATTACTACTTTAAGAGTCCCATGCTCTACCGACTGAACTAGCCAGGTCCTACCATTACTATTTTAATAAGGAAAACATTAAATTTTAGAACACACAGACTTCTTTTAAAGTATTATGTAAATGTACACTTCAATTTTCATAATATATTCACCTAATTTCCATTCAATTAACATGTATCAAACTTTTACTATGTGGAGAACACAGGGACTAAAAGGTACAATCCCTGTCTTCAAGACACATTCAGTTATGAAAGTAAGACATATAAATATGGAAAGTGAAATGAAGCAAAACTATACAATTGGAGTCAAATGAATATATGCAGTAATTACCAGAGAAAAAAATGTATATAAGTTGGATCACTGGGGAAAGAATCAGTGGAGGGGCTAAGATTGAGTTAGGCCTTGAATATAAAATACAAAGTAGAAAAGATGAGAAGTCTATGAGATGAAATGCCTAGCATAGAGTAGATACTCAGTTAAAAAAAAATGAGCCCCAAAGTAAGAAGTACAACAGGGTCACAGAAATGAGGAAGCAAAATTCTTCAGGAACTAGCCTGTAGTAGAACCCATTTCATCTAGTAGCAATCATTATTTAGAAGGCTGATTATAGTCTATCAACGACCTCAAATACCAAAGTAAGAAATCTGTACATAATCCTGTCTTTAAATATATGCACAATTACCTCCTATCCTAAAAAGCAATGAACTATCTAGACTATGAAACCCCTCCTAAAACCACTTTCTATTTTCTCTCACCTAAATTGTTAAAAACTAGTGAAATCTTAAATCCTCCTATGCTTTAGCTCTCAGTCCATATATTTTTGGGGAAATGCTTTATAAATTTACTAATGACCTCTGAACTGCCAAATTTTAGTGAACATATATCTGCAACAGCTGACTCTGTTAATGATTCTCTTCTTCTCTAATTATACACACTCCCTTGGCTTTTCTTAAAACAGTTGGTTCTCCTTACACCTTGTTCATGAGCAGTATTATTTGTTTCTGCAGCAGACTGGTCTACCTTCCTTCATCTATCCCTTAAATATTGGTACTCCTTGGGGTCTAATCCTTGGCGCTTGGTTTTTCTTCTTCTATTCACTTTATCTGAATGATCTTACCCAATCTCATGGTTCAGCAACCATACACAAACTAATATATTCCAAATCAGTGACCGTAGCCTAGATCTCTCCTACTGGTTTTTTGAGCAAGTCTCCCTAGCTGTTCCACAAAAAACTCAATCTTCGCATGTACAAAATGTAATTTATCATCTTTCTTCCAAAACCTGCTTCTATTCCTTGTATTCTTATATCACTTCGTGACAGTCACCCAGACTATAAATATGAAAGTAACCTTGATTTCTTCATCCCTTTTACCCTCCATGGCCAATAAATCATGAAGATCTTTTCCTTTCAATGCCCAGGTTTACATTTCTTTCTACTATAACAGCCTCTCATTCAGTCTCCCAGGCTCTGGTCTTCTGCTAAAGAAATTCATTCTCTATCTAGTTTCTAGTAGCATTCAATGCAGGCAATCAGTAGTATTCATCCTTGTATTTAAAGTATAATAAGTATTTCTTAATTATATGCTACAGGTTAGGGGCTGAAAACTTGACAATGAATAAGAAAAGCATGCCTTCACATGGATATATGGATGGATGAATGGATATAGATGAATGGATGGATGGATGTACAGATAGATGCATGGCCCTTCAGTGGTTTTCTGGCTCCTGTAGCATATACGTCCACACATATTTCCCTGAATTAGTCTCATATCCTCAAAGTACTACTCAGTTGTCACTTCCTATCAGATACATTATTGGATTTTTTTTTCTTTTTTTTTTAGATGGAGTCTCGCTCTGTTGCCAGGCTAAAATGCAGTGGCATGGTCTCAGCTCACTGCAACCTATACCTCCTGGGTTCAAGTGATTCTCCTGCCTCAGCCTCCTGAGTAGCTGGGACTACAGGTACATGCCACCATGCCTAGCTAGTTTTTTGCATATACATTATTCTTAACACTAAACTGTTTATAGGTCCATGTCCACCCTATTTTATCTCTTGCTTTCTGGTCTTCAGGCTTTTTTTCTGCTTGGAATAGTCTGTCTGTATCCTTTCACCCCAATCACTTCAATTATATAGTTGCCTTTATCCTTTAGGTTGATTTGAGAGCCCTCACACTAAGAACCCTTCCCTGATACTTCAATACTCTTGGATTTAAAGTAATTTTTTTCCTAAAACTTCTCTTAAAATATGATGCATATCTCTATCATATTACAACTGCTTATATCCTTACTTTGTCTGTTTGGGCAGATACAACAAAGTACCATAAACTGGATAGCTTATAAACTACAAACATTTGTTTCGCATACTTCTGGAGGCTGGGAAGCCCAAACAAGGCCACCAGCAAATTCTATATTGAATGAAGGCCCATTTTTTGATTAATAAATGGTGTGTTCTTTCTGTGTTCTCACATTGCAGAGAGATCATGGCAGCTCTCTGGGGCCACTCCTATAAGGACTTTGCTCTCATGACCTAATCACTTCCTCAAAAGACCCACCTCCTATTAACTTGAACTTGAGGATATCCACATATGAATTTTTGGGGAAAATAAACATTCAGACCATAGCAATCCCATTCTCCCCAGCTACACTACTAGCATTCTAAAGGGAGGAATTGTGTCTTACTCATTTTTAAATCCCCTGTCCCTAGCATAATACCTGAGACACTTCAGGCTATTAAAATGTTTATTCACTGAATAAATGAAGGAAGAATTCACTTAAGAAATTAACAAATATCAAACACAAGAGATAACTTGGCATATCAAAAGCTCAAGATTTATTTAAAAAACAGATTATAAGACAATAATTATACAAATAAGTAACAAATTAGTTGTTTTGCACACTATTGCATAGTACTTGTTTTTCAAACAAATACTATGTTCGTTTGCAAATGTTAAAAGGAAGAATAGATAATGAAAGGGAACAGAGAGGCCAAGAATTTAGGGGTAGGAGAAAATTAGGACCAAGAAAAGGTAGTTAAGGAATAAAATAATCTCTTGTAAGATATTTTTCTGTAGTAATAATTCTTTTAAAATTCCATAATTTATCTCTTTTGTCAATTTTGATTTTATAAAAAATTTTATCCTCTTGGATATGAAAAGTAAGTAATATGCACTTCCAAAGCCTCAAAATGATTTCTGTTGACCGGCAAGAATTTTTTTACTATGATTTCATTAAAGCACCTGAGCTTGGTCATGGTATCTACCAGAAAAGATGTTACATATAAATATATAATAAAAACAAAAGCAATCTTCATTGTGATTGTTTCCCATCATTTTATACTTTCTTAAATCCAACCAAGATGAAATCCGTTTCCTTATGGCAAAAAGCTCAGCTATACTTTTCCTCTCATTATAAGTAGTTACATTTATAACAAATTCTCCTACAGCATCTTGAGCAACCAAGAACAACTGATATGCTTCACACAAGTAAAGGTGAAGGAGTTTCTAAATGCAGAAAATCTTAAAGCCTTTTTGGATTTGCTAGAATAGTATAATATGACTTTAATGTTTGAAACTTTTTATGAGAAATGCTAATATTTTGTATTAAATTTCATAGAATAATGAATAAGAATATTTCATATAAATTATATCTGAGAAAGTTAAATGAATAAATTCACTCTTGTTTAACTATATATTTTAAAATAAGATATTATAAGGTAATTGTTAGTTCTTAACTGCTTTGTCACAGGCTATTTTCAATAAGAGATTTTTAAAAATAAAATATATTTTTATGACTTCGAATGTAGCATAGCAAATGAAAACTTTATCCTACTTAATTTAATAGTTATCTAGTCGACTAGTTTAGAACGATTAATTTATGAACTATTGAAGAACCACCTCTCAGAATGGGAAGACCTTTTTGCATATAAAAAATACAGCATTGTTCTTCATCTCCTTGCCCATAAATTGGAGAATGTGATTATCAATAAAAATTCTTGGATTAATTATCTAAGAATTCTGAGTATCCCTGAAAAGGTGACAATGAATCAAAAATGTCTCCTTTTCCTTCTATATTCCCGCCTGACTGCTAAGGCATCATTTAAGATATTGCACAATAACTCATTTTAAGCTGCTTAAAAAGAATCATTAATTAAGGAACTGCTTTTACATCCAGCTCTATCTTAGAATGCTATGTCGACATTTTGCCTCTGTGTCCTATAAACAAATGAATGATCCAGAGAAAATTCATCCAAAATGTTTCAAGTATTGGAAATTTGGAAGAGGGGCATTCACATAAGCCACTTAAGACCAAATTAAATGCAATTTCTCTTTTATTTCCTACTTTTAATATTAAGGCATAGCAACCATTTAATTTGTTGACACCCTTTATAGTCATGCCACTTTTCTCTCTTAGCAGGGCTTTTGACTGACATCATGTACCTCCTTGAGTGTATCCATGGTCTGCAGTTTGCAGGTGAGAACGGGAAGCTTCTTAAATCATGATAATGGTAAGCCTATGTGATACACATTTGGGATGATTGTTGCCCTAGAGATTC
Source organism: Cebus imitator (assembly GCF_001604975.1). NCBI lineage: Eukaryota > Metazoa > Chordata > Mammalia > Primates > Cebidae > Cebus > Cebus imitator. Next base: position 9,425,346 of record NW_016107340.1, read on the forward strand.
CCACCAAAACAATAAATGTTAAGCCTCTAGAAGTTAAATGTTGTCATTAAGATGAATAAAAATGAAAAAAAAAATAATATAAATGTCTCGAATGGTCAGAGGCATAGTTACCTAAAATAGAAAAACTCCAGAAATCCTTATCATTATGACATACTTAACAATTTTCAAAATAGGAGTATATGTTTATTGAATAATGATATTTTACATTTATACAATAATTTGACTTCTTTAGAAATGCATATACCATCCCATTTAAATTTTATAATCTCCTTATGAAGCACATAGAGCAGACATTACTGTGGTTGCCTGAAAGATGAAAAAGTTAAAACACAGAAAGGAAGACGACTTGCCAAAGGGCACAGAATATATGAAATGGGACTGTGACTACTAAGGTTTTCTGATCCCTTGTTTCATTTATTTTTTTTTTAGGATAGAATTTATTAAAGCCAGACAATTAGTTTCCAATTACAAGTTTTACGAATGCTAATTCATAGATAAGTTGGACCACTCCATTTTGGAAGTTTTAAATTCTCCATTAACAACCTCAAAAATCACCAGAATTTAGAGGCAAACTCTCAGGTGCAAAATGTTCAGAAAGAAACAAACTAAAGTAAAATATCACACACTAGAAATGGAACTGGTTACATGAAAAATTCATTTGGGGCAATATGTGCATACAAAAATATTCATTGTAGCGTGGTTTGAAACTGTAAATGCTGTAGACATACTTAAATGTCCATTAGCAGGGAAACCAAATAAAATATAATGCACATATCATAAGGAAATATGTTATACAATAATTTAGGTCTGAACATATGAAGGAAGGAGACATCTATATTTTTCATGCATTTAAGTACTTTGTAGTCTATATAGCATATATCCTCAAGTACATTATATATTATACAGTGCATATCATAAATGTAGTATATGTACATACAGTATACATATATAGTATATGTATCATATTATGTATATTACAATACACAGAGAGGCTATTTTGCTACATATTACATATCTATGTCTAAATATTTTATACATACATATATAATGGATTCTTATTTATAGGTATACTTCGCTCTGGAAATACATGAACAAAATTAATCGTAATTACGTCTGGGTAGTGGAATTATAGGAGTGTGTGAGTGTAGGCAGATAACTTTTAGTTTGTTTTCTGTAATTCTCCATATTGGAGGTTTTTGCAATCAGCAAGTGCTACCTTTAATATATTAGAAAAAAATGTGAAGGGTGCTGAGTATATAAACAGATTTAAGAAAAGTTTAAGCATACTCTTTGAAAACAGAGCCAAAATCAATTATTAGGGAAATAGTGCCGTCTAAAAAGTTGCTATAGTTCTTTCTCACCTGACTTTTCTCTTTTCACTGGCTGGGATATGGGAATGGCAGCTGGATAAGATCTCTAAGACCACAAGATGTAAGCTACAATTTGTGGAAAGCAGGATAATCAGTAAGAGAGTAAGCCTGAGACTGGATATCATGGAATTACCATATAAGAAATACTTAGATTATTAGGCAAGTAAAAAATACTATTTTATCATATTTAAGCTAGTATTACTTTGGCCTTTCATAGCAGCTAAACCTGTATCCAAATTAATGCAGCATCCTATTCCACATAACATTCCAAGATCATGAATATTTCAGTCCTTATGGAAAATATGTATCTATTGTAGAGTTTGAAACAAAATGTTATCTTAGCTTGTTTTACTAAATATTTCTCTTCTTCCATACTTTCCAATCAATCTTGTAAGTTTGCCTTCTAGTGGAGTTTTGGAACATGTTTACTGGAGATTACTATTGTACAGTATCAGAACAGTTACGTTTATCCAGATACGATAATATATAGTTCTCCTGGGTTTACACTTCAGGTTGATGAACTTAGCCTGCTACTAAGATGAAATTTCATTCTTGGAGTGGCAACAAAAAACAAAAATTTAAAAGTCTAAGAGTTAGGCTCAGCTATGACAAATTCATATGGTAACACCATATTTGGAAGCCTTTTGGCTGACAGCACAGAGTGCCATTAGCCACTCTTTCCATTTCATGTATATACATTGTCAAGGAGAAAAATCATGTCAAAAAGAGAATACTGAGCTGAATGGGCTTTAGTTTTAAACTGAATGACACTCTTACATTCTTAACTGTTGAAAAGCAAACGACACGGATTGAAAGAAAAGCTATAGTTGTGGCATAATAAACTCCGAGAAATTTATCAAAGAAAGAGTCTTTGCTTTTTTGTTTGCGCGTATGTATTTTGGTGGTGGCAGTGTGCATATGTTGGGGTGGGGAGGAAGCTGGATTAAATGCTAGTTACTGATATAGATCAGTTATCATCTCACAGAGTTATGATGATTAAAATCAATTATGTGGCAATATTTAATAAATACTAAAGTACAGTATAAGCTATTATTTTTATGTCAAGTTATAATACTGTGACTGCCACAACAAAGACATCTCCCTTTTTCAGTAATACTAAGGAAATAATATCAACCCCATGTTTTATCAAAAGGCACACTTTAATGGCCTCTCATGAGAAGTGGATGACTGCCACCACGTAATTATGGACTGTTGTACACATTTTTGACCCTGGTTCTCTTTATTTTTCAATCATTTCATATTTTTAAACCACTAATATAACTACCTCAAAAGGGAATGTAAATGATTGGCCATTCAGGTACCAAAACAATACTTTACAAATATAAATCTTTACAACTAAATCAGGATCTCCCAAAGTCATTAGTTTATAAAGTTTTGGGAGGGCTGAGGAGAGGGTAAGAACTGGTCACAATAATTCTAACACACAAAACACAGAAGATGGCTGGGCGTGGCGGCTCACGCTTGTAATCCTAACACTTCAGGAGGCCAAGGTAGGTAGATCACTTGAGATCAGAAGTTTGAAAGCAGCCTGGCCAACATGGCGAAACCCTGTGTCTACTAAAAATTTTAAAAAGTTAGCCAGGCATGGTGGCGGATACCTGTAATCCCAGCTACTTTGGAGGCTGGGGCAGGAGAATCGCTTGAACCCAAGAGATAAAGATTGCAGTGAGCCAAGTTCATGACACTCTGCACTTCAACCAGGGTGACACAGCAAGACTCCATCTCAAAAAATAAACAAACAAACAAAAACCAGAAGCCTAAAGACATGATTATATCCTCTTCTCTCGGCTTATTTACAAAGAACCTAATGCGTGTGATCTTGACAACACATTTCCTATTTTGTCAGTTTAATAAAAACATACCAGGTCAATGGTTTTCAGCTTGCAATTTGGTGATTGTTTCATCACTCACTGTCAATAACCTATATGTCAGCTGACAGAGCTGACACAATTAAATCAGAAAGTAGCATGCAGTCTCCTAAAATGCCAGACACATGGACCCTTTGCATGAGAGAGACATAATGGAACCCACGTGATACTCCCATTAAACAATGAAACATGTGACATTAACTAAAAACAGGAACACATCAGCAAATATGCCTGAGGAAGTTTATGGCATTTAACTCCTGAACATTAATTTTATTGTGGTGTATGAAGAACTAATTAACTGAGAGTTTCCCTTTTTATTGGAAACGGAAATACTGTTCAGAAAACTGATGAAGAATAAATATAGCATATTTTAAGTTTATTAAGCTTGGTTCATCGACTTCTGTTTATTTAAGCTAATCTCATAAGGCAATTAAATATTTCAATCAGTAACTTTATATCGTTATTTTATTTAGCACATTTCTGAAAAATTAATCAATGTGTTAAAAATGCAGAATGAGTATGTGAATATATTTCTAGTTTTATACAGCCAAAAAAGTGACTATACATTTTCTAAAACTCATATGACCTTTTCCAACATGAGCTCTGATAAGAGGAAAAGTAAAAAACAATAACAGAAAAAGTTTAAAACTGGCCAGTCGCGATGGCTCATGACTGTGATCTCAGCACTTTGAGAGGCCGAGGTGGGTGGATCATCTGAGGTCAGGAGTTTAAGACCAGCCTGGACAACACAGCAAAATGCCATCTCTAAAAAAATAGAAAAATTAGCTGGCCGTGGTGGTGCATGCCTGTAATCCCAGCTATTCGGGAGGCTAAGGCAGGGGAATCTCTTGAACCGGGAGGTGGAGGTTGCAGTGAGCCGAAATCACACCACTGCAGTCCAGTCTGGGTAACAGTGAGACTATCTCAAAAAAAAAAGAAAAAGTTTAAAACTTGGTGATTATAATAAAAACAGGTAAGGTTAAGTTTGTATTAAACCAATGTTTTCATCAGCACTCTGCCACTTTTCTGTAAACAGTTATTTTCCTCAGTCAGAGGAAGCCTCATTCATGTACGGCAGAGTGAGTTTGATCCTCACTCAAAGAGAGTGAGTGATGAAATATAATCAAATGCTAGGTGTGGTTTTAAAATCCTTTTTTCTTTTTGAAACAGGATCTATATTTTGCTTGTACTGTATTATCTCAGTCTCTATCATTTAGAAGTAACATAATAAGACAGGCACTATGTTAGGCACCAATTCTTATGTAATCTTGTTTGATCTTTGCAACAATTCAGTAGAATGGATCTTATTACACTGTTGTACTAATGAGGAAACTGAAGCTTGGTAACTTGCATGAGGACAATCAAAGCATCAAAATGAGCTAAAATCTGATCCCAAGTATAGGCTCTCTCCTTCAAAGTATCTCTCCATTTGTAGTTGCCTACTTGAGATTGCATTAATTAAATCAAAACAAATAGACCAAATATTGAATGCTTGAAATCATATTGACAAAGGAATCAATTGGTATAGACAAATAATTGATTATCTTCATAATATAATATATAGCACTGTCAAACGGAAAATAAATTTAGTTACTCTGTTCTGTGGTTAACAGTATAATAGTTGAACAACAATAACATCCAGGTTAAAAAAAATCAGGGTAATTTTAAAACAAATATACTCTAGGCCAAAATTTTCCAAATTTTCTTTGATTAAGGCACCGTTGATGGCTCGATAATTGCTTCACGGAATTCTTAAACACAAAGGAAATATCAAACTCAATTTTATTTAGTAAAGTCCAAACAGCTTATCTGTGATAGTTCACATAGTATCCAATAGATGCCTCTGTATTTTCTCTACATTTTAAAAATATCCTGTGCCCCTATGAATTACTACCTGTAGCACCCTGGGAACCTTGACACACGGTTTGAGAACCCTGGCAGCAGGCACATATCCAAGTGTACTTGGAAAATATTCTGTATCTGTAGCTATATTACATATTCAGTTTGATAATTTGAGCCACTCTTTTACTATCAAGCCAGCCCTTTTTAAAATTGTTTTATAACGTATATAGAAAATGTGTTATTTTATTGGATTTTGCCATTCATGCATAGTTTTTAAATTTCTACATAAAATATTTTCCTGTTAAATTTTCTAAAGCATCTAATGCAGTTACAATTATATGACTGGGAACTTTAAATCCAAATAGAAAAGAGAAGGGCAGAGGACTGCAGTTTCTGTTAATAAGATAATCATCTACACCTCGAATTTCTACCTCTAAAATATATACTCTGAAGAAACAGCAGTGATCCTAAACATGGAGTGCAAAGAAGCCATGTGCTACAGAAAGAGGCCTGGAATGAGAGTCAGAGACAGTGTTTTTGACTAACCTTTTATCCATCAACCACCTTATCTCCAAAGTCTCTCTCAAGTATAAAATGTTGGGCTGACACCAACATGACCATTCAAAATTATTTTCCTTTAAAGTCAATTTTTTTGTAAAGTAGGATTTGCTCTAGAATGAGCAAAGGAAGTATCTTTCCAAACACATAAAACTGTTCTACAGGTATCAAAGCCATTTTAATTTTATTTCAAAAATATGTATCTGTCACAAGCCTCATGGCTCACATATTGAAGTCTTTGATAAATAACTTAGGATACTACTCAGACTTTCCAGCAGGGGCAAATGGACTGTGTTCTTGGACCCTTTAACCAATCACTGTATACTTGAACCAATTCATTTGTACACCCAGTTATTTCATAAATGTAGAATTGCAACTTTAGTTATGTAGTTGTTCAAACTTCAAGGGCTGCAATAATTATTTTCTGACTAAAATGAGCTGTTATCCACAAATATAATTTAGAATAGAGACTTCTAATTATTTGTTATAAAATCTGGGGTGTGTTTACATATAGCAACTAAGTTGACAGTTTTAATAGAACTGAGATGTTCAAAATATAGATTATTCAACTAATTTTTTCCTTTCCCTGAATGAACTGATCTCTGAATGATGGTGACTGTTTAAACAGTGTTCTTATATAATTATTTTAAAGTTCTCTATTTTATACACACACACACACCATATATATATATATGGTGA
>NW_016107340.1:9431940-9495239 GCF_001604975.1 Cebus imitator
ACACACACACATACATACATGGAGAGAGAGAGAGAGAGAGAGAAGGGGGGGATTTCATTCAAAAATACACATCATTTACACCTCCTCAGAAGTTTTCAAGTATTTTTAGGATTTTAATAAGTAAGGAAAGCAATAACTAGATATGGATCCATGAAGAAGTGTGATTTCATGCCTAATTTCATTAATACCAAATGCCCAAACAGAATCTGAGATTCTGCTAATATTCCATCAACATTTGTGAACTGATCCACATACTCATGAAAAAGAATGGACAGCAATATTTTTTACAGTTTCTTTTCTATCTGTCTAGTCAATTTTCTCTGATGTGCCTGGCTGTGCTGCTATTAATTTATTCTTATATTGCTTAAATGATGTGCACTCTAGCAGGCATGAGAGGTTCAGCAATCACATTTTGTGGGTTTCTATTCCATACCACATTTCAGCTATTATATATTTCTTAAAGAAAAAAAAATATCTTTATGTCTAACTAAAAGCTTCTGTTCCAGAAACAGGAGATGTTAACTCAATTTAAAATGATTAGATTCCTTTAACTGTGTTTTTATTTTTTTTTTCCTGTTGAGTACATTTAAAGTTTCTAGTTTAGTTCCACAGATTTTTAAATGTATTTCATTTCATGAAGGCATCTAAACAGGAAAATTTATCATCAGTATGCTCTATGAATGGATTGATGAAAAGTATCTGAGTTTTTAGCAGCAACAAATAGTGTATCTTTCATATTTGCTTGAAATTGAAATTGAGAAGGATTGGTCAGTCTCTTTCATTGAAGAATATGTAATAAACTAAAATAACTGGCAACTAGAAAAGTCACAAAGGGTTGACAATTATGAGGGGAATAAATCAGGAAGTCCCACTAAAGAGTGGAAATGGCACAATTTCTTCTCCTACCTCTATTCCTTTCCTGAAATGTGATCAGGGAGGACATAGTCTGGAATACTTTTCACTTCCACCCAGTTCTTTATTCAAACTGACTCAAAATGCCAGGGGTCAAGGAGGGTGGCACTTTCTTTTGCTACTGGCTTCTGCTTAGTTCTAGAGTTTGGTGTGATGCCAGTTTCAAGCTTGCCAGCAGCTGCAAAACCTTTTTTCTATTTTATTTCCAAGGTTACAAAAAGAAGTGGTATCATTTATAAGTTTAAGCACTGAAAGTATGAATACCAAATGGTTAATATACTAACAATTTTGGAAATGGAAAAAAATTCTCCATTCCACATTACATGAACAATGAACAAATTTAGTATGCCAACTCTGTCAATGAGAGTGAGGTAGAGGTGTTTGTGACCTTTTCCAGGCCTACAGTTATGGTATTGTTCATACTCAACGTGGTTTTCTATTCAGCACAGTATTTGCTAATGGGACTTACTTCTGCAGTTGCTTTAAAAAACTTTTTTTTTTAAACATAACTAGTCTTTATGTATATATTACAGATGCAGTCAAAGACAACTAATGATTTTAGAAAGTGTGTATTGTTTTTTGTAACCAAGGTTACTAAAAATACATTTGTGGCATGTGTTTAATGTGAACAGTAATTCCTTAAGAAAACAGAAACAAAACAAAAACCTTTCATGATATAAAAATCAGAATTAAAAAAATCAGAATTTAGTGTTACAATAAAAATTAAAGTTTCTATTCATAGAATTTAAGTTATTCTTACAATTTAAATCATTTAGAAGAAAAATAGTATTTAATCATTTTAAAAGTTGATGAGTCTGGATGAATTGATAACCTACAAAGGCAGGATGATGTGGAAAGTAACATTAAATGAATAAATTAAGAGACCAGAGAGAGAATTCCTTTTTAAAACAGAGGAAACCAAGTCAAGAGAAAGATCTGTAAAAGCAGTATAAAAACCTCAAAGAGCAAAGCACCACACATATGTGAATTTTTATCATCTTGAATTCAGACCACATTCTGGTCGTCAAATGGCTTTGCATATTTAAGAAATTACAACCCATTTCTTCAATATGATACAGAGAAGGGTATAAAAAGATAATAAATATTGAAAGCCCCAATGTGAGAGTTTAAAACATCGCCTAATAGAAAGAACTGATTTCTAGTAATGCTAGAGTTTCTCAAATGCATTAAATATTAAAGCACAACAAGATGTTTATGGCAAAATTTATTAACATATATATAAGCCAAAATGCACTGGAATTTAAAAACAGTATTCTATAGCATTATCTAAAATAATATTTCACTAATTTTTTTTAGTGGTGTTCATTTTTATCAATAAAAATGTTTCAATCAACTTGCTTTTACCATTTTCCTTCTGGCCACGGTCAAGATATCCTGGAAGATATCTAGCATAGCAATCTAGCCCCTCTTTAGAATGTGTTATTATTTTTCTCTTACAGAATACAGCTGGCATTATGACTATAATTTTTTAAATGATGTATTTTTTCCTCAGACTAACAATGTACAATTTATATTTGGCTAAGAAAAAGAAAAAAGGATGAAATCACAGGCATCTAAAGTTAATAAGCAATATAAACAGTTATCCTAGTATATCACTTAGTTCAAAAAATGTCCTCTATATTGCTTATGTATTCATTCATTCATTCAAAAGTGTTGAATGTTGTACTAAAAGTTGAGACATAACAATGAGCAAGACAGAATCAGCAACTGCCTTCAGAAAGCTTACAATTAAAGTGAAAAAGAAAATATATAAAACCCAGAGGAAGCAGGAGAAAGGAACCTAACTTAGGACAGGTCAGGCAAGCGCTCCCTAATCTGAGCTAGAAAAGCTTCACAATATGAAGGAGCATCCATTCCGATGATGTGAGTCGACAGGCAAAAAAAAGTATGGTTCAGTCTAAGAACTAAAAAAGACTGGTGAGAATTTAAGCTGTAAATATTTGGTGGAGACAAATAATAGAAGGCCAACTAATTCACATTAGGAAATTTGGGTTCACCTCACTGTTAAAAAGGTATTGAAAAGCATATTCCTAGGTCATCTATGAAAAAACAAAATGAACCCACAAATTACACTCATACATTAATGATACACTGGAAATACAAGTTATGAAATTGAATTACAAAGATTAGCTTCAGAAGCACAGACTTAATCTAAGCCCTTTTAAACACACTGTTCCACGCATTCCGTGTGTTTTCTCTTTAAAATAAAAATGCTATATAGGTGATCTCATTTCTTGGTGTGGCAGTAATATTAAATTGCCTAATTTAAAGCTGTGCCCTCCACCCACTCCCAAATGAAAAATCAACGGTACTTACTACATCCAGCCTTATAGCTGAAGCCTGGAGGGAGGAGGAATCCTTGCTGGGCAGCTGCAGCCAGTGTCCGTTGATCAGGAGGGAATACGGGAATCATTAATGGCGGCAGCTGACCTTGAACCTGCTGAACGTGATAGAGCGAATCAAAGAGAAGAAGTTTCGATGCTCCATGCTTCTTCCCACCCTCCTTATTTCATGATAAAAGGAAATCATTTATTCGATTCAAAACAATAGCATAGAAGCTTGCTGGGATACTGGGATTGAGGATATGCTTTGGGACTACCTTAGACATCAGAACTGGAAAATCCTAGAGCTGAAAGATATTATTAAGTCTATTCTCTAACATGATGAATAATTTCCCTACATGATATCCTTGGCAGTGATGAAAATATCACTACTTTGCACGAAAAGCCTTTTTCTTATTGCACTAATGAAATGGCTAAAAAATTACCCCTTAGAATGAACTGAAATCGCCCTCTGCAAATCCTACTTGTTGGGACTCATTCTACCTTCTAAAACAAAACTCATTAAGCCTGCATCATTTTACATATAAATAGCTCTTCATTCTTTGAGGACAAATTCTCCTGTTCACACATAATATTGAATTTTAAAATTCTCGAATATAGTAATAGACCTAAAATAAAGCTTACAGAACAGCTAAAACTTTAGTCTTTTTTTTTTATAGATGAGGTAAGTAATGCGAAAGACAACTGACTTGCCACAGAATTAGTTGGAACTGCATCTAGAATTCAGCCTCTTGAATCCTGCTACAGACTCTCTGTACTATATTTTTGCCTGTATCTATGCCTTTTGAAGCAATTGAATCACTCTTCAGACCACCGGGTCTCTGTTTTGGTTGTCTTCTTTGGAATGCACTCTAATTTGCTGGTCCCACTCTCAGAGTTTGGGGTTCACATTAGTTAATAAATAATCCATCACAATGGAATCACTATTTTCTTCAAACTGAATAGGAATTTCTAGAAATATAACCTAATGTAGCTATTTCTGCAGCCTTGCCACATTATTAACTAATGCAGAGATTTGTCATTAACTAAAATACATTTTTTTGAATAAGTATTTAAGCAAATCTCCCTGGTGAAAATGATTAGTGGTTAGTGTTCATTGATGGATGGATATATGGATGGGAATTTGAGATCATGTTTAAAATTTCTGACAGTTTATTTCCTCCATTAGTTTTCCCACACATTGAGCAGTTATTTGTAAAATATTTAAATACCTACTACGTGCAAGAAACTGAACTAGGCAGTAGGGATGCAATAGTGAACAAGAAAACCAAAATCCCGCATCTATGAAGCCTTGATTATAATAGGGATGATGGTGGTGAAAAAGTAAAAGAATACATAAAAATAATCACATATTTATTCAGTCACTAATCTTAACAGCACCTCTGAATTATCTCTCAGATCTGTTTTCTTGTTTTCCCACTGGCATTACACATTCATAGGGTTCTGATGATTCTTACAGTTCTCATCATTTCTCACTTTAAAAGCCCACCTTCAATTTCTCCTTTATTTAATCTTCCACAGTAAACCTCTGAGCTATTTCTGAGATTCTGGTTGGTGAGTGAGGGGGCCAGTGAGGACTGAGAGAGGGAGAAGGGGAGGAGAGGGAGGGTGAAAGGGAAGGCAATGTGTGTGTGGTAGCGGAGGTGGCGAGAGAGGGAGGGAGAAGAGCAATATGTCAATGGTAGATCTGTTTTCAGCAATGACACCAAATTAGAAAGCATTATACAGAGAAAGATTTATTGGGTTTATTGTCAACTGGTTATCATTTGTATATAAAGCACACTTGTTATGGCAGTTTTTATCTAGGTAATTTATATTTTAATAGTTTATACTATTCTTTCAGATAAAATTTTTAGTATTTTAAGGAATAAATTGCAGGTAATTCTGGAGCTTTTATTAATCTGTGCATTCTAAACTTTCGTCTTTTATGGATTAAAAATGCATTCTGTTTTAGTATAATTTTAGTGTCTACATTTTTCAAGATCCACTTGTAAAGAGCGACATAGAAATTTAAAGCTGAGATAGACCCTCGAGATTATCAGCAACAACATAATCATCATGATGATGAGGAAATAAGACCTAGCTTGGCCAAATAAATTGTTCAAGATCCCATATTTAGCTGAAAGCAAACTTAATATTGGAACTGCATCTCCTGGTCAATCTAGTGAGGGGAAGTAGAAGAGAAAGAAACTGAAAGAGGAACCACAAGGTGGAAAAAAAGGAAGTAAATGAAAATCCTAATTTCACAGTCCCAATGATGGGTTTTTATTAGCCTATCACAGAACAGACTGTAGAGTACTATACTATTCAGAATCAGAATAAAGTTAACAGTGAAATAAATACAGTCCAAAATGTGTGGTTAATCTATGTGAGCAACTAAAAACACATCTCAAAATATCGTTGATCCCGATTATTTGTGGATTTTGTGTTTGCAAATTTGTCTATTGGCTAAAATTTACTCATAACCAAAATTAATATTGCCATTTGCAGATGTGCACAAAACAGTTAAGAATTTCTTGGTAATTTATTGTTGCTGTTTAACAAGGTCCTAAGCATAATGCTTATGTGCTGTCTAGTATTTATGAGGCAAGAGGGCTGTGGTGTGACTTATGGAGAAGAATATGTGTTAGATAAACCTTGTTCAGGCATGAGTTATCCTGCTGTTGACTCTGAATTCAATGTTAATGAATAAATAATAAATATGAAACAAGGTATTTTTAAGCAAAAACCCATACACAACAAAGTTTCGTATTGATTAGCTGATGAAAATGTAACCAGAAGCTCCCAAGAACCTAACTACACTCCTTTAGGAGCAATTGTTCAGCATTCACTAATTCAATGTTCATAGCAACTTTATAGAACATAATACATGCAAATAATGAGCAGTGACTGTATTATTCCTATATCTTAACTGATTTTCATTGCACTGCTGCTGAAATTTAGCCAACATTTGGGAGAAGAGGACACATGATATCAAAACAATATGTTTTCTGGGTAGATTCTAAAACTATTTTGTTATAGGATTAGTAATTCCTTCTATATATTTTCTAGTTTTGAATACTTCCAAATCCTAATCATTGTTAATTTCTTTTTTTTCACCAAATGTATGAAATTTTCTTTATACCAGTAATTAAAGTTGAAAATGTGTGACATTTATAATTAAGTTTCAACAAAATACTTTTGACATAAATTTTTAAAGATACAGAGCATGTTATTTACAGCTTAAATAACTCATAATATGCATAAGGGGCTACTGCCTATACGTTTAAAACTTAAAAAAAAAAATCCTGCCTTAATGCTTTTTATGTGTCTACCTCAAGATAGTACATAGTCTCTAAAATGTTATGAATCCAATATGAATCAACTATATTATGCCATTTATAAACAACAAGTATATACCTATCAGTTACTCACAGTCAAATATTTTATATTTTATGTAAATGTTCTATTGTTGAAACATTCAATTGCTTCAAGGCATTAATATATTAGGTAGATTCTTAAGATTATTCAGTCTGTATTTGCTTACAAATCCCTATTTATTAATTTATTAATTCAATCAACATTTGCTAAGCAGAATATGCATTTATTAATTCAATCAACATTTGCTAAGTAGAATATTTGTGGTAACTAGGAATTAAAAGATGAATTCACAGACATGACTACTCTCTAGGACCTCTGAATCTTGTGGGGCAAATAATTATAATTTATTGCTGTTAATTCAATAATACAGACTTGTACAGGCAGTACAGAAGAGAGGCTCCTAACACAGGCAGGAGAAGTCACTAAAAGCTTCATGTAAGCAGGTGCAGCAGGTATAGGGCCTGAATAGGTAATGAGCAGGGAGAGAGACATAAGAAAAGGAAGAGGGGCAAGAAAAAAACATCATGTGAAGGAGACACTACCAGCAGTTAGGAATGGCAAAAAATATAAAGAAAGCAGTGGTGACAGGTCTGCCAGAATCAGTTTATGCATCAGGGTAAGAAACTAGAGACTTCCCCTGTAGGCTCTAGTGTGATTCCCCTGTAGGGGAATCACGGAGAGATTAAATTAGGGTCCGTGGAATACTCTGGTGGATATGGAAAAGAGATTGGAAAGGCCTAGCGTAGAGACCAAGTAGGAAGTTAATACAGAGGAACAGATTATGAGGGTTTGATTAGCAGTAAAACTGTACTGGATGAATCGAAAAAAAAAAAGAAAGAAATATTTTTAAAAATTGAAGTAATCATAGATGAAAAAAATGACAAAATCAAATATAATGTTTATTTGATGTCACTCTACTTATAGTGGTATCAAACAACTAAAAAAATCAAAGTAGTAGTGGTAATTTTTAAGGAAAAATGATGACCATGGTTTTAGACATGATGAAATGAAATGAAACGAGGTGAGGTGGCTGAATGATGTTGCATTGGAGCTATGTTTCCAGCAGATAGACACTCCAGTCTGAAGCTGAGGGAAGAGATCTTCAGAGGCCATGGTTTTGGGAGTCAAAAGTTAATGAGAATAAACTAGACAATCTAGAGAAGGTCTAAGGGGCAAAGAGGGGAACAGCTTAAAATCATCTGGGTTCCAACAACAGTTCAACAAAAGATGGAGGAAAGGAGCCTATTAGCAAATAAAATTTAAGTTAGATAAAAATTAAGAAAATCATGAAGAGTATGGTATAACAAAAGCCAAGGGAATTTCAAGATTGAAGGAGTCAACTAATTGTAAAAAAAAAAAAAAAAAAAAAAAAAGCAGAAAGTATTCTAGAGAATTTCAAAAATAACATCTCTTGGAATGATTAGAAGATGAATTTATAATAACATCACTTCTATTCGAACAGAGGGTAGAAATCATGTTGCAAAAGGTGGAGGACTGAACGACAGGCAGAGCACAGGAGAAAGCAAATGTAGACTATTTTTCAGTGAAAGTTGATAAGAGGTGAGGAGAGACATTGATAGCAACTGCAGAAAGATGTAAAGAGAAAGACTTTTTTTTTTTTCAGGCAGCAGAGTTCTGAGTACATTTATTGCCTCAAGGGAGCGAACAGAAATGGAGAGTTTTAAATGTAGGTAAGAGAGAAAGTAACCAAAATTCCAGAGGAGGCTAGAAGACAAGGCAGAGGTGGAGGGATTCGTTTAGAATGGGAGTGGCATCTCATACTCTGGGCCCTGAGGAACGGAGCTATACAAATGGATGAAGGCAGATATGCTTTATGCGTAGGGAAATGGGAAGGTAAGGAAAATCAGTCCTGACAGAAGAAATTTTCTCAGTGATAAGGCAAGGTCATACCCAGAAAATTAGAGAGATTGGGATTGAGGAAGAGAACTGAAACAAGGATCCGGGAAGTTCTTGATGGTCATTGTGAGAAATGAAAGGAAAAGCAAACCACAGAAATTAAAGAGTAATAGAAAATGCCAAGACCTTAGGTGAGACCACATGAATTGTAATACTATCAGACCTCCCTTTTCTGTGATTTTTCTCGAAACGTGCCTAGTCACTCTGATTGGGAATCAGAGAAGATGAACTCCAGCATTCAAGGGAAGAGAAGGGGGGGAAGAAGGGGAGGAACTGGAGGACTTCAGCAAAGACAGGTTATGAAGAAATAAAAATTGCTTTTGATCAACAATAGGCTTTGGGTTTAAAAACAGGATGAGAGGCCTGGAAGGCATCATCAGACTGGGAAAAATACAGGAATCAAAGAACCGGAAGAACTCCATGATCTCAAGGAACAGGACTTATGAGAGTAAGTTTGTATGAAAGCTCAAACAGCACAAAGTTATGGTAGGAGATTTGTTTAAATTACATACACAAACGTTAAAATGAAAGGCAGCTCTATGGTTTATGTCAGCACAATTACAAATAAACTGTAATGTCTAAAACGTTTTCAAATGTTCCTCAAGAGTTTAGTCCAATGAGTGCTATAGTGTTCAAATACACATCATCCTTAGGGATCAGTTCACCTACAACTGAAATTCAGTCACCTTCAGTGGGGAGCATAGCAGCTGTTTAGAAGCACAAAGCAACACTACACAGCAGTTTCTGAGCAAATGAAGAATATAATATCCAAATGAGATTACAAGAGGGGTTTAGGTAGGCAGAATATAATTACCCAAACTGGAGTAACCAGGATAACAAAGATAACTTTCCACCATTAGTAAGAACAGACATGGGATCTTCAATGACCCCTAATAGTCTGATTTTTCATTTCATATATAAGAAAGTCAATTTTTCAGCTTATCCTACTCAATGCAATGGTCTTTAGAAAAAAAATAAAAATAAAGGAGTCAATTTATCTTCCAATTAATCTACCAGGAAGACTAAAGAAAATCTCATTGAGGGATACAGGCACATAAAAACATTGCTAAAATTGCAATCCCTGCCTCTCACTTCCCAACAGTCACACTGAAGTTGTATCACCTCTAATTTCATTTGATTCAAGACAAAGACAAAGTAGCCATATTCTTTTAGAACAAAAATGAACAGCCATGTGGATTTTTTACATAGTACTCTTCTTCGGCAAAAAGCCACAGAACTTTTTTTAAAAATCGTTTCCAAGGATGAAAGTGACTTTGCCAAGCAAAGTGGCTTCAAAACAGGCCTCAAAAATACTAATAGAAAGACAGATGGTTCTACTAAGAGCTTGGCTGCCAAAGTGGAAAAAAAAAGTAAAAAACAACAACAAAAAAAAAGGAGTGATGCTATTGAAGCTGACTGCAAAGTTATCTGATGACTACAAATACTTTTGTCCCATTGCAAGTGCTAACTCTGCCTCCAGGGCTGATATAGCCAAAATACTAACTTCCCACATCCAATCCCCCTGTATTCCTACCCCTCCTAAATGAAACCTGTCAGTGCCAAGCCCCACAAAACAGCACAAGCATGCACTTGATTCTGACTGACTGCTCTGCAGAAGCAAAATATTGCATTGAAGAACTCCTATTTAAGAACAGGCCCACAAGGAAAATTGCTTTTCTTTTCAAAACTGCCTGTCACATTTTCTTTTTCTAATTCCCCTCCTCCTCCTCCTCCTCCTCCTCCTCCTCCCTGTCACCAAAGGGCCCCTGGGCCCTATGAGTTTATATGATACAAACTCGATTTGTATAAAGAAGGCAAGAAGCAGCACCACAGAGAGGTGAAGATAGTTTGCAAGGATAGAGAAATAATCCAGTCAAGACACAGTGCAATTTTCTTTCCAAACTACTACTACAGTAATACCTCCACTTTATTTCCTTCAGGGCAACTGTCATTTCTTTTTAACCAGATTGCTACTAGATATAATAGAAACTGAAATATTATATGGTCACTGACTCTTTCTTTCAATGGCTCATTTCACTACTGCATTTTTACTTTTGCATGATGTGTTTATTGTTGGCAATGTTACTAGGATACAACCACTTTCAGAGGATATAGAATTAAGACCTCTATTACTTTAACACAATAAAATTTCATTCTTAATGCTACACGTTTGTCTTAAAAATTCTTACTGTCTAACCGTAAACTTTATTTTCAAATCTGAAGCATCATGTTCTTACAAAGCATTAGTTCTTACTAATAGACATTAAATTCATACATAATTTTTTAAAATGACACTTATAAATGTTTAACAAAATACATTTGTTGACTTCAGGTATAATCTCTATATTAAAAGTTGCTAATCATAGAAACTTAAGGGTAGCAAAAACATGGTGTAACATAAGAAAATAGTGAAAAGATATGGGAGAAACATAACTATTTCATTTGCCAAAAATAGTTTTGAGTTGAATAAATGAATTCAAAGGATAATGATTAAAATATCTTAAATGATACATTATTTAAGATTGGGTTATTATTCTAATATACAGCTATTTCTTAAAGTATTATTTTACACAGCTGTTGCTTGATCAAATCAAAATCTTTATTAAACAATTCTACTTGTTTCCTCAAACGTGTGTGACTATTTGTATTACTTACTGTGGTTCTTGACCGCAATACAGCACGGTTCATTTGAGTGTGCATGCTTGACTGTTAATGTGAAAAGAACCAAGCTTTGCAAATACTGCTAGTACAATCTCATTTTATATCATGTATTACTACATTAATTGTCATTTACAAGAAAATGAATGAGGAGCATAAGATATAGTGACCAACATGAAATATAATGTAGTTTTCAATTATATTTCTTAGGTATCCATGATTAGAAAACAATAAAATTCACTATTAATTTCTAATTTATGCTTTGCCCAATGGTTTGTATTATCAGTGATTTTTCCTTATGTAATATAAAATTAATAAAAATCTCAATATTCTTATGTTGAATTTCAGTTCAACGTCAATTCCTTAAAAAAAATTCCCAAAATTACCAAATGTTGGGAGGGATGAACAGGGGACACTGGTAATGGGTACCAGGTTTATTTTGGGAGTGATGAAATGTTCAGGATTTAGTGGTGATGCCAGCAAACCATTGTGAATATACTAAAAAGCACTGAATTGTATACTTTAAAAAAGGTATGTTTTATGGCATGTGAATTATATCTCAATTTAAAATATAACCAAAGCAAGCGAAAAAAATCTTACAAAAAATATGTGACTTCACTAATCCCTGAAGCAGGATTGAGTGTATTTTGAAATAGGCATCTCTTGAAATCATGTTTTCCATTTTTTATTTTTTTATTTTTTTTTGAGATGGAGTTTCACTCTGCCCCCAGGCTGGAGTGCAGAGGTGTGATCTCAGCTCACTGCAACCTCTGGCTCTCCGGTTCAAGTGATTCTCTTGCCTCAGCCTCTCGAGTAGCTGGGATTACAAGTGCATATCACCACATCTGGCTAATTTTTGTATTTTTAGTACCGATGGGGTTTCACCATGTTGGCCAGGTTGATCTCAAACTCCTGACCTCAGGTGGTCCACTTGCCTCAGCCTCCCAAAGTGCTGGAATTACAGGCATTGAGTCACCATGCCCAGCCAAAAAGGAATAATTTTTAAGAGCTAAAATTCTATTATGTCTTAAGAGATTTTTATACCAAGGGTGACATTTCGGCTGATTTTAATTTTCATCTTTATATTGTGTCTCATTTTGCTTTCTATTTTCTGCACAAAATATTTTTCAAAATTTCTATATATGTACATATTCCTTTAACAATCTGAAAATGGATCAGAAAAATTGAGATGCAATAGAATGTCATAGTACCTGGCATAAAATAAAAGGATATTTAACATAGTAATTGCCATTTGGTGTTATTTCCTAATGCATCCTATCCTGAGGATCTTAAATTGTTAGCTTTGCCTACTTTGGTAGAAAACAGAAAAAATTTGATATTTGACTGAAGAAAGATTGATAATAAAATGTAAATGTTTCACTCCAACAGACTAATTTTTATAAAAAGTATGTGATATACACATTTACTTCAAAGCTTCTTAAAATCATTCCCAATTACCTTTATGTTAATTTGTTTATTTCTTGCTGATATTTCCCACACCACTAGTATGTATTCTGTGCAATGAACTTTCAACTGTAATTATCTTTTTAACATTTTTTCTATCTTACCTATGTGGGTTTACTCATCCTCAAAAGATTTACAATTCTTTCTGGCCAAGAGACCTTTTTTTGTTCTATCCAACCTCAGAGTGGACACTGTACAGTGTAGCTGAAAAACTTCACCTGACTTAGCCCAGAAATAAACCCAAGACTACAAGGTCAACTAATTTTCAACAAGGGCACCAAGAATATACAGTAAGGAAAGGATAGTCTTTTCAACAAATGATGCTGAGAAAACTGGATAACTACATGCAAAAGATTGCAATGTGACCCTATGCCATACACTACACACAGACAAAGTCAATGGAAAATGGATTAAATATCTAAATGTAAGACCTAAAACAATAAAACTCCTAGTGGAAAAATACAGGGAAAAGCTTCTTGACACTGGCCTTGGCAATGATTTTTTAAAATATCACACCAAAAGCACAGGCAGCAAAAGCAAAAATAAACAACTGGACTACTTCAAACTAAAAAGTTCTGCATAGCAAAGGAAATAATCAACAAAATGAAAGGACAGCCTACGTATTGGGAGAAAGTATTTTTCAAGGATAGGGTTAATGTTTAAAACATATAAAGAACCCAACTAAAAATATGAACAAATGGCCTGAACAGACATTTTCCCAAAGAAAACATAAAAATGGCCAATAGGTATGGGAATACCTATCAATCATCTGGAAATGCAAATCAAAGCCACAATGAAATACCACTTCATATCTATTAGGATGGTGGCTATTATCAAAAAGACAGGAGATAAATGTTGGCAAGAGTGTAGAGAAAAGGGAACCCTGTATGCTGCTGGCAGGAATGTAAATTAGCACAGCCATTAATGCAGGGGTGGTGAAAATGGGGAGATGGAGGTCAAAGGGTACTAAATTGCAGTTATATAGGATGAACAAAGCTAGAGATCTAATGTACAGCATGAGAGCCATCATTAATAAAATTATATACTGAAAATTTGCTTAAAGAGTAGATTCTAGGTGCTCTTAACACACAAAAAAGTAATTATGTGAGGTGATGGACGTGTTAATTTACTTGACTGCAATAATCATTTCACTATGCATATGTACATCAAAATATCATGTGATATACCCTAAATATACACAAACAAAAACAAGCAAATGAACAACTGAATACTTTTTATCCATCAACCCCTAAAAAAGCTACACTTTATACTCAAGAACAACTTTTTCCTCAAAACCCGGCTTAAGTGTCTGTCTTTATGAAGTGTCTCTGTTTTATGAAGACTAACCAAACTCTTCAAGCAAAATAAATTCATGGAGTGCTCACTTGGTGCCAGGCATTTTTATTGTCTCTAGGGATGTTGCAACGAATAAGACAAGTGCTCCAGAATAAGTGAAGCTAGGGCAGAGAAAAAGGAATGCTGGGGCAGAGGCTGCAAGTTTCAATGTGGAATCAATGAATCAGTGACATTTGAAGACATGGAGGAAGTCAGACAATAAACCTCTGAACTCTGTCGTGTAATGAACTATGTAAAGTAATGCCTTGAACAATGGCACTGTTCTCTCCATTATCTGGAAGAGGAGATGCAGAAAAACCTAAGTTCACATTGTTCTTACTGTGTTAAATGATGTTTCCCTCTCCTGTATGTCCTCCATACAACTATCCCAGTAGGTCAACATTATTTGTGTCTGTCTCCATGGCTAAGCTGCCTGAAGGGTAAGGGCATAGCTAACTCACATTGGTATCCACAATACCTAGCTTAATGCCTCAAACATAATAAATGCTCAATATTTGTTAACTGAAGTGATTATTTAAAAAATATTCACTATTATAAAAGTCTACTTATGTTTTAACTTTAATTTCTTCTTATAGTAGTAACTAGATTATTAAAACATTCATATTATATAATGGATCTTAGGCTTTATTCCATTTTCATTCAGGATTCATGATTTTTCCTCACAGAAATGCCTTCAACTATGGAAAATAATTGATTCCATATCCCCCCACCCATTCCATTCTGCTCGTCAGATTCTAGTTTCAGCTTTGATGATGCCAACAGTTAGGTTTTGTTGTGTTCCATTAGATGGAGAGAAATAAAATCTTATGTGTCCTTAATGAAATAACCCAGGAACTGCCTTTATATGTTCTTTATGAAAAAAATACAAATCTTGATTACTCATATGAAATTAATGCAAGCTTATTAGAAAACTAGAAATAATTAGAAAATAAGTTGAAATGTGAGAGATTATGTGCCAATAAACACATTTAAACTTTTTGCTATCTCAGTTACCAGCACAATGTAAAGCAACATAACTGGATCATATAGTAATACATGAAATACAGAGCTTTAGCTGCTGACATGATATTGCATATGTGAAAAAAATCCACAAAAACAAAACTAAAGCAAAACAAAACCTTTTTATTAAAAATTCATCAATACCTGCATCCTTAAACTCTGTGCTTTATTCTTATTTTGTTGCAGAAGGTAAATGTGATTATCCTGCTTATATTTCTTTTGTTCAAATTTCCCAGTGAGCAATTTTCATTTTTTAGTTAGCAGGTGCTAGACTGGTGTGAATAGCTAGTGATTGGGTATTTATTTGTTTGTAGCATGCAGAGTATACTGAGTCAATAATGAAAAATGTTACATTGGTGGTAAGAAGCCCTTAGAGTAGCGTTCCTGCCAACAAAAACAAAGATAACATGTCAATATCACTTTCCCCAATTCAACTATATTAGGGTCAAGTTGATGTCTAATTCCATTCCTTAGGATGTGAAAAATCATGCTCTTTAAGTAATAATGGATGCTGTCTCACAGTATCTGATGGAACACAGCACTGAGATGCTTGTCTAACTATACTATAGCTAAGGACACACTAGCAGTTTGCCACTCACTAGAACACTTGTCACTGAAAATAAAACATGTGTGAAATTACCAAAAAGGCCATGGTAGATGCTTCTTGAGCTGAAAATGTGAAATATTTTTGTAATTGGACAACCCATTGAACATAGTGTCATTTATGTAATCATGAGATTTTTAATCTTCTAGTCAAGAAGAAATATTATACAATCTACCATTGTAAATATATCCAATAATAAGGAATAGCACATTACTTGCAAAAATCTGAGCAAAGTATGGCTAATTTTACTACTTTGCTAAATTTACTTTATACTTTTCAGCACAAAGCACTGTAACCTGCCTACACATAATGACAATATTTAAATAAAGATGAATTATGCAATACCATGGGTACCTAACTAAATCTATAGACTGCTTTCTTGATTAGAAATAGTTTTTCTCTGTCATCAAAATTGTGGCAATTCTAACATTACATAGATGTTTTATGGGATGAAAAGAGATCATAGACAACATGAATTCTTTTCATCCACTTGCACTCTACCAAAAGTACTTTGATGGGCGGTTGTTAATGTTAATATCTATTCTGTTTCCCTCAGCTTCTTTTATAATGCATTTTTTTCTATGTTGACCTTGGCACAATTCTATTTTTACTCTTTCAAACTCACAAAAACCCTATGAGACAAATATTTTCATCACCCCTATTTTATAGATAAAGAAACATAGGCAAGCCTAAAGTCAAATAGATAGCAAGTAAAAGAGCTGGAATTCAAATCCAGGCTAGCCTACCTACAAACTAGGCTTTTAATCGCTATATTTTTACTTGAGCAAAGCATAAAATACTTATAAATAAATCTTACATATCAAAATAAATTATAAATTAATCTTAAACATCAAAATAAAGTATAACTTGTATAAAAAAATCAAAAATGGCAAAAACTTTGACACAGCACAAAAATAACTATTGCAGCATGTAAACTCTTTTAAAGTATGGCTAATGCTACAAAAGACTACTAAACATTAGCTATCCTAGGAATCTTTTCTATTATAATACAGTAGATGCTGGATGCATAATAACCAATGTACTTTTTTATACAGAGCCTCTAAGAAAGTTGGAAGTAGGAGGAAGAGAAAACTAGTAAATTGCAAGTAGTTTGGAAGAATGAGGTAAATGTCGGTAATGCCTAGAACCTAAGATGAATCCTTGAGTCCCTCCAAAACTCGGTCTCTCACACTAACCCAGGACATCAAATGGGATTCCCTTGGTGAAAGATTAAAGAGAAAATCTTGCAATTAAGGTGAGGATACCAGGATGTTTCTACAATGGCTTTGGTGGAATACCACGGCTGCTGCTGCTGCTGCTGCTGCTGATTCTTTAACAAATATTTGTTAATTGCCTATGATGTATCAGATATATTTCTAGGTAGCTGAAATACTATAGTGAATAAAACAGAATAAAAGCCTTGATTTCATGAAGGCTACCTATCATTGGTATAAAATACTAATGACAATAATGTACTCAATCACACAGACTTTACCTAACTTAGGTCTGAAGTTCAAACCAAAACTTCCTAAATGGTCAGTAAAAACCCAATCTACAAAATGAGAAATAAGTGTCTCCTTGAAAACTATTAGAAATAAGTGTTTCCTAGTGACTACTCGAAACTTGTAGAATAACCCAGTTCAGTATTTAAGCAGCATCAATTTAGATACTCCAATTTCTACAGATGAAGTTCAGCTAAACATTACTACATACTTTAAATTTAACAAATATTTAATACATGAGGAATAATTCAGCATGTGTAAAGCAAAATAAGGAAAACAGCAGATTTAGAGACC
The DNA here is from genome assembly GCF_001604975.1 of Cebus imitator. Classification (NCBI taxonomy): domain Eukaryota; kingdom Metazoa; phylum Chordata; class Mammalia; order Primates; family Cebidae; genus Cebus; species Cebus imitator. The sequence continues at coordinate 9,449,370 of NW_016107340.1, forward strand.
CAAAGATATCCAAGTAGTGAATAATCAGATAAAAAATAAAATACTATGCTTAAAACATTTGCTTATAAAAAAGTTGGAATAAAAATTAGTAACAAGTAAAAAAAAAACTATCAAAGAAGTTCAGAAAGATTTGAAAAATAATTGAAAAGAATTTTGAGAAATGAAAAATATAATAACAGGCTGGACATGGTGCTTATGCCTGCAATCCCAGGAGGCTGAGGCAAGCAGATCACTTGGGCTCAGGAGTCCAAGACCAACCTGGGCAACATAGTGACAACCCAACTCTGCTGAAATACAAAAATTAGCCAGGCATGGTGGCATACATCTGTAAGCCCAGCTATTGGGGAGGCTGAGGCCAGAGAACACCTTGAACCCAGGAAGTGGAGGATGCAATGAGCCGAGATCATGCCACTTCACTCTAGCCTGGGTGACTGAGTAACACCCTGTCTCAAAAAAGAAAAGAAAAAGAAAAATATACTAACAGAAATTTAAAAGTTATTGAACAGAGAGACACCAAATTAGACATAAGTGATGAGAAATGTCACTAACCATAAAAGAAATCCAAAGAAATGAACCAGATTTCAGTCCACAGAGGAAAAAAGAAAAAAAATATGAAAGAGAAATTAAGTGTCATAGAGTCTAGAATAAGATGGTTTAACAAATGCCCAGTCAAAAATTTTTGGAGAATTTTTTTTTTAAATGGAGGAAGGCAATATTCTAAAAATTAATGGCTGAGAACTTTTCTGAATTTGAGATATAGGCCCATAAATGTAATGGGTAAAATTTACATTTTACCAAGCAGAACAAATGAAAAGAAAAGATCACTTAATACTCTGCTATAAAACTAAAGACAATGAAAGGCAAAGATAAACCTTAAAACAGCCAGCTAGACGGCCGGGCGCGGTGGCTCATGCCTGTAATCCCAACACTTTGGGAGGCCAAGGTGGGTGGATCATCTGAGGTCAGGAGTTTGAGACCAGCCTGGCCAACATGGTGAAACCCCGTCTCTACTAAAAATGAAAAATTAGCCGGGTGTGGTGCCGCCTGCCTGTAAACTCAGCTACTCGGGAGGCTGAGGCAGGAGAATTGCTTGAACCCGGGAGGTGGAGGTTTCAGTGAGCTGAGATTGCGCCATTGTACTCCAGCCTAGGCAACAGAGCGAGACTTCATCTCAAAAAAACAACAAAAAAACCAGCCACCTAGAAGTCATAAACCTAGGTATGATAATTAGTTTAGCAATAAATTTCTCAACAGTAGTATAAGAAGTCAATGGAAAGGAATAAAATAAAAAAACTGCCAACTTCAAAATATGTTTCCAGTAAACCCTTTGAAGAATAAATGTGAAAAAGGTTATTTTCCATAAAAGAGTCTATCACAAATTCCTTCACTAAAGGAATTTCTAAAAGATGTGTTTCAGAAACAAGAAAAGGGAGCCTAGAAGAAATAGGTAAGATGCAAATAGAATCGTGAGTGAAAAAATTGAACATGTAAGTAAATACAAATACACTTTGTATTAGCTAGTATCTAATATTTGAAGAAAAAAATGAGCTAAATTCAACAACATTAGCATGTAAAACAAGAGAGGAGTAGCCAAAGCTATGGAGTGTTATGGTTATTTTAAAATCAGAAGGAATAATACAGTATATAATTTTAGACTCTCTGAGTATAAGTAGCAATGTTAAATTTTCAAAGATAACTCATAAAAATAGAAATACAGTAGATATCAAACTGATAAATAGAAAATACAAAGAATACTAAAATTAATACATAAAAAGAAAATAGTCACAAAAGATGATACAGACAGAAAGTATGAATAAAATGACAGACCTGGGTTTAATTACAGTAACTATAAGTGGAGTAAGCTCATCAGTTAAAAAACAGAGAGCAACAGATTGAATGTTTTTAAAAATACAGCTATAGTTTACAAGCGATAACACTTAAATCATAATTAAAAAAGGTTGAAAAAGATGAAAAAAACATATATCAGGCAAATATTAACCAAAAAATAAACAAGTCTTAAGTATCTATACTAGTATTAGCCAAAATAGGATTGAATACACAAAGCGTAATTGTGGATACCGAGCTTCTATTGTAAGTTATAACTTAAGAATTATTATATCTTTCTGTTAATTCAAACTTAAGTGTTATGGAAATAATATAAAGTTATTACTACTTCAGCACTTTTCAAAAGCACCCAAATATGCATTAATAAAGGCAAAAATTATAATTGCATATTTTAATGTATTTTAAAACATTTATATCAAGATGAAAGAGTTTATAATGAAATAACACTAAAGTTTCAATTAACAGGAAGACAATAATTCTTGTTATATCAATCCAATAAAATAGCCTCACAATTTATGATGAAAAAATCTAGAGAGTTATGAGGAGAAATTAGCAATCCCCCATTATAATGGAACATTTTAGCACAACTTTCTTAATTACTGATAGCTCAAATAGACAAAAATATTTAGGTGATATAGGCAATTTGGACAACATAATTAGTAAGCTTACACTAATGGATATATGTAGAATTCTACATCCAATAATTACAGAATACAAATTCTTTTCAAAACCCACAGAACATTTATAAAAATTGTTCACACACTAAGCCATAAAGCAAGAATGAACAGATTTCAGAGATTTAGTGCTGTACAAAAAGATGATGAAAGTATTTAGTTTTAGATGAAAAGGGAAATGTTTGTATTTTAAAATTAACTTCAAAATGAACAATTTCATTTTCTGAGTAAGTACTTTTGCCTTTAACTTTAGGTTTATGAGGCATATTTTAGAAGAGGGTGAAACACTTACTTGTGAATTGAGTCTAAGTTTTCATTAGAAACACAATTTGGTTATTGAAATATGATCCTTATTTTCTAAATGTGCTTTACCATTGACAAGTGGGATCATTAAAATTGCTGTGTTTGTTCTAATTAATGTGTGGGTGTTTGGCAGGAATTAGAGGTTATTTAATATCATGTAGTGGTTAGCAATTCAAAACCTGTACAGTTTGAAGATTGCACTATTGGGAAAAACGATCAAGAATAAATTTAAAGCCACTATGTTTTTCAAAAAATCAACATCACACACAAAGCTTTTAAATTCTCAACATGTATCTTAAGTTCTATGAACAATATATTCTTCACTGTAATAACAAAGAATTAAAAACATTGTAATTTTGAAAAAAAATATATGTATAAAAATATTTTTCAAAAATTAAAAATAAAACTTAGCAATGAAATTGATATTAGCAGTAAATAAGATGAAAGCTGACTCCATCTTGTAAAATAAAGAAAAAGCTATTTTAACTAGTTAAATACAGATTTTTGACAAAACCAACATCTCTAAATTCATGCAAAAAGTATTGCATATTTTAATGTATATTAAAGCCACATTTATATCAACACAAAATAGTTCATTATGACTAGTTCTTTTTACATTTATTGTGATAGCATTTATATAAATTTGTAAAGGGAATAAGTTCTCCATTGTGATATGCAAGTAATTAGGGAAACAAGCCCTAATAATGGTGTTAATCTGAGGGCTAAACATATTTCTAATTCCTGAAGAAGGAGATACATAATAAAGGTTTTTCAGCCTTTTAGTTATTCTGTCTGTGTCTGATTGTCTACACTGCCAGTGGGATTATTCTTCAATACATTCCATTTTATACTTTTTAAAAGATGAAATATGTTAGAATCTCAAAAAGAAAACTTTGGTAAAAACTTCTGTTTATGTCCTTGAATTTATGCTATCATAGTTCATAACTGATCTGGGAAAATATCAGTGTATCACTCATTCTTACTGGATCATTTATCTTTCAAAACTACTGTTTTTCATCTATTAATCTAAAACATGATTGGTATTACATACATAGCTATTAATCCTAAAGATCACATGTGGTTCTCAATACCACACATGAATTTAGCAAGACTCGATCCTCATCACAGGGAATCTTTTGTGTGTAAATGGTTCACCTCGAAAAATTTAACAGGAGAAAAAACTCAATGTTTTACTATATGCATTGATCAGCGATAGAAAGCATATTTCAAAATGCGAGGAAATAATAGTATTTTCATTTTATTAGCAAATAGTGTTTGACATTTTGTGTGCATTTGCTGACAGTTTTCTTATTAAATCATTCTCTGCACTAACCCTAACACCCCATTGGTTGACAAAATCTTTTCACCACATAATTTTGAGTAGAATGGAAAAAATAAAGAAAGAAAAAGTTTTCAGACAAGTCCATGGAGTTAAAAATACTGAAGTTGACAAAGGAAGTTAAAAAATGTTAAGACTGGGGATGGGAGAAATGGGGAAAGAGAGATGCTGAGAGACACAAATACATGACTGAGACTATATGGTTGAGAAGGGAAAAAACCTAAATATAAGGCATTTTCACAACTTCCTAATTTCAGTATCACACTAAATATACAATAAAGATTTCCAGGTTTATCTCTTTTAACTAGAAATGTGCTCTACTATTAGTTCCATTTCTAAGCCACTATAGGTATTAAACAGCAATTTACATGTGATTTGCATATTTTTTTGTACTTGTGGTTTTGGTAAGTCTTCCAAACCTAATGACTGTTCCTTTGGCCAGCAACATAAATGCTATAATCACACAATTATTGTGCTGGGAACAGTTTAATTCAGCATTTTGTTCTCAACCACAGAACAATTTCTCAACAATTTTGGTTAACCAGACTAGCTAGCTGCCTGGAGAGAAAGAGAAATATTCACAAGGTCTATTGTCTTAAATAAAAGCAGCTACTAGATCTGCTGGAACTTCCTAGTATTGCTTTGCTCACTTCTCTTTAGGATCTTTCACATCTCTGTCCTACAAAAAATGACAAACTGCAGGTTTTCTTTTAAGCACTTCCTATTTGTTCAGTTCTTTTAATTACACATTTGCATACTTTCTAAAGAAGATGAGGTTTTGGTGTATCTGGAAATATACGCCTATAGATAAATGTACTTTAAAAACATTTAATATAATGATAGCTGATACAAAGAACTGCAAATTCAAAAGTGTTAAGTTCAAAACTCTTCCTTACAGCTATCCTGTAGTGCTTAAAGTGATGTAAAGCCTTCCCAACTGTGAGTGATCTCATCTGTCATTTAAATTACATGACTTCCTAACTGTGCAACCGGCTTAATGTCAAACTTCATTCTATATTTTTAATTTTGAAAATAGAAATGGAGGCGTTTAACATAAGCATGGCTGTTAAATGTTCTTTCTGTATTGTTCTTTTAATATTAATTTATTGGAATGGAAAAGTATGGGGTGAGCACATTGTTATAAAAATATTTAGAGATGCAGTATCAAATAATTTATATACTTGTGTAAAATATATATTGAAATTATCATCTTCCTTGACTATTTCTTATAGTAAAGACAACCATTAACTTAGCACCATGTCACACTTCATAGGTCTTGAAGCTACTCACAAAGTTGTCTACAGTGAACTAAGTGAATAGTCAAAAGTTATAGTGAGAGAAAATAGGCAACCCTAAAAGAAGGCCTTCTTTTCTCTCCTTCTGTTTATTCTACTGTCTTTTTTTTCCCTCCTGTTTCTTCTTTCTGTTCTCCTGCTTTAACTTTAAATAGAGGACAGAGAAAAGGGTAGAGAAATTATGATCTCATGATTAGAGAAATCTTAACTTTTAGTAAATAGCAGAGTTATGGGTTTTCCATGTAAAGATGCCCTGAAAACCAGAAAAGAGCTCAAACATGAAGATAACTCCTTAAATTGACAGGTGAAGACCAAACAGGACATGAGAATTCTGACAACTTAAAATTTTAATTGTGTCTGTCCAAATATTTGAATAAGCAAATAAAAATAATGTAGTGAAATACATTATCAAAAGGTTCTTTATACCTAGATTATTCACTTCCTAAAGTATGTTAGCCTAGAAGAACCTTACATGGATTGGTTTCTCATATTTTTCTAGCTCTAAAAATCCTTTTTCCCCAGAAGCAAAATGTAATATAGAACCCTAATTATAAAATCATAGCATGAGAAGCTCAGGTTCATCCACAATGACCTTGTTCTCACTCTCAATACCATGTTCCCATCCCAGCAGCCCCTTGGAGGAACTCCATGGACCCCATGAGGTATCATATCAAAACATTTTGAAGCTAATGATGTATCACGTCACTTTATTATAATTGTTTAACACCAACATCTGATATAGTTGATAAAGTCAGAAATATAGTGTCTAATTAACACAATCAAGTGTTCAATTATTATGGTGTCACATAGACTATCAGCTGTAGTAATGCCCGAGTTTATTCCAACTTAGAGTCTTTATGTCTTCTAAATAAAATCCAATAAAGCACAACCATCTTCTACACAATAGTCACAGAATTAATTTCCCTTTAAGCATGAAATTCATTTACCATATTGTATAAGTCCCTAGTATAATTTCTAATTCTTTAATCCAGGTATTGAAGTAAGCTATAATTAGAGAGCAAACATTTGTAGAACAGAGCATAGTCTATAAAAAGAGAATGCTGAAACAGTATCAGGTTCTTTTGAATGAATATAATTCATCTTACTGCAAAATTTACGCTAAAGAATGAGCCAGATATTAAATTCAGAATGAAAAAAAAATTGTCTATATCCTTGCCACTTCCTGGTTAATTTGGCTGAGGGCCAATTTTCCAATGTTATGACCATCCTGTAGCCCCAGTAAGTGTTTTATTTATTTATTTTCATATTGCATAAAAATATCAGCTTAAGAATGGAAATGTGAAATGGATGACATATTTTAGAACAGCTTCTCCCAGAATATAAAAATATTCCCCAACTAAAAACTGAAACAAATAGTAGAACTACCAAGCAATGCCAATTGGCGACTCTCTAATGCCATTCAAACTCACAAATACTGGGCTCTCAAACTGATTTTAATTATTCAAAAGAAAACTAGGAAATGGTTCAAATATCAATTGCTTTCCCAGAAATACAAATTCTCTTTTAAGAAAAGCATATGACATATCTTTTCTATATCCTATTACATTGCAGTAATTACCTGTTCAGTTGTTTCTGAACAGGGCAATAGCAAAATAGGAAGTTCTCATCAGTAATAATCAAGAATATGCCTCTTGAAAGTTATTATTGATATAGAATGTAAAATATGTGAAAATAGATATATTTACCATTGAAAACTGCAGGCAACAACAATAAATAAAACATGGTTCACTTTGTCCAGGTACTTTTCCATTAGAACAAATTCCAGGGATAATTTAAAAAAGGTTTTTATTGACAGGCAGCCTTTATTTAAAAAAATAATAGCCTCTGATGTGGTGTAGTGTCAAAATATACATGGATTATTATATGCTCAGTTTGTTACTAAAGATTTATTTTACTATTTGGCATTAGATTTGTGCTAAGAGATTCTGTATATTTGGTACTGAGATTCAATAACACAGCATTATGACATCTAAATGCCTTCATACATATGATAAATATGCACTAGTCACAGTAATACCATTTAACATCAAAAAATTGTATGTGTCACCAAAGAGCAAAACTTGTATTTTCAAGGCAGAATTTTGTGAACATAAAGCAAAATAATTTATGATTAAAATTATTGGAGCTCCTGAAATGTATGCTGATGTCCAAAATTTGGAAGTCTGTGTATATATGAAAGCATAGATATATATAAATATATGAGTATATGGTATCATATAGCATAATACACACACACAACATTATACTAAATATAGAAAAGAAATGACAGCATTGCTTTTTTTTTTTTTAAAGAAAGCACTTTTCAGATTAGCTGATCCTAAAGGAAAACAATGATTTCAACGACTTAATAAACCCTACAGCACTTTCAACAAGCAGGGGACTCATAGAATTTTAAATATATCTAAACCCTTAAATAATAAATTTGAACCTGTTTTTTCAGAATCTAGTTTCCAGTATGAGTCATTCATTCCCAGAGGTCATGGGTCCTATGGTTGGCTGATGGTAGCACTTCAAATTAGTAGCTACACAATAGAGAGCTTATATGATTGCAATGGTCCATATCCAGTAAAACTACCTAAACACACAGAATAATGAGCTCAATCTATAATAATTGAGAAAGAACCATTTACAGCTGCATACCACATATGACCATCTCTACAATGGCTACAACGAAGCACTAGGGACTATTTTCTCTGAATCAATGTGTTATTGGGTAGTGCCAGTTCACTTTTTTAAATTTTAACAAAAAGGTTTTGTTTGGTCTTTCAATCAGCCTGCCACTGATCACCTTTCACATATTAGCCTCTCCCTTAGAACACTCCATACAACAGTATTGGTTCCATCTGTGCTTTCCACTAAATCCTGATAATCCTCTAAGAAACAGCTGGACCTTTGGGTCTCAAACACAAACTCTTTCTGTAGATCTGTTTTGCTACAATTATGCTGATGCTGTACTTACATCTTGCTTGCAAATGCCTTTTATATGGTCCTTTGGGGCTGTGAAATAGAATGGCCTGACATCACCAATTCAACAATACAATGATATACTTCTCATCTCAATTATAATGTGATATTTAGTCACCTCTAATACTGAGCTGCACTTAGAAAATTATTTTTTAGACATATGACAACATTAATGACAAGTTTCCAAGTACACTGTATTATTAAATAATCAGGAAGTAACATCTTCAGTTATTCAAATGGTTCTGATACACTCTCAGTATTGGGAACATTGAAATTTTACATTTTACTCAAGCAATTACAGTGAGCAGCGAGAAAAGTAACTTGTTCTTCCAGTGAAAAATAATTTCGTTAGATTCACCTGATGACATAGCAATAGTAAAAATTAATGGCAAAATAGGAGTGGTTGTAAAGTTACATGAGTGGTCTAACCAGTATCTGTAACTAGTGGTTTCCTATGCCCTACGTGTATTCTATACCTCTCCCTGTCCCTTATTTTCCAATAGTTTAGCAAATTATCAGGGATCCTTTGCTAAATACTGTCTAAGTAACTTCTATGAATTGGGCCTCACTTTTGCCATTTTTCTAGGAATGATTCTATCATGAACTAGAAAAACAGATCTTAATATGCCCACAATGATGTAAATATCACATATATGTACTAATCTCAAGATTTATGAGGTAAGGAATTCTTTTTTATGTGCAATATCATCTTTTCCATTTCAAAAAGTGCCTTAAAGTGTAGGTGTGTTCAACAAATGCTTGCTGAATGAACAACTAAAACAGATTAGAGCATATCCTTTCAAAAAAAAGATCAGGAATTTTTGTACAACTTTTCCCATCAATTCCAATATTTCACAAGCATCTCTTTCTGAAAATTATTATCTGACAGAAATCCCTAATGTAGTGTAAGCTCGTTTTCTTTTGTTTTACCACCCACGTATACTGAAATAGATCTTTCATATATCTGATGGTCACTACTAAGTCAATATCAATTTTTTTCCGGCTATTTGGAGCTAATCTGTTTAAACTTTCACAATGCTTAAGGAGTCTTCGTTTTCTCCTTCCCAACCATTTGACCACAGCGTTATCTTACGGGTATAGTTAAATTCTTACAGAGGAGTTACTTTCTGATGTCCAAATCGTATATTCTTCATTACTTTTTTGTTGTTGTAGTTGTCACACATGCTGTCAAAACCAACTTTTAAAAAGCTTGGCAAACTTGATTGCTGCCTTCTGCTGAGCTTGTAACCTTCCATGACTCAGGGCTGCTGCTTCTGTCCTGATTCATAGCCCAGTATTCAAACACTGCTTATTTGCTTTTCCCCTGTACATGCACTGCCATACTACTTTTATTATTGACTATACCTCTTCAATTTACCTAAGTCATTCTGAATTCTAATTAATCTCTGGAGTTCTGATCATCTCTTCTCATCTATTTTTATGCTTTTATTGTCAGACAAAACTTAATTTGTGCATTCTCCATCATGTCATTTTGGCTGTTCGTCTTTATCCTAACTCTCAATAAGACATCCCATATACATCACCTCATTTGCTGTTTGAGCTTTGTCATGATAGGAAGATGAGGAAAATGTAGAAAAATAAAAAGGCATTGCTAAGAAAATATACAAGGAGAAAGAAACATGAGAGAAGAGAATAAGAAACGAAGGATTTGGTTATGTCCTAGAGTCAGGTAAATAAATAAATTGCCATAATGAGAGTGAGAGATATGTTTAATTTAGAAAAAAAATACACAACACATATTACTGGCACTGAGGCTACCTGGAGGAAATGCTTTTTCAGATTTGCATCTATACATTCAATTTCTTGTTGATACTGTTTATTTCACAAGACTTCACATTCAATATGAATACAACTGAACCCTTTTCCACATGGAATCTGCTTCTAAATGCATATAATCACTATCTCAAGTTGGGTCAGTCACTTCATAAATTAAGTAATTTCACTGACTAACTCCTACTCATTTAACATTTGGTTCAGGCCTCACTTTCTCTAGCAAGTGGTCCCTGAGTCCCTATTCATGTCCCTTGTTTCCTCCCAATTTAGAAAATGTATTGGCATTATTTCATTCATCACACTAAATTACAATTAAAAAATTGGTTAAAAGACAGGTCATATCACAGAATATAGAATGAACTCATCTTTGGCTATATGCCAGAATTGGCTGTAAGTTGCAGTGAAATTCCTTCACATTCCATGTAACACATACAAAAACACACTCATTTATTCACACAATAGTACAACCAATGATTTATTGTGTGGACTCTTACAAGCCAGACATTGCTAGACACAGATTACAAAGACACGGTCTAATCAATTAACAAGCTGATAAATGTTTATTGAATAAGTCCTCTACTCTTTATGCCTACTTATTTCCAATGTTGTAAATGGAAACGAATATCCTCTTTATCTTTTCTTCTCACTATTCTTAAAATTCATAACCGTTTTTCACTCAGCCACCAGGTGTATCTAAAATGCAAATTTTTCTTAAAATGTCTCAGCAATATCCTATCCAGAGTATGAAGCACTGATTTCTCAGCCTGTCGAGTGGCCTTGACCTAACTCCCTCCTACCTTATTTCCTGCCTTCCACCTTTTGTGCCTTTCTTACATCTGAAGATTCACATTTCCTTACATACAACAGATTGCCAGGATCTCAATGGCTTTCTCACTTCTAGTCATTGTAATTTACCTCTTCTCACTTAATTTACCTGCAATTTACCTTTTCCCACTTAATTAATTCACTCCTACTCATCTTTTAACATTCAGCTCTGGTTGACTTATTTCTGCAAGCCTTCCTTAGTTCCTGAATCTTGATTCTCGTCTTCCTCCCGACTTTCCAGACTGCGAAGGGAGCATACCCTCATACTGAATTATAATTACTCATTATCTCTGTCTTCCAACTGGACTGAGTATCTTGATGGCAGAGCTCAGAGTACAGCAGAAACAAGAGAGAGTTGGTGAAAGGTTTTAAGCATGTAAAGGCTCTTCCTTCTAGAAAGATCAAAACTGGGAGCAGTGAGAAGGGAAATTGGAGAGGCAGCCAGGACAAAAGCAAGGAGGCCAGTTAGAAGGGCAGTGAAATGATTACATAAGGGAGAACACAGACATGAAACAAGGCAACTCCAATGAGTGCCATGAGATTCCTAAATTATTTCTTATGTCACACTATTATTATGTCTTGTTTAGATTATCCCAATTCTAGCCTTTAAAACGATATGCAGAATATATGTATTTTTCTTGAAACCTCAACTAGTTACAGTTAAGACTACGTTAATTCATAGAATGAATTAGAAGTTCATCTCTCTTTTCCTAACGTCTGGAAGAGAGTATGATCAGAACAATTATGCTTTCAACATTTAGTATGACTGATAGGTAGAAAGTAAAATTTACTGGACCTAGTGTTTCTTTGTGGGAAGATTTTAAACCACTAAGTCAATCCATTTAATGATTATAAGACTATTAAGGCTTTCACTTTTCTAATTGAACAGTTTCTATGAATTTAATTTTTTCCTAACAATTTGTCTTTTAAAATTTTAATTCTTAATTTTTCTTTCTTATTCCTTCCCCTAGCTCCCCACCTCTTGCTATCCCTCCCCTACCTCCCTACCCTGACAGGCTGGGGTGTGTGATGTTCCCCTCCCTGTGTCCATATGTTCTCACTGTTCAACACCCACTTATACACTGCCATACTACTTTTATTATTGACTATACTTCCTGAATATACCGAAGTCATTTTGAATTCTGATTAATCTCTGGAGTTCTAATCACCTCTTCTCATCTGTTTTTATGCTTTTATTGCCTGATAAAACGTAATTAGTGCATTTTCCATCATGTCATTCTGGCTGTACGTCTTTAACCTAACTCCCAACAATACATGCCATATACATCACCTTATCTGCTGTTTGAGATTTTTAATCTTTTTTTTTTGAGACAGAGTTTTGCTCTTGCTCCCCAAACTGGAGTGCAATAATGTGATTTAGGCTCACTGCAACCTCTGCCTCCTGGGTTCAAGTGATTCCTTTGCCTCAGCCTCCTGAGTAGCTGGAATTACCAGCATGTGCCACCACATCCGGCTAATTTTGTGTATTTTTAGTAGAAATGAAGTTTCACCATGTTAACCACGATGGTCTCGAACTCCTGAACTCAGGTGATCCGCCTGCCTCAGCCTCCCCAAGTGCTGGGATTACAGGCATGGGCCACCGTGCCTGGCCTTAACCTCATTTTCGTATTTCTTATCTGGGTCTCTCTGTAGTTTAGCTAATTTTTTCATATTTCTCATCTAGTTGATGAATTCTTTCTTTAGCTGTGTCTAATCAAGGGCTTAACCTATCCATTAAAATTTTTTTAAAGTCAACCCTACAGGGGAATAATTTACATGGAATAAACAAAATTACATTGTAATTTTACGTGAAAAAATGCAGAAAACCACCAACACAATCACAACATAGAACAATTCTAACACCATAAACACCCTGTATCCCTTTTACTTATTCCACAATAACAACAAATAAGTTGTTTATCACTATAGTTTTGCATTTTGTAAATGGAAATGGAAAAATATAGTATGTAATATTTTGTCTCTGGCTTATTTCACTTTGCATAATGCTTTCAAGATGCATTCACACTTGGGCAAAGCGGTTCACACCTGCAATCCCAACACTTTGGGAGGCCAAGGCAGGAAGATCAGTTGAGTTCAGGAGTTTCAAACCAGGCTGGGCAACATGGCAAAACCCTGTTTCCACAAAAAAACGTTAAGAAGTAGCTGGGCATGGTGGTGCATACCTGTCGTCCTAGCTACCTGAAAGACTGAGGTGGGAGAACCACCAGAGCTGGGAAGTTGAGGTTGCACTGAGCCATGACTGTGCCACCGTACTCAAGCCTAGGTGACAGAGGAAAACCTTGTCTCAAAAAAAAAAAAAAAAAAATCAATTGAACATACATTTGTGTGTGTATATTTCTGAACTCTGTTCTGTTCCACTGATCTGTACATTTGCCATTATGCCAAAACCACACTATACTGATTAGCATGGCTTGAAATAAGCCAAAATCAGGAAGTATAAATTATCCAACTTTGTTCATCATTTTCAAAAATGCTTTGAATTTTCATAAAAATTTTGGAATTGTCTTATCAATTACAAAATACAATGATGAATAAAAATTTTAAGAGTATGTGCAACCTTATGAGGAAAATGTTAAATTCAACAGTAAGCAGGAAGATAGTCATATGCTCTGTGTAGAAATCCTTTATTAAGTTTAGAAAAGATTCTAGTCCTAGTTTGCCGAGATGATTTTATCTTAAATCAGTGTTGAATTTTGTTAAACGCTTTTTCTGCTTCTATTCAGATAATTATTCTACTGATAATCTATTGGTAATAGAAAATTATTTTAATAATCTAGTCAATTAGCTACATTTATTTTTGCATGATACAGCAACCATGCATATACAGTAAAAAATACAACATATTCATAATACGGTATCCTTCTTATATATTGCTGAATTTAGTTTGCTAACATTGCAAGAAATTTTGTACCTATGTTTGTGAGGAATACTGGTCTACAAATTTCTTTCCTTGACATATCTTCAGTGGTTTTTAGAATTATTCATTCCTCGTCTACATTCTGAAAGTTTGTATAAATATCAGCATTATTTTTTTTCTTAAATATTTGGTACAATTCATCAATGAAACCATTTGGGCCTGGAATCTTATTGTGGGACGATTTTTAACTGAAAATTCTATTTCTTTAGTAGTGTAGAGGTATTCAGGGTACTCATTTCTTCTTGAGTGAGCTTTGGTAGCCTGCCTTTCAAAGAAGGTTATCTGTTACATATAAGTTGGTAAATTTATGGGTGCAAAGTTTTACATGGCTGGGCATGGTGGCTCATGCCTGCAATCCCAGCAGGGATTGAGAGGCTGAGGAGGGCAGATCACCTGAGGTCAGGAGTTTGAGACAAGCCTGGCCAACATGGTGAAACCCTGTCTCTATCAAAAATACAAAAATTAGCTGGTCATGGTGGCGCAGGCCTGTTATCCCAGCTACTCAGGAGGCTGAGGCTGGAGAATTGCTTGAACATGGGAGGTGGAGGTTGCAGTGAGCCGAGATCACACCACTGCACTCCAGCCTTGGCAACAAGAGCGAAACTCCATCTCAAAAAAAAAAAAAAAAGTTTTTCATAATAGCCCCTTGTTTTATGATCTGTAAAACCATCAATGATGTCCTTTTTCTCATTTCTACAATTTCTAATTTTTGTCTACTCTATTTCCTGAGCTGTCTAGCTAGAGGTATATTGATTTTATTAATATCAAAGAATCAACTTTTCAATTCACTTTTTTCTTATTTTACATTTCTATTTTTACTAGTCTTTATTTTCACCTTTGGGTTTAACCTTCTATGCTGGTCTCTTTCTAGTTTTTTAAAATGAAAGCTTAGGTAATTAATTTTTGATCTTTCCACTTTTCCAATAAAAATGCTTAATGCTATACATTTCCATCTAAATACTGCTTTAGCTCCATGTCACAAATTTGGAATATGTTATGTTGTCATTTTCATTCAGCTCAAAATATTTTCTTGTTTTCCTTAGGGCCTTGTCTTTGACCTATGAGTTATTTTAGAAGCATTTAATTTAGTTGCCAAATAAACTAGAATTTTCCAGATATTGTTTGCTTACTAATTTCTAATTTAATTCCATTTTGATCACAAAACATGGTTTAAATTATTTCAGGCCTTTAAAATATTAAGACCGTTAATGGCCCAGAGTGTGATCTGCTTGCTAAATTTTCTGTGTGCACTTTAAAATAATTATGCCGCAGTTGTTGGGGTCTATACATGTAAATAAGGTCAGAGTAATGAATAGTCATTCAATTCTTTGTAATTTTCTAACTTCTTGTTCAATCAATAATTGAAAGAATTATTGAAATATCCAACTATAATTGTGGATTTCTGTTAATTTTATTAATTTTTATTTTCTGTAATTTGAAGCTCTGCTATTAGTTACACACGCATCCAGCATTTTTATGCTCTTTTGATGAACTGCCCAAGTTAAAATTATAAAATGACTTTTGGTATCCTTGATAATATTTCTAGCTCTGAAATCTACTGTGATACTTGTACAGTCATTCCAGTTTTCTTTTGATTAGTGTTAACTTGGTATATCATTTCCTGGTCCTTTGCATTAAACTGTTTCTTTATACTGAAGACAAATATAGGTTTCCTGCAGACAACATATAGGTGTGCCTTCCTTTTTTTTTTAACTTTGTTTGACAATCTCTGACTTTAATGGATTTGTTTATATAATTTACATTTATTTATCATTACTATTTATTATTTTTTTATGACAGAGTCTCACTCTGACCCTCTGGAGTGCAGTAGTGCTATGGCAGCTCACAGCAACCTCTGCCTCCCAAATTCAGGGGATTCTTATGCCTAAGCCTTATGCGTAGCTGGATTACAAGTGTTGGCCACCAAACTTGGCTAATTTTTGTAATTTTAGTAAAGAGCGTCTTTCATCATGTTGGCCAGACTGGCCTCGAACTCCTGACCTCAAGCGATCTGCCTGCCTTGGCCTCCCAAAGTGCTGGGATTACAGGGTGAGTCACGGCACCTACCTGATAATTTACATTTAATAAAATTAATGAATGACATGATCAGGAATCAAATTACAATCTTGCTATTTGTTTTCTATTTGTCTCATTTGTTGTTTCCTTTTAATCTCTTTATTTCTTTTTTGTATTAAGTATTTTATAACTACATTTTATTTCCGTTATTGACTTCTTAGGTGTTTCTTTTTATTTTACTAGATACTCCATGACTTATAGTACAACTATTTAACTTTTCACAGCTTACTTCAAATGATGTTATAACATTTCAGGTATAGTATAAGAAGAACCTTACAACAATTTACTTTCTCTGTAGAGATATGGGTGTTTTGTTTGTTTGTTTGTTTTTTTAAATGTCTGGAAGCTTTTAAGCATTTCTGTTTATTGCTTCTTTTCACAATGTGACCATGTTTCTTCTGCTTATATCTCTGAGGTCCTTAGATGCATGAATTTATAGTTAATATCTTGAAAATTTGGGGACACAACTTCCTTAATCATTTTTGTCTGTCTCGTTCTTCCTTCACCCTACTTCACAGTCATCCTGGTTTCATTGGTCTTTTTTTGTTTGTTTGTTTTTATTTCTGAATAGTTTTTATTGCTCTACCTTCAAATGCAATAATCTTATCTTTTGCAATTTCTAATCCTATCCTGTATTTTCAAGTTTCGGATCTTGTACTTTTTATCTCTAAAAGTTCAATCTAGAATACTATTATAACTTCCAGTCATCCCCTCATCATGCTCTTGAACAGAGTGAATATATTTTTAACAGCTGTGTCAACATCGTTGTCTACTTATTCTAACATCTACACCACTTTTGATTATTTTTTCTTCTGATTGTGTGAATTTTTTTGCTTCTTCATATGCATGCTAAATTCCGATTGAGCGACAAAACATTTTGAATTTTGTCTTACTTCTTGTAATCTATTTGGGTGGTTGTTCTGGGGTTCACTGCATTTATCTCAAAACAATTTGATTTTTTCAAATCTTGCTTTATACCTTTCTTTAAGCTCTGGTCTGGAATAGCTATTAGACTAAAATTAACTTGGTTCCACAACTGAAACAATGCTCTTCTTGAAAATTCAACCCTATTCTCTACATGTTAGGAGTTCCTCCATTCTGCCTTGTGGAAACAAAAAGTATTATTAGCCCATGTGAAAACTGAGGATTATTGTTCCTGTTAGCTGTTTTCCAAAGGTTCCTTACCTGGCTTTGGTAGTTTACATACATATACGCTGATTAGCCTTCAGAAAAGGACTGATGAACCCATTCTGCAGACTTCTAGTGAATAAGAGTCAGTTTCTCTCTCTCTCTCTGTCTCATTTTCTCTTTCTCTGAAAAGCTACTCTTTCCAGTGCTGCAAATATATCTGTTTAAATCCTAATGCTCGTTTCTTCAACTCAGAAAGACTGCCAAGTTCTGCCTGAGTTCTTTGTCTCACCAGATAGTGAGCTGTGGACAGTCACTGTGGGCTCTCCTCATTTGTCCAAAGTTTGAACACCTTTGTTTCATATATTTTGCCTGGTTTTCAAGTTGTTTATGAGGCATGATTAATCTGGTTCCTATATCTCTATCATAGTTGGAAGAAGAAGACAGAAAACATCCATTAATTTAATTTGTAATTTCAACTGCCATGGTTTTTATTTCCATTTAGTTATCTTTCAAATATTTCTGTTATTTTTTGAGAGTTTTTTAACATTGATTTTTTGTGTGATTTCATTGTTTCCTTAGCATTTCTGCATATTTATTTTACATTGTCAAATGATATTTCTAATAGCTGAAGATCTTGGAGTGGTAGTGCTAAATATTTCAGTATTTCTGTGTACCTCTTATTTTTTATTGCTTCTTTGAGTGTTTTGCTTCTTTGTGTGCTTTGCAAATTTTAAACTTGAGTATATGTTTCCTTAAGTGGAAATCTTGGGGAATGAGATTAGAGATACTTTATTTCAGAGAGCGTTGGTTTGGATGCTATTAGGTTTTCAGGGGCACTACTGAACTTGAACACCTATTGTGATAGAGTTTACTTTTATATAAGGGGAAGCACTGTAGCCTAGTGGTTAAGGGAGTTTACTTTTAAAATAGTTGATGGCCTACTTTACAGGGTCCCTCTTAAAGGATTTTTCTTCCCACATTACTGATGCCAGGCTTGGCCATGTGACTTGCTGTGGTTTTTAAAACATGGGAAGAAATGATAGATGTAATTTCTGAGAAAAAATTTAAGAGTCATTGCATGTTTCTGCTATAACTTTTCTCTCTCCGCTGTTAGACTATCATGTCCCAGATCAGAACTGCTCTGTAAGCCTTGATCTTGGATTAAAGAGAATGTAGAGCAAAGCTGCTGCTGACACACAACAGACTTAACACAAGTGAAAATTCATATCGCTTAGGTTTTTTTTTTTTCTGTTACTGTAGCATAACTTAGTCTAAGCTTAATGAGGGAGTCTCAGGTTAAACTCCACCATCTTATGGATTATCCAAAGCTTATTCTCTGATCCTAATGTTGGTGGAACAATTTGACTGCAGGGAAAGCCCAGCTATTATGTTAGCTTAGAGTATAGTCTATGTCCTAGACTTACCTTAAACTTTTCCTCTCTTGAGACTTTTCATGTAATTCTCATAAAAGTAGAAATACATTAAAAGTCACTTTATCCAGAGGTGAATTTTTTTTTTTTTTTTTAATATGGAGTTTCACTCTTGTTGCCCAGGCTGGAATGCAATGGCATGATCTCGGCTTACCGCAACCTCCACCTCCTGGGTTCAAGTGATTCTCCTGCCTCAGCCTCCCAAGTAGCTAGGATTATAGGTGCCTGCCACCACACCTGGCTAATTTTTTGTATTTTTAGTAGAGGTGGGGTTTCTCCATCTTGGTCATGCTGGTCTCGAACTCCCGACCTCAGGTGATCCACCTGCCTTGGCCTCCCAAAGTGTTGGGATTAGAGGCTGAGCCACCATGCCTGGCCCAGAAACTAGTTGTTCTATCAAGCTCAAAGTGCCTTTGAGCACTTGTTCCTTCACAATGCCACAAGTAAAGGCTTCACAATTTGGGGTGTGGGGAGCAAAAGCTGACCATGCCTTCCTGATCATGACTCTAAAAAACTATTTCCCTTGAGTAGTGGGCACTACAATTTTAAATGTCAAATATAGCAGAGAGGGTAACAATAATGAAATCTTTCCCTTTATGAAGTAGAGAACTGGTTAATAGTTTTCATAGGGCCAGGCGTGGTGGCTCACACCTGTAATCGCAGCACTTTGGGAGGCGGAGGTGGGAGGATCACGAGGTCAAGAGATCAAGACCTTCCTGACCAACATGGTGAAACCTCGTCTCTAGTAAAAAATACCAAAATTAGCTGGGCCTGGTGGTGCGCGCCTGTAGTCGCAGCTACTCGGGAGGCTGAGGCAGGAGAATTGCTTGAACCCAGGAGGCGGAGATTGCGGTGAGCCGAGATTGTACCACTGCACTCCAGCCTGGCTACTGGCAACAGAATGAGACTCTGTCTCAAAAAAAAAAAAAAAAAAAAAAGTTTTCATAAATATGTAGAGAAAAATTAAGGTGACAGAAATCATTCAAGCCAAATAAAAATGTATGAAACTAGATTACTCAGAAAATAGAGAATAGCCCAAATGAGTTCTTCCTTAGTGTTCTGTATTTACATATCATTAAATATGTTTATTGTATTGATAGCTAATAAAATTCCAAAAGCCTCAAATAGAAAATATATACATATATCTCAGTCTTAATTTCACATGGAATAGTTAAAGGTTTAAGATTAAAATTTACTATTTTCACTTGTTTTATTCTGTAATTTCATCCTGAACCAACAGAATATTGAATTATCTCAGGGAACTTGAGTTGGCCTATTTAGATTTCTTAGTTATAAACTTCAATCACTGCAATTATTAATTTTATTTTGGTTTAACTTTCCAACCACTATGAGGAAAACTTTGGTAGTTTCCGTCTAATATCCATGGCACAGCAACCACGTTTTCTTATCTCCAACGGTCCTAGTGTATCAAGAAATCACACACAGCTTTTATTAAGAGAAATTGGAATTTTGAGGTTTCTCAAAATTTTTTTCTTAATAAAAAGGATCCTTTTCTTAAGTTGCAGCTGGATTTTGTTATTTTTAGAAGCTATTTATTTCTCTCTGCAAAATCATTTTCTCTCTTCACCATAAACATAGCAATGGATAGCTCACATATCAAAAACTTTAACACATGAATCTTTATAAACATATCAAGGTCAAATATGATCTTTATTTCCCAATTTGTAATTGATAATACAATCAATTATTAATTCCCTTAACATTTGCTATCTGTTTCTCATCAGACAGTCATATTATTGTATAATTACTTAAAATGTAAACAGGCTCATGAATAGAGGTGATTTTCCAGTGAAAACATTTTTTTGGTCCCCCAGCAAGAGTAGATTTGTAGTGACATAAAACCCCTTCCTCAACGTCTTAGTAATTTGTACCAGATCCCATCAAACCTTGTCACTGATCTGGGGGAACTCCTGGTAGATAGAAACCAAAAGATGTTTACATTTTCTTCCATTTCTCTTCTATTTCTCTGTGTTATCATACCCTTTCTTTACCTCCAAAAATAGGCCAAATTATACCAGTCCTTAAAAACATTGAAAGTTATTATTTGGCATTCCACAGGCTAAAATGAACATCACTCATGAGTATTCTAGTAGCAAAATAGAGATGCTAGGGCCAAAAAATGAACAAATATTTACTTCATGGTATACACAGACAAAAGTCTAACTCAAGACTCTTATTTTGCCTGTGGTTGAAACAGATTCCTATCTCCAATATGCTCTTTCAAATGTAATAATATATGTTTCCAATCATTTTTATTAAATACCTATATATTTCAAGATTCCCACATTTAGTATCTATACTGCAATAGTAAACAATTTAAAGGACTAATTACAACTAAGGTGAGCATGAGAAGGCTGACTCTTGTAATAGTTACCTGTTTCAAATAAAAACTAATTTTAGGCAGTTTATGCCTAAGTATATATTCATTTCTAGGTCTCAAAATTTCCCCCCAAATTTATCAGCTAAAAGGTCAAATCCATTTTGATTCATACTCATCAAAGTTGGGTATTTAATTGAGTGGTAGTAGTTACTAATTATATTTGGATGTGAACCAAATGAAGCTATTTGTTCATTAAAACTAGAGAAATCATATTTTACTTTGACTGAAAACAACGCTTAAATATTAACTCCTGCTGATATCAATGGGAATCCTGAATAGAGTTCAAGCACAGTTTCTGGCCCTGGCATTGATCCTGTTTCTTGAAATGATAAGAAAAAGAAAAAAACTTTAGAAAAGATGTTACACAAACAGTAAAATTCCAGATTCTGTATCACTTTGGTATGAATAAATTAAATACCACCAGTGAGCTAATCTTATGCTGAAGAGAAATGAACCAAAAAGAGAAACAGAGAGTGTGTGTGTGTACATGTGCATATGCATGTATGTTTGTGTACAGAATCATCAAATAGATAAAGTGGCCATATAATTTAGATGTAAAAGGATTCACTCATCTTTTCTTATCTAACAGAAAAGGCCACAACGAGTGCAGGCTCATAGAATTTCTCACAGAAACAGAACCTTCTTCTTATAATTTGCAATTGTCCATGGGTAACTGCACATTCATTTGAATTCCTGAAAGACTGAATCTTGTAAAGAGAAAAAGATGGGCCCATATTAAAACTTTTAATGACTTTAGTAAAAAAAGGTGGAACTTTGCAGCCAGCTGGCTCCATACCGAAAGCCAGGCTGCACAGCTTGAACTTAAAGCTATCTTAACATAATGAATAAGTGCCAATAATTAGCATATGTAGTGTGAACAGGTTTGCTGGCACAAGCAAGTGAAAAACTCCAAGGTAAAGTTATTATTAGGGAGTAATTAGCTCTGTGAAGTAAATGAGTGAAACAATAGCTGCCAGCACTGACAATATGGCTAACATCTGACTATGTGGAAGCTAACATTGTAAAGTATTGCTCCCTGAGCTAGAATCTGTTAATAACCATATGTTAGTGTAATTAATGCAGAGTCTTCCTGACCTGTTGTCACATAAGAACAATACTTTCTTGGAAACATTCAAACAGGCAGTCCCACACTCTGGGTAAGAAATAATTGTGAAAGTTGCTTACAAACAACTCTTACATTTTTTTTTTAAGGAAAAAAATCAGCCAGTGAAAAAGCTGAAGGACAGAGAATGAAATGAGGTAAAATTGTTTCCCATCTGACACCCCAGACACTAAGAAGTCAACTGCAGTAGAATGGATCCTTCAAGGTGACTGAAATTCAGTACATATTTGGACAGGCTAAACTGGGAATACACAAAATATTCCTTGTATGAAATATTGGAGCTACATACTAAAAGCTTCCTCTTCATTTCTCAGGGGGGACACACACACCTACGCACACACACACACTCACAAATGCCATGATATAGTTTGAGAAATGCATCAAAAAATTTAGGTTCCAGTATTCTTAAGCACCTATTGCCCATAAATCTAAGTTTCTCAGAAACAAAATGACTCCATCTTATTCATTTTTTCATTGTCTGTGAACATTAAGAGCAAACTGCAATACTATATTCAGTAAGTATTAGTTAAATGTACAGACACTTCTGCATTCTCAGTGACTTTGGCAACATAGTTAGAAATAGATTGGGCACTTGAGGGAGATGATTAATATGATTTTAAAAAGTCAGTCTTGGATAACAGCAGCTATCTATAACAGTAGTAGACAGAACTACATGGCTTTTTCCATAAAATACTTAATTATCATTACCCTTCCTTTTCTGGTTCCTGTTTTCCTCTTCTACTTCCTCTAATGACTCGTGTGTGTGCGTGTGTGTGTGTGTGTGTGTGTGTGTGTAAAGTTTTTATTATTTTAAAGATGCTTTCATTTATATGATTTCACAATTACTGTCTATGCTTAAAGTTCATTAATGATCATCTTTCTATTAGTGGTGATAACGCTAATAGCCATATCTTGTTTAACCCAAATTTAATATTAAAAGGATTAAAAAATCAGCTTTATAAAGTAGAAAATATGCAAAATCAGTTCTCCCTTATTTTGTCAATTGTGTATAAATGTTTTCCCAAGAATTTACAAGAAAATTATCGTAAAACCATGGACTTATGGCATTAAAATGCCAAGGTCTGTAGAATATTTTTTCTATTTGTTTGTTGACTCTACAAACAATGAGGTAAGGGCAATTTATAGTGACACCTAAAAAAGCTGTTACCACCAGCAAGACACAACAATCCAACTAACAGAAATCTTAGATCTGGATTTTCCTGTGATAGTAATGAAATAAAAACATAATTGATGACACCAAATATTTAGCTCTATATGTGTGTACATATATATATACATATATATGCACTTGTATACATATACACACAGACATGCACACACATATCTACTGTATACATTTTCCTTCTTATCAAAGAAACAGAAGACACTTATAACCTTTATTAGTTATACACACTTGTAAAGAATAGTGAGAATACAATTAATTCACTATGGAAATTCTGTTAAATGTATGTTTTTGTAGCTTTATAATTATGAATTATTTCATCCAATATTATTCTAAAATTGTATATTACAAATATGAAACACATGTTACTTGAATATTTCTGGGTTTTAGCTACATTTAATTTACCTGAAATGTTCTATCTATTTTAACTAAACTTTTCAAATATGGGCCAGAAACCCTCACAAACTAATTAATAAGCATTTCATACACTGTTAAGATAAAGTACGGTCATGTTCATCAATTCCTGCAGAAAGCTTCATAACTTTCAAATCTCAGCTGTGTTAAATCTTGATAATAAAAGAAAGGCTGAGATTTAATGGAAGCTTGTTAGTAACTTTTTCACCCCTTTTAAAGGAGTAGGTTTCTTTAGCAACGTTTAATACTTCACAGACTAAAGTGGCCAAGTAAAAGAGCACTGCATGTTTGAGATCTCACACATTCATCTTCTCACTAAACATCTGTTTAAGGTCTGTGTGATCTACCTGTCAGCACTAGTGATCCATAAAGTGTTTGAACCTCCTGTCACAAACCTCTGAGCTGGTTTGATCAGAGGCTTTGTGCACACTAATCACACCCTTTATCTTTCTAATGTTGAGGGGGAAAACACACACATACACACACACATACACAGCAAAGCTGTCTTCTCAACCTGGCTGTAATTAATCTTTCTGAGGGAGGGACCTGCCAGGTTTGAAAAGGAAAGATCTGATGGGCTGCTGCTCTTTTTGTATAAAGGCCTTATTTTCCTACCAGGCATCTTTATACTTGGGTGGTACCCTTTACAAACCACCTTAACTGTGGCTCAGTGACAGTGAAACAACCTTCAAGATCACCTTATGAATGAACCTGTTGGTAACTTTTACGTAAGAAAAGAAACCAATAAAAGGGGGTTCTACAGGAGCTCGTTTAAATGATTCTCTCTTTTTAACTGCATGCAGGAAGAAAGGAGCCGGAATGTGAAGCGGTCCCCTTTTCATGTTCCTTGTAAGCTTCTCTCTCCACTAATAATCCCACTGCTACTTTTCTCTTGCTCAGTTGCACACAAATGTATTGAGAGCTGCAGGAGCTCCTAGAGAGGGAACATTTACCATCTCTTTTTTTTAACTGTTTAAAGTAATGCTTTATGCATCTTGCTTTTTACCACTATTTGCTTTTTATTGCTTTAAGTGAGATTAATGACATGGTTGAAATAACTTGGAATGGCACCGATATTCAAAAGGTAATGGACCATTCCCAAAGGACATAATCCCTTGTGTAACTGTTTAAAAACAATTTGGAATATAGTAAACAAATGGCAAAAAAGAGGAGAAAACAATATGAGTCAGCCATAAAAGTAGATGCAAAAGCACAAATTATAGTTATCTGATGATTTCCAATAACTGGTCCTGGCATGAAATATTATATTGAGTACTTATATACACTATTGGAACTAAGGACCAAATGTTATTAGAATGCACATAAATCCCACAAATAAGATATTTAGTCAATTGCTGAATAAATTCTATTTAGTTATGCAGATAAATTCTTACAGGATTGGGAAGCATAAACTAACCTAAGTGAAAGCATGTAATACATGGTCTCAAGAAGTTTACAACAAAACTCCTAGCTGTAATTAAAAGTTGAAAAGTCTAAAATTACAGAGGGATAAAATATGCCACACTTTATGATAACTCCAGCTAGGTAAAAAAACATTAAAATGTGGAATGACAAATTATAGTGAATATTTTTAGTATAAAAAAGTATATTTATTAAAAAATAGGGCTAAAATTTTAGGTTAAAATACATGAGTCAATATAAAAAGATTCAAATAAATAGTATTTTAATGTATTCTGCTTGTTAAAAAAATCACTATTTTAAAACCTTAAAATATTAACCATGGAGAACTTTTACATAAAGTGTTATAGTGGCATTTTTAATGTCACTATAAACTACTTATTTCTCTGTGGAGGTTATATTTTAGTGCTAATCCAATGTTATTATAAATAAATTTGAAATTGTTGCAGAATGAGATAGAGGGTATATCTATATTTATATTTGTGGAATCCACAACTAATATGTTTATAAATCACATTCAGACTATATATGCATTCTCAAAAGATACATATTTTAAGATATTTTAACTCATGGCTTAAGAAAATTCTCTACGATGTCCAAATGATCAATAACAAAAAACTAGATTTCCTATTAGTACGGTTATAAAACAAAGCATTAAATATTTAACTTGTATAGAGTTTCAGGACCAGACTTCAGTTTTCTTCTACTGAAGGTACGGCTGTAATCACCTTGCATGAGCATCCTAATGAAAAATCTATTTACTATATTGCCATCCATGATTGATTGGGAACTTTGTTTTTAGGCTGGTTCCTTAGGTCATCCAATACTTAGCAGGTAAGTAACATCAAGAGAGGCCTAGCAGAGGACTAGATTTTTAAGAGTACTTCTAAATCAAAGCGAACTACAGAAATTCCTATCTGTTGAGCCCCTTAGTCTTGGGCATCCTAAGTGGATTAGTCTGGGTTCCAGGTAGTATGATTCAGGCTGAATGTATATGGCATTCACTGGGCTTCAAGAAGGATACAATCCCAGGAAACTTTGCGTTCGGATATAGACCAGAGTATTCTACATTAGAGATAAGGGAATAATATACAGAGAGCAATGGTTATGTGCTACAATTTAACTATGTATTTTAAAATCTCATAATTTATAGGATAATTTCACTTTCATAATCTAAATTTTAGTTTGGGATTTCTTTTATGAATCCAAAATTAAAATAATAAAACATTCATTCACTTTAAGATTACATTTTCCTTTCAGGAACTTTTCATTTTTTTAACATAATGAGACTAGCGTTTCAAAATAGGCACCTCTTTCATAAAGAACTAAGAAGTTGATTCAATAAAACAATCTGAAAATGTTGCTGATTATAAAGACTCCTGATTTGATTAAAATGTTATTTTCAGAGAGTGGTTTTGTTCTCTATATTAACCTTTTCCAGATCAGAAAGCTAAGGATTTTTAATTCTTTTCAACTGATGCCTTTATTGAGCAATTAATACACTTCTCATAAGAGACTCAAATATGTGTTGGGAAAATGAAAAAATAAACACTATCTAAATTCTCCTCTCAACAAAAGAAGATAGAAAATTTCTTAAATAAGTGTAATACAAGGTACAAAGTAGTAGGACCACAAAAGAAGCATAGAATGATAAATACTACAGGGGTTCAGAAGAATTTTTTTGTTCTAGGAAAGTTTGGGAATTATTTATAGATAAGGAGTGATGCCAATTTGGCCTTACTGAATGCGACTACATTTGACATGGAGAGAGGTAGTAGAGAATACTATTCCAGGAAAAGGAATCCACATGAATAAAAAACATAGAAACTAGAAAGCATGAAAAGCGTAGAGAACAGAAGAACAATTAAGTTTGGCTGAATCCTCAATTTGAAAAGGGAAATAATAGAAAATAAATGCAGAAAAGTAAACTAGCACCAAACTGAAGAGGGTCTTCAATGACAGGCAAAAACCAAACATTTAATTTTGTAGAGAGTCAGTAGCTGTCAAAGATTTTTGAGTCAGGGATAAACATTAGGAGAGGGTTTCTTTCAGAGCATTGATCTGACAGCAATGCACAGAGCTGACAGGAGAGCGAAGCTACTGGCGTCAAAACAGTTAGGTAGCTGTTTCAGAGATGAGTGATAATGAGAACTTGAATGTGTGGCAGGAAAGTGGAAACAGAAAAAGACATAAGGGATATCATAGAGGCAAAATCAATACACACACAACGTTATAGAAAACAAAATGTGCGGTGGAAGCCATCAAAAATGATTTCAAAGGTTTGAAGTTAAACGATTCGGAGACTGGTGATAATACCATTAGTCATTTCTAGACCAAAAATTTACAAAATTAGGACTTCTTCACAGAACACATGGCTGATATTTTAGTGACTGAATGTTAATACATGGTGCCTCTATACTACACTTCACACTACATTTAAACACATAACATCATCATGAAAACCATTTCATAGAGCTAGGGATTGTTGTATTGACTAAGAATCATTTCCTCACTGTTCAGAACTATTTTCCACAGAGTAGACGGTTTGGGAAAAACAAAATGGGTTTAGAAACTCTTTTATTTTTTAAATTTTATTTATTTACTTATTTCAGACAGGGTATTGCTCTGGTCCCCAGAAGGGAGTGCAGTTGCGTGATCATGGCTCACTGCATCCTCTAACTCCTAAGCTCAAGGGAATCCCCACCTCACCCTCCAGAGTAGCTGGGACTATAGAGGAGTGCCCTCATGCCCAGCTAATTTTTTTTTTAATTTTGTGGAGATAGGGTCTTCCTGGGCTGCCCAGACTGGTCTTACACTGCTGGGCTCAAGCAATCCTCCAACCTTGCCTCCCAAAGTGTTGGGATTACAGGTGTGAGCTCCAATGCCAGCCAAAAGCTCCTAGAAAGCCCAAATATGGAAGCAACCATTAGTGTACCCAGACCCTTGGGGTTTTACAGAAAAGCAAATGAAAAATGTACTCCAAGGGCAGTATTCTCACACTTCAGATGTATTAACAAGTACCCTCAGAGAAATCAAAATTCTGAGAGTTGCTTTAATTCTACTCCAATAGGAGTAAATATAGAAAATATAGGAATTAGAAAATAAGGGTTTTATATAATAACAATTCTTATGTCACCAATTTAAACAGGATTTCTAGTGTAATGACAGTTCTCCTACTGGTTTGGAGGTTGTGTATGGTATGTGTTTCTGTTTCTATGCATGTCTGTGTGATCTGTATACTGAAAACACTACATCAGAGTAGGAAATACTGAATTATACTAGTATCAACATAGCTTTACAGTAATATTTTAGATTTAAGGTTGACGTATTAAATTAGATGAATTTTGAAAATTTAATTACAGCATAATATTAATTCTATCATTATTAGTACTAAATAATTTTAAATGGAAATCCTGCCCAGTCCAATATTTCAGCAGGTTGAAGTGAGAAGGAGTGGACGGTTTTGGCATTTTCTTCTTATCATATCAAGACCTATTTTTACTGAAAAGTATTATTTCTATGGTATTCTAACAGACAAAGTCACTTATTAGAAAAACACCTGGCTTTATTATAGGATAATAGGTTACAACAGACACACACCACACAAACACACTCAAGAACACACACATGATAAGAAAGAGAAAGTTCTTTGTTGGATTAAACAGACAGCTTGTTATAGGTGGCACATAATTTTGGCCTGGTATATTTTCAGTGTATTATATGATATTAAAAACATCACCTTCAATACGTATCAACCAGTTCAAGGAGTACCTTAAAATGAGAAATGAAAAAAGTATCGTTCTATTTACCCTTAATTATAAATATACTCATCTCATAATGAAAACAAAAGAGGTACCTTATTTTCAAAAAGAGTCTATTTCTATTTTGCCTTTTTTTCTGTTTACTTCAGCAATGTGGCATATTAGTATGTAAATTTAAGAAAGATCTCTTACTTGATGAAGCCTTATTATCTCTCATATAGAAATAAAACTAAGAAAATAATCCACATTACTCCATAGGGTTGGAGAGTATTCACTTAATTTTTAAATTTAGCACCATCAATTAACATTTATCAAACATATCCTGTGGTTTTATTTGTGGCATAATTTTTTTCAAAACTATAAAATACAGGCAAAGCAGTGTGTGTGTCTATATGAATAGGAAATAATTGTGCATTTAAAGATATATTTATGCCAAATCAACAATGTTGCTACACATATGCTGTATATCTTTGAAGTAACAATGTATTATTTTATTAAAATTTGAGATTAATAGCATGTTTCTGTATCTTCTAATACATTATTTTTTCTGTATTTCAATGCATCTTATGAAAAGATATGTTGATAAATGATATAGCTTATAAAACACAAAATGAAATATTTGTTGTATGTAAACAAAACTAAGCAGAAAATGTTAACAGAAAGAATCTGAAGGAATTACAATTGTAAAATAGAACTAGGAAGTTTAAAAATTTTATATTGATAAAGTAATTATCCTAACACAATATAACAAGTCCTGGCACTTAACCACAAAAAGAAATGAAACAAACCATTTCACTGTAAATTTTATTTCTGGATCATCATCACCACTACAAAATGCTATTAATATTTTCTTTATAACCACCATTTACCAAGTACTCTCTTTTAGCTGGCCACCAACTTGATGCTCTTATTTCTAATGACTACAACATACTTGAAACAGAGATATATGATCTGTAGCTTAGAAATTAGGAGAATGAGTAAATTGCTCAGGCCACATAGCTAGTGACCAGCTGAGCAGCCATTTAAACTTTGTTTTATCCAACTGGTCAGAATCGTGCTATTTTAATCACACTTCTCACATGAGAACCATGTGAGAACAACGCCAATACACCAGCCACAACTCTTAAATCAATAAAGACGTGGTTGATCATGATCAATTGTTTAAAAATTTGACTGAAGTCATCCAATATTTTGGTATCATATTAGACGCAGCCCAAAAGTGATACATAATTTTCTCTTCATATGGTCAGGAGTCTAGAATATGGTGGTGGTAAGAGTTGGTGGTAAGAGCAATGGAAAACATATAAAACTGGTATATTAACATTTCTTAGTGATGAAGGCAGTTTGTACAGATTTCACCCACTGAACTGATATGGAGTAGTGACAAATGAGTCTTAGGCTAGGTCCACACACTCAGCAACAGAGCTGTTAAGAGACTCCTATTGACTGTAACTTCAGGACAAATCTAGCACCCAGGTTTACATGGAGAAAACTTATGGTTATAGTCACCACCATAATGAACTTTTCACATGCTATTATTACTATCTAGAACTGACAAATGAAGAAATTAGACCTCAAAAAGATTAAGTAGCATTCTAAGTTTATGCAACTACTAAGTGATGGGCCAAGATTTAAACAAAGTCCTTTGACACTTAGGTTCAGAGGGCAATAGACTATATCACTCAATAATAATACTGTGTTTTTACAAACCACAGCTACACTGAAAAAAAACTATGAAATTCGACTAAAAGTTCAAGTGAAAATATATCTGGAATGGTAAAACAACTTTGCATATTGACAATGTTCCTGAAAGTCACAAACTCATCCTTTCTCTACTCATTCTTTTTAGTAGCAATACTTTCTCACAGAAACAAGATACCTAAGAGTCTAAATAAATGCAGTATAAGGTATAAATAATTTTAATAGCTGTAGTAGGTTGAATTGTGTTCCCCCAGAAGATATGTCCAAATCCCAGCTCTTCAAAATTGTGAATATGACCTTATTTGAAAATAGAGTCTTTGCAGATGTAATAAAGAATGAGATAATCTTGGATATAGATTGGGCCCTAAATCAAAGAGTAGTGTTCTTATTAGAGAATGGAGAAGTATATTTGAGACATTCACAGACATAGGGGAGAAAAAATTTAGGGACAGAGGCAGAGACTGGAGTCATGCATCTACAAGCCAAGTATCCCAAGGATTGCCAGGCAGAGGGCTGGCCATCAGAAGCTAGGGAAAGGAATGCTACAGATTCTTCCTCAGAGCCTCCAGAGTGAATAGACCCTATCAACACCTTGATTTCACACTCTGATCTCCATAATTGTGAGGGAAAATTTCCCTTGTTGTAAGCCACCAAGTTTGTGGTAATTTATTACAGTAGGTCTACAGCACTAAATACCCTAGCAGTTCTAAAACTAGTCCATGAAAATTTTACTCTCTCAATATATGGTAGTGAAGTGTGTAAAAATTCCTGCAGTTCTGGATGATTTAGATAATCTACATCATTAATTCAGCCCTAGGAAATTTGTGGGATGTTGATTCTGTTAGAATTATCTGAATCATTAATACTGTGGTATTATTCAGTTCTTTCATGTTCCACTAATAATATAAAGGAAAGACATGTTCTCCAGTGTCTGTGTGTCTGTGTGTGTGTGAATGTGTATATTAAATTATTTGGACTATACACACACACATACACACACATCTTACATATATACACATATACATATGTGCATATCTATGTGTGTGTGTGTATAATATATACGTGTGTATATATATATATATATATATATATACACACACACACACACACACACACTAACTAGCAATCTTCATTTAATAATATATATGTAGATTATTATTGGCCAGGTGTGGTGGCTCACACCTGTAATCCCAGCACTTTGAGGGGCTGAGGCAGATGGATCACTTGAAGTCAGTAGTTCAAGACCAGCCTGGCCATCATGTGAAATCCCTTCTCTACTAAAAATACAAAAATTAGTTGGGCATGGTGGTGCACACCTGCAATCCCAGCTACTCCAGAGGCTGAGGCAGGAGAATTGCTTGAACCCAGAGGGCAGAGGTTATAGTGAGCCAAGATCGAGATACTGCATTCCAGCCTGGGACACAAAGCAAGACTGTCACACACACACAAAAAAAAAAAGATTATTGGCCATATTTCCTTGTTGGTACATTTGCTCTTTCTTAACTGTTTGCTATCTGTATGATATTCCATAGTATGATTATACAAAAAAATTTGTCTTCTCAATAGTTATCTAAAATTTATTTTCTAAATACTTTATGGGAATGACATAAAGGCAATGGCAATAGACTAATTTTATAACTACAGTTATAAATATTTAAAGCAATTTTTAACCAGTGTGTCTACACTTGTAGGCTGGGTGCGGTATCTCAGGCCTATAATCCTAGTACGTACTTTGAGAGGCTGAAGTGGATGGATCACTTGAGGTCAGGAGTTTAAGACCAGGGTGGCCAACATGGCAAAACCTTGTCTCTATTAAAAATACAAAAATTCTCCAGGCATGGTGGTGTGCACCTGTAATCCCAGCTATTCAGGAAGTTGAGGAACAGAATCACTTGAACCTAGGAGGCGGAGGTTGCAGTGAGCTGAAACCGCACCATTGTACTCCAGCCTGAGCAACAGAGTGAAACTGTGCCTCAAAAGTAAATAAATAAATAAAAATCAAAACCACAACAGTATGTCTATACTTGTAATCCATTTCCTATGTAAATATGCCTTGCTTTGAGATAACTTGATTTAATATATATATAAATCCAAATGTAAAAAATATTAAGATATTATCTATACACAAAAATAAATATTTGCTTTTCAAAAGAATGAATCAATGCAAGATTTTAAGAAATGTGCTGTTTGAATTTTAGTCATACTTTATAAAAATGTTTAATTTATAAAGTTTGATCAAATTTCTTTTTTTTTTTTTTTGAGACGGAGTTTCACTCTTGTTACCCAGGCTGGAGTGCAATGGCGCGATCTCGGCTCACCGCAACCTCCGCCTCCTGGGTTCAGGCAATTCTCCTGCCTCAACCTCCTGAGTAGCTGGGATTACAGGCACGCGCCACCATGCCCAGCTAATGTTTTGTATTTTTAGTAGAGACGGGGTTTCACCATGTTGACCAGGATGGTCTCGATCTCTTGACCTCGTGATCCACCCGCCTCGGCCTCCCAAAGTGCTGGGATTACAGGCTTGAGCCACCGCACCCGGCAGAAGTTTGATCAAATTTCTATGCAGATAGTAAGGTATACCAGTAAAAAGAAATCTATATTACTTTTACATAAGAAATTAATATATAGTGAAATTTCATGATATTGGTTACAATTGAGAAGCATGGGGTTTCCTGTTTTAAACAAATGCATCACATGATGGTACTGGTAAGACTCACTTTCTTTGTTATTTATAACTAAATATGAGTTTTGTCATTTCACACCACCTTATTAGTGACATAGTATGCAGTAAATACTAACAAATACAAAAACTTAATGTTAAAAATGAAATAAAATAGTTAAAACTTGCACAGATTTTAAGTTGTATGATAGATAAGTCACATTTAAAAGGTTATACAGAAATTATATACTTCTACTCTTCAGAGAGCCCATTATTACACTAAGTACTTTAACAACTTTTATGACCAATAACAACATTAGTAGTTATCTGCTAAATACAGCTATGCCAGATTATTGGACCCAGCTGGAGGCAAGACGCCAGTTGTGGTGAAGCAATCAACAGCTCCCATATGCTTCTTTAAAGCATGAATTCTGTACAGAAATATGAGTGGTAATGCATGCAGCAGCTTATCAGAGAGGTCAATAAATGAAGTTCTAAGGAAAGAGTAGTCATTTTGCAAAAACCAAAACAAACAACAACAACAAAAAGCTTGGCCTCAAAGGATAGCTAACAAATCAGTTAACAATTAAATAAACTTAATATCACTATTATCCAAACATGGTTATCATTAGTAATAAATCTTATAAAATTTGGGCTTAGATTAAATATTTCCCGGTCTCTAGTTAAAATTTTCACAAGTAAAAACTGATTTAAATGTGTTGTAAAAACTGATTTAAATGTGTTGTCTAAATGAATCTAGGGTTTTCTTGAAGCTTACCAAAATTGTGATTCCAAAGCTATGGAGGCACCTTAAGACATGCAGCATACACAAGGTGTTGTCACGCATGATGAAAATAAAATTTTGGTAATCACGTAATTTAGTGTGCTTATATACAACGTAATTAATGTAAAGAAGGCCAGTTCCAAAATTCAATTTGAGTAAGGTCAAATTAATTCCGAGATGTAAATTGATAAAGATACTGAAAGCTAGCATTCATTATTAACAGAGGGAAAGAAAAAAAGAGAACTTTGGGATAGTTAATAATTTTGTCAGAAAGTCTTATCCATTGTTCTTATAAACACATGTCTTAATTCCTATGTATGATAATGAAATGTGTTGCAGGGCATAATACTGGGACAGTGGGTTGTAATCAAGTAAACTCTTTTAGACTCTACAGTAACATGTATGCCTCTAATTAAAGCTATGAAGTAAATTCATAATTCTTTAGCTATCTTCTCTCTGGCTCTTTACTCTTGGGGAAAAAGAAACACCAACAAGAAATAAACAAAATGCTTTCTGGGATGTTAATCATAAAATTTCAAGTTCAGAGTGATAAGATAAAGCACAAGAGGAAAAAATAGATTTGCAAAAACATCATTCGTATGTTCTGGTTCTCTTATAAGGCCCACTTATATCACTATATTTGATTTTTTTATCTTAACAATTATGTCAGAGATACTATAATGTCCAGTCTATTTCTGAAGAGGCCAAGAATCAATGACATTAAATGACTTTTAAAGTTATATAATTAAAAGAGTAAAGTCTCCTGTTTCTAAATCCCAAAATCTATGTACAATCCAAAAAGCCTTTATTTATTTATTTATGAGACGGAGTCTTGCTCTGTTGCCAGGCTGGAGTGCAGTGGTGCAATCTTGGCTCACTGCAACCTCTGCCTCCTGGGTTCAAGCGATTCTTCCACCTCAGCCTCTCGAGTAGCTGGGACCACAGGCATGTGCCACCATGCCCGGCTAATTTTTGTAAAGCCTTTTAAAGGAAAATACCATCATTCTTCCCACCTGTCCTTTTCCCAAGGGCCCTCTCTCAAGGTACCCTTAAGATACAGCCACCAGCCACACACAAATTAATGCCTCTGTGCTCCTGTGCTTGGTTCTTCCAAGTTCTATGCCTTTCTTGTGGCCTTGTAGCTGATCTGATGGTCCTTATCCCTTGTTTACTTTGGCCCTTCAAGATTTGAGGTAGCTACCATTACAGACTCAGTGTACTTTTGCGATAAATGCAGTTATATTACTGACTTTTTCCCACAGGATTCTGACATTGGAGTCATATATAAGCATTGTTTCAAAAAATGTCTCCGTAATATTAGGAAAAATATCTGGGATGTTTGATCTCTACCTAATTAATATCAATTTGGGGGTCCTTTATGTACCTTGCATAAATATTAACACTGTTACTGAACTTTAAAAGGCCAAAAATATTACAGTTGTGTTGGTTACACACATTGAAATGAATTGGACTTTATTCATTAAGACATGCAGCAAATATAGGCTCTCTTTCATAATTTGTCAGCCCTTAACCATGATTTTTTCTTTTACTCACTGATGACAAAAAATTGTATTCTTACTTAATTACTGCCCTTTCACTTTTACCAAGCTATTAAATAGTGAGCAGAAAACAGGCCTGGAGCATTTCTCACCATCATGTTTATTAGGAGCAGCTCAGGATCACATAAGGGGAGAATTACATTTCCTACGCAAGCAGGCGAGTATGTAAGGTTGTAAAAAGAGAGCCTCAATGAAAGAGTCCCTATGAGTAGGAGAAGATCATTATAACAGATGATGTGGGCAGACATCCCACTGATATTCAGTACGGCTTAACACAGCCAGAACGGAATAAAACTTAATAGTGGTCAAGGTGGAGAGAAGGGATGAGTAGTAATAAACGAAGCACAGCACATCCTGAGGTTATTTTCTGCTTCTCCTTTAACGCTGTACTGTAAAGAGAAAAGTTTTGTAACTATATTCTAGTTATCTGAACAGTTAATAGCACTGGGGGAAAATGTCTACCAAATTTTTCATGTATTTTCTTGATGAGATTTTTCCTTTTTGGTTTTAATAGAGGAAAATTACAATGTTTGTCTTATTGCCTAGATGATAGTTACTAAAGTAAAAAAAAAAAAATTTAAACAGATTAGCTTCCTTCAGATATTTTAAAATTAAAGACATATTCCAAGTTCATGATAATTTTTAAAAATCTTTCTGCAAAGGAATACATTTTTTAAAAATCAAGCGATAAATATGTGTGTATGTGGTAGAAATTTCAAATAGAAAAGAATATCAAAGTTTTAGTATATAAACACTTCTTAATGATACTGGAAGATACCACTTAGATGAATTTTTAAAAAATGGTGTAATTATTCTAGTATACACACACTACTTGTGCTTTCTAAAATATTCTCAGTGAAAATAAATTTAAATATTCAAGAATTATTCCTTCATAAAGATATTTCCATTTCATTTTGAGGCTGTAAAACTCTTAAAGGTAAGGACCACACTTCCTATCTTAATCTTTGCATCCAGAAAAAGAGATTGGAAAAATGGAATCAACGTCTTAAGGTTCATAATTTCAGGGACTTGGCAAAATTAGAACACACAGGTGGTTAATCTAAATTGAACTAGGATGATTGCAAAATGCAATGTTTTTACAAACCATGTTTAATCTCTCATCTTTTCCTCTAAAATGAAGATAATTTTGATTTTGATTTTTCTAAAGCCCCTTTGTGTCCATTTTCCTATTATTTCACTGCTTTTATCCTGCATCAAAACCTTATAAAACAACAAATTTAGTTTTAATTCAAAAAGTATTATTTGTTATTTCACATTTCCTTTCTATTTTTTCTGATCAAGTGTCAAAATGAAAGCAACCAAAGTACAAGAAAGGAAAAGGAAAAGACTGAAAAGAAATGGCTGCTAATGCAGCTGCATGGAGGAGATGGGCAACAGGAGAACATAAATTCCATACGGTTCTCAATATGGCACTTAAAAGCCTAGCAAAAAGGTACCTCTTTACCATTTTAGATAAAATATAAAATTCTAGGGATTGATCAGATAGAGAAGGAGGAATGGAGGAAAATATTACATCTAAGCGTCGAAAGCCATTGGAAATCTCAGAGTGGGTAAAGTTATAGCATACATGGTTTTGAGAAATTTTGATAGTTGCATAAATATTGTTATTTGATATTCTTTAGTATAAAAATAACTCAGAAATGCCCATGGATTGGCTTCAATGTTTTTTTATTTTTTCCTATCAACTTCTCTTATTTGTGTGATTATGATTGTATGCAAAGATTAAATTATCAGACACCATGTATCATGACATGCATGAGCATAGATGTAATGGATGAATCAGAATCTAATTACTCATTATTCAAAGCAGGTTTTGTTTACATGCATTAACATTTTATCTTATGTTGGCCACATAAGAGACACATAAATACTATTTAATAATGATAGTATTGTGAGAAGTGAGATTCACAGATTTCTAAGCTCCCCTTGTAACTATAAAGATTATTAGCATTTTCATGCTACCAGGGTACTAATATTTCTTTATAAGCAGCTATTTGCCAAGCATGGTGACTCACACCTGTAATCTCGGTACTTTGGGAGGTCGAGGCAAGAGGATCCCTTAAGGCCAGAAGTTTGAGACCAGCCCAGGCAACAGAAGGGGGCCCCCATCAGCTCTACAAAAAAATTTTCTTAAATTAGCTGGCCACGGTGGCATGCACCCATGGTTCTAGCTACTCAGGAGGCTGCGGTGGGATGATTGCTTGACCCCTCAGCCCCTGCCCAGTTTGAGGCTGCAGTGAGTTATGACTGTATCACTGCAAGAGCCTGGGCAACAAAGTGAGAACCTGTTTCAAAAACAAAACAAAACACAGCTATTTACGAAAAAAAAATCTGATGGATAGTGATTTCTGCATTGTTGAGGAGTGATTTTCTCTCACAAGCATAGGAATGACTGGGGTACAAAGCAATCAGGAAGAGACAGTGTAAAAGAGAAGAACAAAAAAGATATGAGCCAGTAGAAGACGGGTTAAAGTAACAATGTGTTCATGGAAGTACTTGTACACCTCAAGATCATGCTTGCAATGCATTTAAGAGCAGTCGCCTTTTTTTAATCACAAAAAAGACATTCCATGTTTCAAGGAATCAAGATATAGAGAAAGTCTTGCTTTACTGTTCCCTTATGTGAATGAAGCACCTGTTACAGCACAAAACAGAAAGGATTTTTTTTTTTTTAAATAGGAAACTAAGGAAAAAGCCTTCAATAAACAGTAGAATGGAAAGAAGCCTATCAAATACCCTACATGGGGAGAATGAGAATAAGCAGTATTTTATAGTTGGAGATAAAGTAAAACCAATTGCATAATGTGAAAATATGTAGCCAGAAAATTCATTTCTCAATTTAGGTTTCTAAAACATAACAAGATATCAAAAAAACCCTCTAAAATAATTAAGTTTTACTTTAAAAGAGCCTCGATTACTGTTTATCATAAGGGGTTTTTTCTTGAAGAAATACATTCTTCTATATTTTTACACTAGAACATCATTTTTTTCCTTTATTTGGTTAGTTCAGAAATCTCAATGATATGTTGTTAAACATTTTGATCCAAAATGAGTCAAATGCAGATACTAGCTCACTGTAAAAATTATCTTTAAAAAACACAGGGACCATCGTGAACCAATGAAATATATGTTGTTAAAGTTTTTTATATATGCCTTCCAAAATAAACTAATTTTAGTGAATCAAAATTTAAGATTTCCTAATTGTTCTCTAGGTAATGTATCATTTACAATTTTTATGAAAACATTCAAATACTGTTCCAACTGTGTTTAGCATTAGACTTAATATTTGTTTCAAATTCCAGATAAGCTCAATGTGATGGACTCTGCACAACTGCTCTCATTTTGTGTTCATCAGTACTTATGGTCTTGATCTATTTCATATGATTAACCAGAACTAAGGTAAGATGCAGAAGAACAGGATCTACCCCTAATTAGTTATAGAACTTGGGCATGGCCCTTTTAATTTCTAAACCACACCTTCATCTACAAAAGAAGAAAACGCTAGACTGAATTATCTCAAAGGTCTCTTTTTCTATATTATTTTATTTATCAAAATGTTCTAATTCAGTACTACTCACAGTGTTGGTCTGTGATGAGGTCAGTAGCTTATCTGAAAGCAAAGTAATTTTAATTATTTTTCTCAAAATTATATAAAGAAAAAAAAAAAAAAAAAAAAAAAAAAAACTTACAGTGAAAAAGAATGTCAGCTAAAGTGCGTCTAGCAAGCTCCTTATTTTATTAAGGACCTGTAGCAGTTCACAGACCGGCCTGAGTTCCACACTGTCCTAACACATTCTTCCTGCTCACTCGAATGACTATCTTTGAGCATACCCCAGTTTTTACAGCAATATAAACATTAGTAGTCTTCTATTTTATGGCATGAGAAGAGTGAAATAATTTGTAGGATCAAGAATTGCACCCACCAAGCATGCAGTTGGCTGTTCATTAAATAGCTAAGAGATTATACATAAAGTTTAGCCTATCGGGTGCACAGGCACAAGCCAAGGAAGCTTGAAAAATTAATTATGACTATAGTTATTACCATATCTCCAAATTTAAAATTGGGACATATGAACTGACAGAAACAAGTTTATTTATGGGTTATCAAATTGAAACCAGTTATATAAATAGACAGCACGGTGTTCACAGGAGGGTCAATATCATTGAGGTGTACGGCATCTATATCTTACTAGGGGTTCAAAAAATAGAAAACTGTGTGAATACAATTTTGAAATGTAAGTGTCCTAGAAAATTCAAAGAATGATACACATCTACTATACACATAAGCCTAATCACTGAGTGTAAAAAAATTGTTATTTTCAGGAATTCCTATTTGTGGAACTTACAGCTCAGTAAATCTGAATATACTTTCATTAGAACAGTCTCAAAACTATGTTTAAAATAAAAAGAAGAAATATATCCTTACTTTATCATATAACTATGATATTTCAGTTAGAGATAATGAAATATTTTAAACATACATGTTAAATATTAAATATTTATACAACAAGGGAAGGAGGAGGTGAATTAAGATTCTCCCTCAGGGTAAAAATTGCTATCTATGTTAGTGGATGACGTTCTTATTATTCAGGTGCTCTGAGGCATCCATTTGGTCAAAGCCAGCTGCTCATATAAATAATGTTACACATCTATAGTTACATATTTTTTGATTTGGAAATTTCATCACAAATGTATATAGATGATTAACCATGGATTCGTTTCACAAATTGTGACCTTAACAACAATGCATTTTCTTTCACCCTTTGAAGCTGTTTGCTTGTGAAATAATTTTTTTCTGTCTTATATATACGTACACATATACCACAATTCTATATACATCACTTCATTTTAAATGTCTTTTAGTGCTCCTGAGTCTGACTGATGTAAGATGTTATTTTGAACATGCCAAAGCATCTAAACAGCTCCAGTCTTTTCTTTTCAGCCTGCATTCCTTGATAAGTGGCAAAGCTTCCCACTTATCAGTCACTCAAAGTGACTGTAGCTGTCAGTTGTGTACAAAGCGCAATCAGTTTGGAAGCGGAGACACCAGCATTTTTCTTCTCAGCTTGAAGCAAACACGTTTTGACTGCTAGTCATTCAATTTTAAAGCATCCTCAATTAGGGGCGGATGAAGATATAAAGAAAACACATCCTAAATACCTCCAGCAGGCAACAGAAAAATTTTATTGTTATCTGTTGATTTACCTTACAGCAGCCCTATCCCTTCTGTTTTTCTGGCTGCATGACACGGGTGCTCATGACAACACACCCTCTATCATGAAAAGATAGCCGTAATATATTATACTAAACTCTGGGAAACCTCTTTTTGGGTTTATTTATTTATTTGTACTCACTCTCTCTCTCTCTCTCTCTCTCTCTCTCTCTCCCCCTCTCTCCCTCTCTCTCTCTCTCTCTCCCTCTCTTCCCCCCCTCTCTGTTTCTCTGTATCTCTCTCACACATCAGCCCACAGAAAATCAAATAATTGACTTTTAAGATTAAAACAAACAATCTTTCCAACTTACTCTGTTAAATTACTGATCAAGTTCTTATTCAACAGAAACATAAAATCCAATTGGATAATGAAAAGAAAAAGGAAAAAAGGCCAGAAAAACGAACTATGTATGGGAGGGAAAAACAAAAAGAGTAAAAAAAAATCACGAGTGGCTATGTCAGATGACTCAGCAGCGGGTATGGATATCGGTATTAGCAAAGCCACAAAAAGGAATACAGAAGTAGAAAGAGGATTAAAAATGTATTCAGAACTAAATGGTGGTAATTAAAGGAGAAGAACTATACACAGATACACACACACACACACACACACACACACACACACACAGAAGATAAAGGAAAAGTAATGATCAAAAAAAGATATATAGAAGCCTGAGTATGTGTGTATGAACTCATGTACAATATACACACATAAATATAAATCTATAATTAAATATGTACATGACATTAAAACTTGCTCAGTTTACTTCTTTTAGTTAAACATTTATGTGCATTATAAAAGTTAGATCACCTTTTCTAATTTACTACAGATACAAGTCTCAACATAAGATAATTCTTTCTAAAGAGATGATATTTATCTGCTATAAACATAACATCCTACTTTTTAGCATTTATCAGTGAAAGTTTAGTTGTATGTAATATTTGTATATGTGGAACATGTCTTTTCCCGATTTATAAATGTTTATTTTCACCATTTATAAAAGGACAATCTCTTACTGTATGTTACTGCGGAAAGCAAAATAAATTACTTTTTAAAAAAATCCTGCCACATTTGCCAATTTGATGGATTTAACTCATAGGAAAAGACCAACTAGTCTTATTTTCTAGAGGTCATCTGAATTAAATCACTCATTACTATTCTAGTAAGAAGAGGGAGGAAGATGGCACCCTCTCAGGTTACAACGTACTCAACTGTCAGAATCTCAGAATAACCACACACACACACACACACACACACAGAGGTCTCAGTTCTACCATCTATAGAATGGATATAATAACACAAACTGACTGAATTCTTGTGCTGATAATGTAAGACGACCTCTGTAAAGTGCCAAATACTCTGCAACAGGCAGCTTCTTCTTACTGTACAAAGGGAGATCATATTTTTCTCTATTTATGATATCAAGTCAAAAATTTATCAAAATAGAATGACATTTCAAAGGTGTTATGCAAAATAGTTAATGGCTTACAAATCCCAAGGTTACTAATTTAACCTTATTGCTACTGGAACTACTAATCTTTAAGATAGGAGATTTATATACCTTAAACTGTTTGATAGGGTTACAAATCCTAGATAGCTCTATGGAGTTTTGGGATTATTTTGGATTGGGCTGTCAGATGTGGCCCCCCTGAGAAGCATGGTATTTGAAGAGATTTGAATGAAGTAAATATCTAAATTATATGATTAAAAGAGCATTCCAGACCATGAGAATAACCAATGCAAATGCCCTGATGGTAGAACATTCTCAGCATGTTCCCAGAAACCAAGAAGGATAGTGCAATCACATTTAAAAGATCACTCTAGCAGCTATGTAAAATATCTACTTGCGGGTAAATAAAGGAAATAGAATGACTGACATGGTTAGGAGCTTACTGCAGTAGTTTGATATATGATGGTGAATTAGACCAGAATGACGTTGGTCAATTTGACAGATACTGGGCCCAAAAGCAACATAGATGGATTAGTTGCAAAATGTGAAAGAATGAGGATTCCAGGATGGCTCCTAGGTATTCACCACAGAAAATCAGCAAATGGAATCATAGTCAGAGGAGGAGAAACTGGGAAAAAATGAATTTGGGGAAGATAATTAAAGGATAGGTCTTTAAAATGTAAACTTTGAGGTGCCTATTAAGTATCCATTTGTATTAGTCTGTTCTCACACTGCTAATAAAGACATACCCAAGACTGGGTAATTTATAAAGGAAAGAAGTTTAATAGTCTTACAGGTCTACATGGCTGAGGAAGCCTCACAATCATGGTGAAGACGAACGAAGAGCAAAGGGACCTGTTACACGGCAGCAGGCAACAGACAGCTTGTGCAGGGGAACTCCTTATATAAAACCATCAGATCTCATGAGACTTATTCACTATCATGAGAACAGCATGGGAAAGACCCACCCCCATGATTCAATTACCTCTCACTGGGTCCTTCCCACGACGTGGGAATTATGGGAGCTACAATTCAAGGATTAGATTTGGGTGGGGACACAGCCAAACCATATCACCATTTAAATGGAACTAAGGTACATGACTCTGAAGACGAGAGAAATTTAGGCTGCAGAGACATATTTTATAAAATTACTTCCGGGGTGACATATAAAACCACTGACCAATTGAGACTATTTAGAAAGTAAATGTATATATTGAAGTCAGATGATGGAGCATTATCAAAATTCAGCCTGTTAAGGATGGAAAGAGAACCTACCAAGTAAGATTGGGAATAAAAAATAGAAAGTTAAAGAGAAAAGCAAACTGTGGTGTTTTGGAGGCCGACTGAAAAGTATTACAAAAATGTGGGAG
The DNA here is from genome assembly GCF_001604975.1 of Cebus imitator. Classification (NCBI taxonomy): domain Eukaryota; kingdom Metazoa; phylum Chordata; class Mammalia; order Primates; family Cebidae; genus Cebus; species Cebus imitator. Next base: position 9,493,063 of record NW_016107340.1, read on the forward strand.
TGGCCAAATTTTTCAAATGCTGCTGTGAGATCAAGTATGATGAAGACCGAGAATTTGCCACTTCTAGAAGGATCTCTTTATAGAATAAGCTATCCCAGTTTTCCCTTCTGCTTCAAGGGAAAACTAGGGATAAGCCTAGTAGCACAAAGGTATCCGTAATTCCTTACTCATCTTTTCTTTCCCAATTTATTCACCTGTTTGGCTCTCTTTTCTGAAGAATAATGGTGCTAAATACATACACCCCCCCCCCGATACCAAGAGAGAGACAGAGAGAGAGAGAGAGAGAGAGAGAGAAAGAGACAGAGAGACAGAGACAGAGAAACAGAGAGACAGAGACAGAGAAAGAGAGACAGAGACAGAGAGAGACAGAGAGACAGAGACAGAAGTCAGTTTTGCATTGTTTGTAAGTTACATGAAAATTTACTAGCAAAATCTCAAAAGAGTAGAAGTTAGTACTCTGTCTAGGGGGCTGAGACAAATTTGTCATATGTTAGAGATATCTGGAATGTACATCTTATATCACAATATAACTGTGCTCTTCACAGAGTAACTCATTTTGTTAACATTCTGTTAATTTCAATGGTATTTATTTTTCTGCTTATTTGTTAACTCTTTTCAAAGACAGGAGGTAGAAATTCATTCTAAAGACTTTGGGAGTACTCCCAGCTATAGCATTTAATTTACACACTAAAGTGCTTCATTTTGGACCAACATACTGACTTCAACCAACTTTCCCAAACCTTTTTTTTTATTATTGGCTTGTTTTGTTTTGTTTTGTTTTGTTTTCTACTACTTAAAAATTACCTTCCCAGGGTCTTACCTAAGCACTGATGGCCCCTATTTTATTAAGAGGATATCAACTACAGAGGCCTCAGCGAGAAACAGTTCATTTGTCCACAGGTAATTTTGTTTGGGATGAGGTTGAAAAGTCATGGGAAAAATGACTGTCATCTGCCTTCTGGGCCAGTCTCAATGATTCCAAAATGGCCATATTTACAACTTGTGAAAAAGCAGCCACTCCAGACACATGGCAGATTTGGATAAAATGTTCCCAATGCTGAAGCCCACTGGTGTCGTGGCTCTGATATTTCAGTTTACATGCAGATCTCTCTTCTTTAGATTAGAGCAACACTAACCAAAGTTTAAACAATTATCTAAATAGATTAAATGAACCCAGGATTCACTTCAGAAATACTGCAAAGATTGGAGAAGAAAGAAATACAGAAATGGGAAAACAGGAAAATAAAAGTAATAAGAAAATTTGAGATTCCAGATACATAATGAAAGAAAAAATGTTCTTCCATTATATGCTTTTTAAAATATTTTTAATGAGCAGCTCAAGTCATGATAAGTTATAAAACCAGGATTACAACTCCTAAACATTATTATAAACAACATGTCAATATAGTAATCAACTTAAAACAACACAGACTTTGTTATTTCAAATAGGGTCTCAATAAAAATATTAAAAATTTCAAAATATCAAGAACATAGAGTAGTTAAAAATCCTATATCAATATAACCTCTCACGTTTGATAAATTCATCCAAAACAGGAGGTCAGAGGCATAGAAAGCACATATCTAGGAAAAGGGGATTTGGGACGTTTTACTTATTCATAAGACTTGGAGAAATTTATGGAGATAATAAGACCAATAACATAAGGAGAAAAAATAACAGAAATTGGTAGTTGTAGTGAGAGAAGAGAAGATACACCATCCTCATCTGAAAAGGCAAGTGTCAAGGAACACTTTATACTTGAACAAAAAAAGGGTTGTAAGTAAAATGCAGTTTAATACTACCTACTCAACGGATTTAAGTAATACATAACTACATCTTGAGGAAGGGGAAAGGAATCGATATCAGAGTGGCAATAAGGGAGCTAGTAAATCTTCATGTTTCCAGGATCATGGTATTTAAAGTTGATAAGTCAGAAACAGCACTATAATTTAATTTTTTGATAGGGAAGTAAATACTAGGAGCAGGTCTATCAAAAAATAAAAACTTGAAGATTTTAAAGTAGCTCCTTCTGAGTAAAGAATAGTAAAGTAGGCCTATACTCCCAACACTTTGAAAGGCCGAGGTGGGCAGATCATGAGGTAAGGAGATCGAGACCATCCTGGCTAACACAGTGAAACCCTGGTCTCTACTAAAAATACAAAAAATTATCTGGGTGTGG
>NW_016107340.1:9495577-9513794 GCF_001604975.1 Cebus imitator
AAAAAAAAAAAAAAAAAAAAAAAAAAAAAAAAAAAAAAGAGAGAACACTTAAGGAATTTTAAAGTAGCTCCCACTGAGTGAAAGGACAGAGGTGCAGTCAGTTATCTTCACGAACCCTATAGGGAAGGCCACCTGTCTTCTCAAATGGAAGCTCTGCATCCAGAAAATACAAAGAAAAAAGTCATCCTGAAAGCTACTTCTTTGTATTTACATATTTCCTCCTCTACTAATCTATCTGAATGCCAAGAAACCGTACCCTGTTCAGTTATGATGTATTTTATTTCATACAGCAAAACATTAGTTGGAGCTCAAGGAGTTAATGCATGTCTTTCTCAGGTTGAAATGCTTTCTTAACTGCACAGTGTTTATTCTTGGCAGTTGTAGTCTCCAAATGAGACACGGTTACTTTGTAATCTCTTTGTGCTCTTGTATACGTGTAGGGTCTTGTTGAGGAGTGCAACTTACCAAGCTCAGGGAAAGAAATTATAAATCAGCAGGTCAGTCAGGTACATACTATTATTTCACCTTTAACATTATTATGTTTCCATACAATATTTCAATGGATCTATTTCTGCATAATAATTTATCAAGAATTACCAAAACTCTAATGAGCTCAGAGAACTTTGGTTCCAATGAAATGAAACCTTTATCACAAATTGGTTGAGCCCATGACTGCAACTTATTCAAGTGTACATAAGTCAAGTTGTATTTTTACTGCCTAGGAATAAGTTCCCAGGGAAAGAAAACTCTTTTTAAAACTTTGAGGCATTAAGCCTTAAATGGTAGAATATTGGTAAAATAAAAATGAACTGGGCCAAATTTCGGGTAACTTGGAATCGAGCCATCATTCCACATGAAACAACTTATGTGACACTGGGGAAAATTTCTAACCTTACTTAGTTTTAGTTTACAAATGCCAAAATGAGAGATAGGTCTAAATAAAGCCTTTCTAAAAACCTCCTGTAGTTCTAAAATCATATGAATTTGGAATATTGACAGTTTTTAGTGACTACTGCCATGTAAAGTATATTATTTTTTTCTTTCCCAGAAATCCTCCTCTTGCTGGAAATATTCATGAATTGCCCATCATTGGAAATACAGGAAATACAGAAAGAACACATTTTTCTCTCTAATGATTTTGGTCAAATGTTTAGCCCATGTACTTGCTAAATACCAGTCAGGATCCCACTTAATCTTCAGAGAACCAGGCATGTGTTAGGCATTGTATTTCCTTTTCTATAGATTGGAGTAATGAAACTCAGAGGAATAAACCATTTTCCCAAGATCACACAGCAGATACCAGGTGTGAAGATGCAAAGACTGAATTCTGGTGTGTCTTATTCCAGAACATTGTTCTCAAACATTTTTAAAAAAACTACTTAACATAATTAAAACTGCATTTCACACAGGTAAATATAATCCTATATCACCTAAAGCAACCAAGTTCTTTCCTACATACTATGCAACACACACTGCCAAACTAAGAATACAAGAGAATGGAAATATTTTCTTTGCTCTACCTTTAGGTCCAGAAAGAATCAGTGACCCAAAGCTATGACTAGTCCTGCACATGCTTACCTTATGAATCAGAAACAATGACAGGAGATTACTAAATACCAATTCTTTGCTTGCAAGAGAACACAATGAACAATAGTTGGAAAAGTTAATCAGACAGGGAAATGGGGTACATTTTTGAGATCTCTTATAAAAGTTCGAACACCGATGCCCTGGTATGGGAATCATAAAATATGCAGTTGAAAAGAAGTACAAAAGTATAGTACTTTAACTATACTTTAATCTTTAAACTTGCACTTAAAAAATATCTTAAGTAGATTTCATGCTAGAATACATTGTTGGAGTAGCACTATTAGATGCTGTAAAGAACCTTAAATTCCACTGAGTATTACTGAAAAGGGGTAAGAAACTTATTAGTAGGACTTGCTTCTCACACACATTCCCAAAGCTATAGAAACTCTGTCTCACCCGAAGTTTCAAGATTAAAGGAAACTTAGGTCTCCAGGAACACTCAATTTGTTGTCACAATGAAAGCTGAGTAGAGATCACTCAGTCACTTCCTGTAAAACAGTGAATCAGGTCAAGATGAACCACTGGTCTAGGATCACTACTGGAAACATAAATCAACTAACTGTCAATATTAGAAACAGGTTGATTTAATGTAAAAAAGAAAACAGAAAATTGCTAAAAGATGGGGACTACAGAATAGTCAACAGAAAAAGAGGGGGAAAAAATCTTCCCCTCCCCCAAAAATCTAGAAGGATATCTTATTCTGATATATTTATGAATTTCATCTCATGTGTTAATGTGCATTAAAGTTAGCTTGGTACAGTAAATTGAAATAAAAAATTTCTCTTTTAAGTCAATAAACAAAAATATTAGAGGGAAATACTGCTGAAGAGTAGAAAAATAAGACAAACTTCTTAGTGTTCCTAAAATTAGTCTCATAGGGAAGTGAACTTGTTCTTGAGAGAAGATGGATGTTTCCGGTATTTGTAAACTGATTTATGATACTGCAAACAATAACAGAAAACATTCTTAATGAATTAGGTGGGTAAACCTGGCAGAAGACTGTAACCCTTCAAAGTATTTATAAGAAAAAATGTAGACTGAGTTTTTAATCCAGTTATAATTATGCAGTTTTAGAGATAAGGTTGCTTCTAAAGAAATAAAAATATATAAAGAACTGATCCTAAACAATTAAATAAAATTGGCTCACTTGCAGGCTCTTATGGCATCTTCTCTAGAGTAGGTTTACTATACAGTTAAACCTACTATCACTCTTTTCATCAAGAGGTTGAGAAAAAAATTAAAAAGGTCAAGAGAAATCTGAAATAACCTGGATGTGATGATTAATTCTGGGTGTCGACTTGTCTTGATTAAGGATTACAGAAACCCGTGGGGTGTGTTGTGAGGTTGCTTTCAGAGGAGATTAGCATGTGAGTCTAAGTGGCCTAAGTGGGGAACATTCACCTTCTCAGTGCGGACAGGCACCATCCAATGTGCTGAGGATCAAAAACAGAGAAAAGGTGAATGTGTGGATCTATCTACTGGAACTGGGATACAGTCTTCTGTCCTAAGACAACAGTTTCAGACTCCTGGTCTTTGTACGTTTGCAGCTTCCCGGGTTCTGAGGCCATTGGCCTTGGAGTGAGAGTTGTATCCACAGCTTCCTTAGTTCTGTGGCCTTTGGACTTGGACTGAGAACCATGCTGCCAGCCTCCCAAGGTCTCCAGATTGCAGAAGGCCTGTTGCAGGACTTAGCCTCCATAACTGTGTGAGCCAATCGCCCAGTAAGAGCCCTCTCACATATCTATCAATATATCACCTACATCTTCTATATCTATATCTATATCTATATCTATATCTATATCTATATTTATATTTATATCTATATCTATATCATCTGTATCTATGTCTTCTATTGATTCTGTGACTCTGGAGAACACTGAGTAATATACTGAGGTATTAGAATATGTAAATGTTTGTGCATACACACAAATATACAAACTTGTTCAAACTTTTTAAATCAAATGATACATATTTCAAATGGAATAAAAATGTCTAAATTGACATCTCTTTAGTGAGATCTTACAAGAACAATGAGCAAAATGTGAGAATATTATCTTTCCTGTCATTTAACATATCCATCAAATGAAAAAAAGTTGCCCAGCTCTAACTTTTAACTTATCGATCGAATCCACCCAGCAGATTTGCCTAACCCATCTGATGTGGTGGATTCCTTTGCTAAAATTGGACCAATATAATGCCTTTTGTATTCATACATGAAACAAATATTTTAAAGGCATACTTAATTGTGGACTATAATACACTACTGTCTACTACTCCATCAATATATACATTGTTTTCTAAGGTCTGGAACAACAACAGTGGTACAAAACGTCTAAGAAAGTACAAATCAGGATGAAGAATGTAAGTTAGTATGTTTATTTCTCCAAGGTATCAAGATATCATTTAAAAAAGAAAAAATCAAAATACTAAATGAGTGTTTTCAAATATCAAATAAGATAACCTAGAAAATTATTTTGTGAGTCTTCAATTATATATGCATTTTTAATTAAAAGAAATCTTATATTATTTGTTATACATTTCAGGTGCCTTTCGTGATAGCAGATTCTATATTTACTAGTCTTCATCCTTGCCCTGTGATTCCAAGAAAAAGGAGGCAGTAGGAAGGAGGAGGAAAGGGAAGAAAAAACATTCTAAAATGAAATATGGCAATGATTTATGTGGTGGGAAAAACGAGTCTGTTCTACATTTTTAATTTCCTATTTCTACATATGCCACTACATCAGAGCTTCCCATAATTGTTTGAACAATCTCGCAGTCGACTAAATAATTCAAATATATTGTTACTTTCATAACTATTGTTTATAAAACTTCTCCAAATTCACAATTTATAAAATACGTTTCACAACTATGCTTTTAGTTAACGAATATACTAGAAGCTGTGAAAATGAGTTTCTTTAAGGTTATCAGTCTTGCTCAGTACTTATTTGTTGCCTGAAAGGGTTTTGACTGTCACTTTCATTTATCTGCACCCTATAAAGAAGACAAATAAACATATATAATATCTCAACATTTCAATGTTTCCCTCAAATTACTTTTAGTGTGACTTTATTTCTTTAGGGACTTTTTTTTCCCCCACTATGAAATAGTGGAGGCTGGCCATTTAACGCTAATAGAAATTCTAAGCTTTTAAAATTCTCATACTCCACAAAAGTTCTATTGATAGTCAGAAAACTGCTTCTTATTTTAACTTTACCAGTTTCTAATTGTGTGATCTTGGGCATACTGTTGAACTTGGCCTTTGCTCTCTGGAACATAGTTTCTATAGTCATAGAAATTCTAGAACATATAATTTTAAGTGCTTTTCATTAAAAAATGTTCTGACTTATAAATTATAGTGCTTCATGCTCTCAAGCAAGAATCCATCCATTTCAACTTTTTGTCATTATGACAGGACTTAAAATCCACATTGTGAACATAGTGGTCATAATGGTGGAATAATTCCTAAGAAAGTACTGAAGGTGCTGGCTAATCTAATTGGCCAGAACACAGTTTACTAAGCCTTTCACACATTTACAATATGAGTTTAAATGTGTTTTTGTCATTCTGTTTAACAAGGGACTTATTTCAGTATCATACAAATTATAAAATCTAAAACGATTGGTTTACTTATCAAACTGCAGTGAAATCAAGTAACTACCACATTGCTGATTATGGAATTACTTTACTTAGAATAAGAAAGTGCAATACCAATATTAATACCTATGTTTTGATAATGAATAAAATTTTAAATACAGATAACCAGGTACCATCAACTAAAAAGTCAGTGTACTTTGACTGAACAACATGAAGTTCAATGAACAGTTGTAAACCATTGAAATGAATAACCACACTTTAGCTCTGAATGGATTATAACATGTTAGAAATGTGCTGATCACAATTACAGTTAAGGAAGGAAAAGATCCCTGGCTGGAACATCTCACGGAGCTTCCACTGTCTCACTGAAACTGTCTACAGGTTATTAAAATCCCAGGTGGAATAAGAAAGAAGGAACAGTGAGTGATAGGTCTGTTAAATCCATCGAAACGAACTATGCCTGACTCATTTAGATAAAATGGGAGAAATGTGGTTGGCAAAGCAGTGAAAACATGATTAACAAAAGAGTGAAATAATTTTGACACATTTGCTTCCTGTCATTTATGATATTTACACTTAATAAAATATGTTGGATCTCAAGATATAACTTTAAGAGAATCATGAATTTCTCTCCAGATCAGCATAGTGCAAAGCTAACAGTTGCCTTCAGATGGATGATGTTACACGGGTTGGATTCACAGTTACATGAATCAGATTCCTTGATAGTCATAGTAAGTGAGTATTGAGCATTTACTATGTGCCCTGACATTATGCTAAGGCTCTTTATCCATGATTTCCTTTAATCCTCAGCAATTTGCATATGAAATAAGTGCTGTTCAGAAAGTAAAGCGTCAGAGGGGAAACAAAGCTGAACTTTTGTCAAAGTTTATGACACCAGCAAGTGGTGGAAACAAGACATCACTGGAAACGTTTTTTCTTTGTGTTACCAATACAGCTGCTTCCTTCTGTATTGACGCCCCTTATCATTGCAAATTTCCATATAATAAAAACATGGAGGTCCTACAGCCTTCAGCCTTGTTTCCTCCAAGCAAAGCCACAGGTAAATTGACTTGAACACCGAATTATCGACCCTATGCTCCACCTTTATCACACATGGCTCTCGGGTATACAATAAAAAAGTTCCCTCTGGCACTCCTTCTCTTAACTGAAAACCTAGGTACCTTTCTGCTTCGGTTCCCTGCCCCTACACAGTTAAGAACACTTAGAGACACATTTTAACATTAACATCGAGAGAAAATGAAACCTTCATCGACAATAATTTCTTCTCAGTATAAGATGAAAATAACTGTTAGCTTGCTTAGATTGAATCTCCCTGACACAGTAGGGCCTGTGACTAACAGACACCGTTTGCAAGATTCACATGGCAGTAATTTTTATTTTGGAGGTCATTTCAGTTAGGTATTTAAGGATAAGAAACAGAATAATATATATAGTTTTAAATTATAAGTATATTGAAATTATGATTTCTGACCTGGATCTGTTGCTGGAGCAAATTGATTTTGTGTTGTTGCTGCAGAAGCTGCTGCTGTTGTCTTGCAATCTGTGGAGAAATTGCACATAAGAAATTTACAAGTATATTGTAGTCCCAGAGGGAAGTTACTAATGTTCTGTTTCCTATTCCCACTGTTGTTTGCACTTATAATGCCCTCTACATTTACTTAATATTATGCCCATGCTATAACTTTGTATTTGTTTATTTATTTGTTATTCACATCTTTCTGTCTCCTAAGGAGAAGTCTATAAATTCAGTGATGGTAAAGGCCATGTAAATTTTATTCACTATTCACAGGAAGTCCGTTATAAAGGAATGCTGAATGGATATCTGATAAGAATGCATTAATAGATGATATGAAAATTGTAAACATTTCATCACATGGGATAAGATGTAACTTCTAACATCTTGAAACTTATCACTCTCTTATAAGTAAGTTCTAGATCTCATTCTCATCAAGTAATAATTGCCATTATTTTCATTTAAAAATATCTTAGCCTCTCTATCGAAAAGTAAAAAATACAGGAAAAAACTGATACATCACCATGAATAAAAGTAAAGAACCCATGTGATGAGGATGAGTCTACATGGCTATACAAAAAAAATTTTATCTCCTTTATGGATGTTGGTATAATTATTTTAATACTTAAATTTTATCTTGGGAATATGGTAAAAAAGGTTTTTTTCCTTCTTTTTTTTTTTTTTGAGATATATTTTTATTTTGTTGCCCAGGCTGGAGTACAATGGTGTGGCCTACGCCCACTGCAACCTCCTCCTCCCAGGTTCAAGTGATCCTCCTGCCTCGGCCTCCTGAATAACTGGGATTACGGGTGCCCACCACCATGCCCAGCTAATATTTTTGTATTTTACTAGAGACAGAGTTTCACCATGTTGGCCAGGCTGGTCTTGAACTCCTGACTTCAGGTAACCCACTCACCTCAGCCTCCCAAAGTGCTGAGATTACAGGCATGAGCCACCATGCCTGACTCACAATTTTTTTTTCCTGAAGAAAGTGATAAAGGAGGCAGTAGAAGAAGGAAGATCATATTTTCCATTAAGTCTCATTCCTTCCTCCCACATGTCAATATTTCAAATGCCATTTAAATACTTTTAACAAAACTTTCAGAATACTCCATAACCTGACTACTTAAACCTCCTGTGCACTTTCTTCTGTTCACTGTGCCTTTGTCTGGACTGTTGTAATGGCTTCCATATGCTCTTTGTGCTTTTGCTCCTGCTCCCTGAGTCTATCATAGACCAGCATCCTGAGAGTACTTCTTAAAATATAAGTCCACTTTGGGCATCCAAGGAGGGTGGATCACAAGGTCAGGAGTTCAAGACCAGCTTGGCCAACATAGTGAAACCAAAAAATTAGCCAGGCATGGTGGCACATGCCTATAGTCCCAGCTATTCAGGAGGCTGAGGCAGGAGAATCACTTGAACCTGGGAGGAGGAGGTTGCAGTGAGCATAGATCACACCATTGCACTCCAGCCCAGGTGACAGTAAGAGATTCTGTCTCAAAAAAAGAAAAAAATAAAATATATGTATATACACATATATATGTGTGTGTGTGTGTGTGTGTGTGTGTGTCTGTGTGTGTGTGTGGGTGTGTGTGTGTGATGTTATGCTATTCACCTTTCCAAAACTCTTCTCTAACTCAGCAAAAAGGCCGGTGTGCATATAATGCCTTCAAGGCCCTATATGATTTGGCCCCCTTTTACCTCTCTGATTTCATCTCAACCCCCATTCCCCTTGTCATCCCACACCTGCCACATTGCATTCCTAACTGCCTCTTTTACATACCAAGCATGCTCCTTGAAGGATATTCCTGCTTCTGGGCCTTTGCATTTACTTTTTCCTCTGTCTGAAATACTCTGCCTAGATAGCCCCATGGCTCACTCCCATACATCCTACAGGTTTCTACTCAAATGTTCTTAGTCAGTAATGTCTTCCCTGAGCACCCATTTTAAAAGAACATATACCCACAGATAATACCCTTATCCCCAATGCCCCAATTAATTTTTCAACACAGTACTTATCAATATATAGTTTACCAGTTTATTTATTGTCTACCCCTCTCAGGTAGATTTCAATACACAAGGAGTTTTTGTCTGTTTTATTCCCCATTCTATTCCCACTAACTAGAACAAAACCTGGCATCAAATTGGTGGTCAATGAATATTTGTCTAATAGATGAATGTGGGCTGGAGCTCAGAATCTGGGGGAAAGGCTCATCAGTAAACAGGTCCTCTGGCATTTGTAACAGCTATATCAGGAGTATTAGAATGCACAGAATGGGAACATTTGACACTCAGTAGGGAGTGCTGGAAGGAGTATCAGAAAAAGGCTTTAGAGGAGAAGATGCACCTGCCCTGACCCTTAAAGAATAAGTACTAAATGCCCTTCATAGAAGAATATGCTACCGCAGAGTGGTAACTGTGCATACGTGCTATGTATGGTGGGGAAGCACTGGGAGAGCTGAATGGGCTCTAGATACATGACCTGTGGCTATCACCAGGGATCTTCTCCCAGGCTGTGGAGGCAGCACCACAGGACATCTCTCAGACACAGGAGAGAAATTCTTGAAGAACTTAGGGGTTTGTAAAGTCCCAAGCAAAATGTCAGAGGTCTTGGGAAACTATTAGAATCAAAGGATTCTAGAATCCTTTCATGATATTAGGAGGTGGGCCAAAATGTAAAAGAGAAAAGAAAGAAACTTACTCTCCATCAGTTATTGCTTAGATCTTTCAGGACATGTGTGTCCTCAGACCCACCAAAGCAAATAGAGATTATCTACAAAAAATATCCCCAGCCAAGCTATATATTCGGAGACTCCTAGGATTCTCCAGAATTCAGTTGACTGAAAGATTCAGAGTTAAGGACAAGGAAAGAGCAGTATTGTTTTATACTGTTATTGGCAAGCATTCCAAACTCTTCTATCATTGGGGTAAAGCAAGAGGCATATGGGACATATCCAAAAACAAGCCAACAATATATTTAATGAAAGTGATGAGGCACTTCATTAAAAATAAAACTAACAACTTTTAATCAGAGATAAACCATAAACCACCAAGCAGAGAAGAGTAAAAGGAAAATAAGGGGATGGAAAAAAGGAGCTCCTCAAACATAAACTGAGTATTTCTTCATGTCATTCACCCTGCTAGCTTGTACTTGGAAAGATGTTTAGAAGGTTTTGCTGGGATATGTAGACGTGCAAATATTAAACCATGGCCATCCTCTACTTGGGATGGTCAGTGGAATATGTCTAGAACATGGACCAGGAAAAGAACTTAGCCATGAAAATGAGAGCCATACTTCTACACAAACTGATACTATGACACCTCCCCTCTATCTTACCTTCCATTTACTACCAATTTCTTTAATAGTTCATAGGCATTGCCTCCATTTTCCTACTACACATTTTCCAGTTCTTATTATCTGATTTTAGCTACTAAAACGCCATAGAATCCTCATTCTTCAAGGCTGACAATGAAAATCTAAATGACAAATCTTGTTTCAATTTGATTATTAGAATGACTATTTTTCTGTAGCATTTAATACTGCTCCCTATTATCTCTTAAAATCTCCATTTTGTTTCCTATAACATTGCACTCCTGGCCCCAATTCCATATATGTTTCTTTCTGCATATGTTCATATTCCTTTCTCTGCCAGATATATATGCCAGTATCTCTCAAAGACCTACCTTTAGTTCCTTTCTGCTTTCCTGTAATATTAGCATTGTAATTTAAGGCCTATAAGCCTGCCACACCTCTGCATAAAACACTCCTGTCCCTGATATTAACATGGCTGCCTCTTATATATCATTTAGATCTGAGCTTAACTGCCAAAGCTTCAGAAAGATCCAGCTGCCCGATCTAAGGAGCCAATGCTCCTTGTCATAGCAATCAACATCTATCTTATCACTCTGTTTATATTTTTTCAAATTATTTATCACTATATAATGTCATCTTGTTAATTTGTCTGTTCCTTTATCTGTCTCTCTCTTTCCACTAAAATTTAGGGGCTTTGTCTCTCTGGTTAACTGAGACAGCCTCAACAATTAGTTAGTACAGTGCCTGGCACATAGGAAGCCCTAGATTACTATTTGTCAAATGAATGAATGAATGTTATCTCCTCCAGCAGTTTAAAGCACCATTTCTCTGTAAATAACCTAAGAAACAACTGAGCTCTCTTCCAAAGTATATTTCTAGCTGTCTCTCACATACCTCCAACTGGACAACCTGACAGCATCTTTAATTCAACATCATAAAACCACTTTCTTTTCCAAACTTCTCCTGACTGCCTCTGTTTCTAGTGACGGTATTCTCAATCTCCCCATTATTAGGCTCAACAGTTTTCCTTTCCCTTTGGCCTACTCAAAGAATTCTTCTAACCATAACTCATCGACCTGTTTATTCCTCTTTTCTCTTTGTCCATGGTTACCCTGACTAATTTAGATTCTCACCCTTTTTAATTTAAAGTATTATAATAGCCTTGTAACTGAACTTCCTGCCCCCAACTGGAAACTCGCTTTACTTGTTGAAGCCTACCAGTTCTTCAAAGCACATCTCAAATGTCAGCTGTCTAATGAATTCATTAAAAATGTTTCTTGTTGAAAATGTTCTCTTGACTCTCCATGGCTCTTTTTTGGTATTTTTCTCATGATTTATCAGAATTTACCTTGATTATAATTACTTCTAGGCTATTTACCACCAAAGTAGTTAATAAGCATCTTAAAATATGGGTTTTATCTGTGAGTGGGTTGGTTTTTTTTTTTTTTTTTTTCTTTTAATTTATTTAACTAGGGAGGTGGAAGGGACTCTTATTCATTGTTGTGTACCCAGTACAATTACCTGTAAGTAGCAGGCAAGGCAATGTCTGAATAATTTGATTGCATCGCTAGTTCTAACTCACCTGTTCTTGCTGCTGCTTGGCAAGCTCCATTTGCTGACGCTGTTTCTCAATCTGAGAGGCAGCTAGTTTCTTCTGCTCATCGTGGGCAGCCAAGAGCTGCTCTCGCAGACTGGTCAGCTGGTTGATCATACCCATGAGTTGCCTTTCTTTCTCAGCTAAGCTCTCGGGAGTCCCTAAAAATAATATGGCAATAAAACAGACAAGATAAATGAGAAAAAGTGATTATTTCAATGAAAACGACTCTGTCGTATGCAGAGCTAGTCCAAATATAAAGTTCAATAAACACAAAAACATTACCTGCCTTCTTTTAGATTTTCAATCAACAGTAAAAAGTGATGGCAATTTACTGATTACAAAGTACCACAATGAACCTGGCTCTCTGGCACAATAGACAGAGCACTGGACTTCTAACAAAGTACCAGAATGAGCAAACATTTTGAATGTTTTTACATTTATGACTAGTAATAATCTATAGTTTTTAAAAAATTTTACTTTATAAGTAAATTTTTAAAATGTTGGCTGAGCATCTACTGTTTTTAATGTTCTATGCTAGGGCCTGCTGGAAATAAAACAATGTCCAAAGTACAGTTCTTGGCCTTAAATATAATAGTTTTTCATCTAATTAAAGAAGCAAGACAAAGATATAAAAAATTAATAGCTATAGTTATTAAGAGGTCAGTGTATTAGTATTAGTGATATTATTCTCCCTTTCTTAAAAAAAAAAGAAACGTAAGGATTCAGAACTAAGGAATTCTATGTTATAAGACAGCAAATATCTATTTAGCCAATCAAGTTTTAGACTGTATTCTCCATATGCCAATTCAGAGTCTATCTTCGAAAATAAAATATAGTTAACTGAGCAAATATTCAAGTTTGAGAACAAAAATATACCAATTATGAGACAATGTGGTTAGCAAATTGGCATCATACTATCATCGCGTAAGCTTATGCATAAATCCAAGATTTGGAGAAGTCGTGGTAATCATTTAATATTATATTCAATTTATTTAAAACATGCCAATGAATCTTATTAAAATTTGTAAAAAAAAAATTTGTATTTAATATAAGGGAAATGTGTGCTGTTCACTGAAACAGAAACAGTATCACTTTTAATTGTTCTTTTAAAACACAATATAGACAAAGCCCCTATGATAAAGTACCACCAGTAGGAGAGAACACCCTCTTTAATTACAATTCTCACTTCAAACAAAAGACACTAAACACTATTTTACTCCTGCATTTGCCACCTGTATACATAATTAGATAGAAAGAACCATTATAACTTAGTCACCCTTCTTAACCCCAGTGCATTTCTCCTACCAACTTAGGCTAAAAGAGTTTGTCCTATTTTAGGAAGTTGCAGCTATAGTGAGTTGCTTATAATTTTTATACACCCATTTGGAATAGAAATAAGGGTTCTAATGTATTTTACATATAGACTAGAGAACAAATATCCAGAAAAGAAAATGTGTGAATAAGGCAGTAACCATTTCTCATACCCTTTCTTATTAACAATGCCTATCCTTATTCAAGGCAGATGGTCTATAATGTGCTGCTAATAATTTATTATACCTCAGACAGTTGGATTCCATTAGAATGAATGAACATTAACTCCATGAATAATAGCCACATGACTATTATATCCTAATATTAAATAATATAAATATATCCTGGGAAGATTTTCTTAATGAAAATATTCATATGCTAGCAAGATAAACATCTTCCTACATTGTTAGTAGAGCAGTAAATTTCTACCACATTTCAAGAAATACACAGTAGGAATAGCAATACACATCATGTCTTAGAATGCACGTAACCTACAAAGGATAATTCTGCTTTTAGAAATCTAGCCCAAGCCTGGGTGCAGGGGCTTATGCCTGTAATTCCAATGTTTTGGGAGGTGTAGCAGAAGGATTGTTTGAGGCCAAGAGTTCAAGACCAGCCTGGAAAATACAGCAAGACTCTATCTCTACAAATTTTTTTTTTAATTAGTTGAGCATGGTGGTACGCTCCTGTAATCCTAGCTACTGGAAGGCTGAGGTGGGAGGATCACTTGAACTCAGGAATTGTATTTCACCTCAACATGCGAAAGTATGACTTAAAAGCTTAAGCAAATCAGTGCATATTCAACACCTACAACTGGTCCTGCAGAACCCAATTACGTCAGCTCTCTACAGAGGGGTTTCACATTCTACGAATACTATATTTTGGATCTATGTTTAGCTGGGAAAAAAAAACCAGATGTAAGTGGAACTGTGGAATTCTAACCTGTACGTTCAAGAGTCAGCTATATATATTTGGTGATGAGAATTAACAAATATCATTTTGTTATTAAGTATGTGAAAGTTTAACAAAATTTTTGTGTTTTCACTTAGTCATAAAGATGTAAATAAGATTTATTTCAAACTTGAAACAAAATTTCTAATTTTATAGTACACATTCATTGCAAGCTTTCTGAACCTTCAGCCCATCTTGTTGCATCTTAAGCATTTTACATGACTTCCCAGACACAATTTCATTCCATTTCAACTCCTACTTAGCTAACCTTTTCTTCTCAACCTTTTTCACTGACTCCTCTTCTGCCACCCATAAATGCCCATATTCTTCCCAGTCTCATTGTTTACATTTTCTGGCCTTGAACTAACATGCTTTAACCTCTAAGCACTATATTTCAGCAACGCTTTGCATATTTTAACCTACTGAGTTCTAAAATACGTAGTCTCATAGTCAATGAAATAATATATGTGCCAACCCAAAGATTGTCCCCCAGCCCTAGTAACCTATATTTAGATGCAGAATAGGGTATCTCTGAGGGTGTATCTCAGTCATAAAATTCAACAAGCAGAGTGAAACTCACCATTTTCCTGTAATTTTAAAGCATTATCACCAATCAGCATTCTAAAATATTTAAGAACATCTTCAATTTCCTTAGCAACTACCCATCCCTCCAATGATCATATTAACCAATCACAGTAATTTTTTCTCAAAATAGGTTTGTTTTTCCTTTTAGTTAAAATTATATTTTTCAATATTATGTTCATATTAGTAAATACTGATGATGAAGGAATATAGTAAAAGATCTCCTCCCAACACTGTCCCTTCAAAAGTAACCACTATTATTACTCTTTGGTGTGTCTTATTCTTGTTACACCGACTTAAGCATATACAATAATATTTCTCTATTAGTTTGACAGGGCTGCCATAACAAAGTACCACACACTGGGTGGTTTAAACTACAGAAATTGCCTTACAGTTCTGCATGCTAGAACTCTAAGATTAAGTTGTTGGCAGGGTTGATCTGTTCCAGGACTCTTTCCTTGGCTTGTAGGTGTCTTTATTCTGTGTTCACATTGTCTCTCAGCCTGTACATATCTATGTCCAAATTTCCTCTTCTTATAAGGATATCAGTCATCTTGGATTAGGACCCACCTAATAAGCTCATTTTAATTTAATACCCTTTGTAAAGATCCTATCTTCAAATACGTTCCTATTCTTAGGTTCTAGGCATTAGGACTTCAGCATGTGAATTAGGGTTGGTAGACAGGGGGAAGGTGCATAGTTCAGCCCATAAGAATGCCTTTTACACAAATGACAACATAACATAAATACTGCTGTACTGACTTAAAAAGAGCTCTTGTTCCAGCCTCCCTTCTCTATCTTCACTGCCATTTTTGTCATCTTTTTTCATGAATTTCTGTAGCAAATTTTTAAAATAGAACTTTTAAAACAGAACTTCCTGTCACCAATTGATCTCTGTACAAATGTATCTTCTAAAACTGGTACCAAAATTGCCTTCCTAGATAACAAAGTGATGTCATGTCAAAGTCTAGTCCTGTCACTTCCCCTGTTTAAAGACCTCAATTGCTCCCCACTGGCTTCAGAAAAAATTGTCAAGTCATTATTATGAATTAATGAGGTCCTTCAAAATATTACCTAATCTTCCCACTTCCTCTGTGCATCCTAAATTCTAGCCAAACTGAATGTTCTAACATTACCCCACCACTCCACCACTCTAAGCACTTGCACATGCCATCTTGAACGAGTGCCTTGCCTGGGCCAGTCTCTCCCTAAACATTCATTCTTCATGTTCCAGCTCACGCATCTTGTTTTTTGTGGCTCTTTTCCTGATTTCCACGTATAACAGTTGTTCTCTTCTTTGGGAATCTATACAGCATATGTGTAGATCTTTATTATAGTATTAATTTATTGCATTGTATTAACTTATGTTCACATTTTTCTCTCAAAGTCAGGAGAGATAGCTGCAATAGCAGCAACTATAAATGATGGACTTTTCTATTCTCATTACCTACTATAGGTAGCGGCAAATAGCATATGCACTGAGTATAGAAATCATCTAATACTGTTTAATGAATGACATAAAGAATAAAGCCCCTACCCTTTAAGCCATTCTCAAATTTAAACATGCATAGGGATTCTAGTTTTGGCTTAAGAGAGTTGAGCCAAAAAAAAAAAATACACTTTTGTGAAAGAAATCCTTATTTTTATGAAAGTACCAAACTGAGATGAGGAAGTCCATCCCATGGCTTCATCTCTAAATTATCACGTTCTTCACAGTCATCCCCAAGTGGTTAGAGAGGAGTTAATAAGTGGTCTGTGAACAATGGAGAAAAGTAGCAAGAGTCATAAGATATCCGTGACGTTAAAAAAGTGAAAATAATATGAACTAGATCCTTAGAATATTCCAGAGGTCTCCCAGCAAAAAGAGGAGCTACTCTTTATTCACCTAAATTCAGGTTTTTAAGAGTCATAACTAATACATATGTATGTCTATACAGTGTATAACCCTATGGAGACACAGTCATGTATATATGAACTTGTTCCATCTGAGTCAGAGAGCTAATGCCATGAGTTCACTTATGTGTGACTGATGGTAATTTATTTTCATGTTTCAGTTACTTGGATTCTTGTATGTTTTGCTAGTTCTAAGCTAGTTCTGTTCCAATCCTCTTAGAATGAGAGATTACTGAAGACACAAAATTATTGTTTCAGTCTTCCTCCTGCCTAAAAACTGCAGGCATGGCAGTCATTTATACTTCTGTATTCCATAGAAGCAGTACAGGTCAGATTCCTTAATATAATGAGACAAAGTCATGAAAGAAGAGAACCAGCTTCAGTCATCGCCAGCTCAGTAAAAGACATCATGAGCTGATATGGTTTGACTGTGTCCCCACCCAAATATCATCTTGAATTTGGCTCCCACAATTCCCATGTGTTGTGGGAGGGACCTGCTGGGAGGTAATTTAATCATGGGAATGGATCTTTCCCATGCTATTCTCATGATCGTGAATAAGTCTCAGTAGGTCTTTCCGTGCTATTCTCATGATAGTGAATAAGTCTCATGAGATCTGATGGTTTTATAAAGGGGAGTTTTCCTGTACTAGTTCTCTTCTCTTGTCTGCCACCTTGTGAGACATGCCTTTCACCTTCTGCCAGGATTGCAAGGCCTCCCCAGCCATGTGGAACTGTAAGTCCATTAGACTTTTTTCTTTTGTAAATTGCCAAGTCTCAGGTACATCTTTATCAGCAGTGTGAAAGTGGACTAATACGTAAACCATACATTGCTTAGTCAAAATCCAGGTGTTCCTTTTTTGTCTACTTCATCTTCTCTATATAATTCATTGGAAATTGATCAACCCTAGACCATATTATAAATCAGTCTCTACATCTTTGTTTGCACTATTACTCCTTAACCCAGGTGACTATCATCTCCTGCCTTTACTACAATTGCTTTCTAGCCACTGTCTCTATATCTACTTGTTTCCTTACTAGAATTCATTCTCCAAACATACGTTGCTTAGAAAGAGAAATCAAGTCATGTCATATGTCTGTATAAAACTGTTTCGAAGCTTTACTCTGCACATTGAATAAAACGCAAACGTCTACCCTTACACAGCCCTGAATGGTGTGGCCCTTGCCTTCTTCCGTGGCATCATCTCTTCCCATTTCCTCTTTTGCCAATATGCTTCTTTGAGTTCCTCTAATACCAATATGCAAATTTGCTCCCACCACAGGACCTGTGAATGTTAACTGTTACCCTCAGAAAACTCTTCCCCCAGATTCAGGTTTTTCAACCTCAGCACAGTTGACATTTAGGCCAGGCAATTTTCATGGGAAGTTGTCTTGCCTCCATCATCTAGATGCAGGTAGGACCCTCACCCCTAGTTATAACGCCCCCAGATGTCTCCAGATATTGCCAATTTCCCCTGGTGGAGCAAAATCATCCTCTTTAAATGACTAGCCTTTTTCTTTAATTCATTCAGCATATGTTCACAGGGCACCTCCCATGTGCCTCATACTGTGTTTAAGTGTTGAGGATATTGCAAGTACAAGCCAGAAAAGAATGTATGCCTTCAGATAGCTTAAATTTAAATGAAAGAGATAAAAAATAAATACAACCAAATCCATCCGAGGTAGTAACTGAAAGGGCAGCTCCCTGCCTTGGCTGACCACTGAAATTATAAGACCCATCACAGCCGGGCGCGGTGGCTCAAGCCTGTAATCCCAGCACTTTGGGAGGCCGAGGCGGGTGGATCACGAGGTCAAGAGATCAAGACCATCCTGGTCAACATGGTGAAACCCCGTCTCT
>NW_016107340.1:9513953-9585605 GCF_001604975.1 Cebus imitator
ACCCATCACAGCTCACCTTCTATCATATCACCCAATTTTTGTACTATAGTAGTTAGCATTATATGTTAGATTCTTATTGATATAGTTATTTATTTATTGTATCTCCCAGTAGAATATAAGCTTTATGATAATAGGATACTATTATAATTTGTTTTGTTCAACACTGTATTTCCAGCATCTACAGAATAATGCCTAACACCTGGTGGACACCGTTATACAGATATATGACCACTTGTTGAATGAATAAAATAAATAAATAAACTTAAGAACAAAGAAAAGTCCTTGATTAGCTGATACTTTACAATTTTATGCACAGGAATAACCCCAATCAGGATGCTTGAATTAAAGATGATCTCAAAAACACTGAAATAATTTTAAAAAAATACATGGAAATTGCTATTTTCCCAATATTGTTTTACTCCACCCAAATGAAATAAACAGCTTGAAATCAAATCATCAAAATCAAAGTGAACCATTGGAAACTACTGTCCAAATAAAGAACAAGTAAAAGTAAACTCACTTTAGAAAAGAATATCCCAGAAGTTTAGAGCTAAAAGTAAACTAATTACATTTCTTCCCTCAACAAACTTACCAAAAATCTAATTCTTTGTTTCAAAGTGAAAATCTTTGCCACGATGTTTTCTTTATTATTTGTGTTTGTTAGACCTCCAGTGTTACAATTTGGATTAGACTTTACTTGGTTTAATTTTTTTAGATGGAAATGGTGCTTTCAACTGGTATTCCACTTAAAACATCTAAAAATCATTCATTGTGTTACCTTTTAATATTCTGCCTGATAAAGAACTAATATTAGGCTATAAGCTCTAGGAGGGCAGGAATCTGTCTACTAAATACTAATGGTATTTGCTACCATTATAGCTCCAGAGCTACCACATAGCAAAACAGATAACAGCCTTTGTTGAATAAACTGAAAATATAATAAATAAAAACTAAGTAATTCTAAATTTGTAACTAAAGTTTCTTTCAGCAACACTCTTATCCAATAAGAGAGAAAAGGCAGACCTCCCCCCATCAAAAAGGCTGAATGAAAGTGGCACTATTACAGCTCAAAAAAGGAGTATTTGGTGTTAGGTTATCCTATGTGCAAACATTTATTAATTGGTCCTTGACATTAAGAAAGAATTTAATCAGACCTTGATAAAATTTAGCTATATATTCTTCACTGCAATACAGATATCCCTCAGAAGTTGGAATCAATTAAAATTATGTAGGGAATACCATAGTTTATTACATGACTGAGTATAAATTAACTGACATCCTTTTGTACACTGCTAATACTGTAAGTATTCTTACCTTTTTAAAAATATGTGCATGATTTCTTTTGACAACATAGTGTTGTTTTTGCTCCAGTATCTTAAAAAGTAGGCCTTGGCTTGGATTTAAATATATCTAATATAGAAAACTTTACATCTGAAGAGTGACACCATTGGATTGAATGAAATAATTAACAAGTAGCTATAGTCTTCACCACTGTTGCCCCATGGTGGATGTTTTGTTTCTGGGGCATTATGAAAGAGATATATGCATTATAATTTCTGTAGTGAGTACAAGGGTTATTCTTGTTACCTTTTTTAAAAAGTATTGCTATATAAAACATCTTATCACAAAATGTTACCTTTTAATGAAAACTGCAATTTTAGAAACTTTTTCCAAGACTATTCCATCCACTTACTTATTGTACTTGAAACATAAAAACCATTATTTTTAAACATAACATTAAATCTGTTGCATTGGGAACTCAGTAAATAATAGTTATCCCAAAACATGGCATTTTTCACTTGTCATTCATTCCTCAAATACGTATTACATTCCAAACTTTGAGCAAACACAATATTAGGAAGTCTACATGGAGCAGGTCAATGTGTAAACAGACTAACAGTACAAAACTGCATGTGTGTGTGCTTGAGACAGATCTAAGGACAGACTACCTTGGTTGCAAATTATAGAAGTTCTTCATCCAGGTTTAGTAAGCCTAGAAATGTTTCCCAGTTTTAACGGATTCTAGAGATCACCCAGTCGAACTCTGTTAAAGACAGGCTGCTAAGCATTACATAAAAACACAGGTCTTAAAGGAAGTGAGAAGTTAAGTTCAAGTCTTGACTCTGCCACAACTAGAGTAAGCGGTTTTTTATAATTAATGTCTGAGTCTCAATTTCTTTATATGCAAAATCAGAATTAAATGACTTTGTCACAATAATTTTAGAAGAAAGACGTTTACATTGTGCCTGTAAAAAGATGTTCACTAAGTAGCAGGCAATAAATCATAATTGTCAACTTGCTAAAAATGAGTAGATGAGGAAATAAACCGAAAGTGGTAGCCCAATTTCCACAAGTACTTGGAAGAATCAGCCCATGTAACATCAAATCACTTTGGCTACACCATGCTTTCCTAGTAAATTTTAATACCAAACAGGAAAAGGTTTTAGGTTAATTGCATTACCCAATATTCTGTAGAGTATTTAAACAAGGTTTGGAATTCATATCTACAAGAAAATACATAATGTGTTTATAATTATTTTAATTTAGAATCTTTATACTTCTCAAACAAGTCATTTTTTAAAATGAATGAAGGCATTATTAAATGAGAAAAATGTGGAGGAGAACATTTTTTCCAATACAAAGCCCAGATTAAATATGTAAGAGCTTAGTATTTGATTAACCTTATGTTTAAAACGCACATTATTAAGTACTTCAAAAAGTACAAAGTATATAAAACTTCCTAATTGTGAACTGGGCTATTCATATACAGATCAATTGAGATATAGTGGCCTATCCTTTTCTTATGATCATCAGTTGTATTTACACACTGGCATGAGGACACTGGCATCACGAGACAAAGCAAGTCACTGGTTTACAGAAAATGTAGTTACTCTTTGCTTTTACAGACATTGCCAAACTTATTTTGAAAACTTATATTCTATGTGCCAGCAGTCTTTCTTTAGTTCTTGTGAAATAGTTTTTACAAAAAGTGAAAACATTACTCATAAGAAACTACAGAGGAACTATAAATCAAGCTTAGTAGATTAAAAACATTAAACATTTACTTTATTTAGAAGTAACTGACTACATGTTGTGTACCTTCCTTATGGCTGACTCTTGTATTGAACAAATTCCAGATCCAACAGTTCTCTCAGAAATTAATCAACATTTCCAACCCTTTGTAAAAATGTACAGATAAACATGTTTTAGGTTAATGTACAAATGTAATAATCACAAGACTACTGTTTGTAAACCATGTGATTCTTAAATCTTTACTAGATTTTAAAAGAACATGTTTGAAACAACTTTCGAAGTGATAGAAACCCTTATATATTGAAATGTTAGTTTCCATGTTTTTAATTTACAAAACTTATAGGATTCCTTACTAGATTTTTTACCTGGGATCTGATTCCTATTTCAAGCCTGCTTTTTCAAATCATCTAATGTTATTTAGACATAATTATACCTTTCAAGCCACTTACTGACTCTATATGTCTTCTATCTCAAACATTTACATGCCACCTAAAAGATTATCTACTTTAATCCACACTGAATCTACACTGCATATGTCTTTAATTCATGAGCTCTGAAAGGCTATAGTATTGCTGAATGGATTATCTCCTTGAATCCCTTATTGGCAGTTCTAGAGGCGTTGGTGTTTGCCTTTATAGCCCATCTTCTAGAATACACAAAATTAGATCCATGCAAAAGAACCAATTGTTGCATTGTATCAAATGTCCCTGGCACTTAAGTTAAAAACAGATTCAACATTTTGTGGGCCTAAATTAATGCACTGTAACCAGAGTCAGAAGAATCCATCATATATGCTAAGGGGAAAGAAACCAGGCTCTAAAAAATTCTTAAAATAAGGCAGGTAGAGAAAATTGTCTAGAATTTTTTAAAGTGACCTCCCGTACACTGTTCTGCTTTCATAAGCCTATCAGGATAAAAACAATTGAGATTATTTTGCATGCAGATATTTGTGTTATAATTCTACAAATAAATATTAAGTCAGCAAAATAAAAATTTTGCAATTACTTTGTTGAAAAATGAATGATCTGCTTAGATTAGTTAAATCTGCCATGGATCCCCAGATACTATCCTCAGGTGAGGTACCAATGCAGTGACCTTCCGTGTAATGAATTCCATGCAAGCTGAAACCTTGTGTGACTATTGGTTGCCAACTGGAGTACAGGCATTGTTTCCCTCCCCACTGAGTAACTATGAGACTAAAAAAATGTTTCTTCAAGTTTCACATTATTATTACTCAGTGCTTCTGATATAGATAAGGGCAAAAGACTCTGTACACTGGCTAGTTACACTATGTGGCTGATAATTAAAGAAGAAACAAATGATTTCTTTGAGCAGCTAATCAGTTTATAGCATATATTGACTGCTGCTGGCAGAACCTCTCAGTCAAACTGTTTTGTTCTGCAAAACCAGGTTAAGTGTCCTTTTTAGGTGTTTGCTAGAGGATTGTTTTTAATGTGACTTTAAAACCTAATTCACATTTCAAAAGTACCAGAGCATAAAATAATATAAATTCAAACAGGTAAAATAATATAACATGAAAAATAAGTTTATGCTCTTGGAAGTAGGTGACCTTTACTAACTCACATTGTTTCTTGAAAAATGAGATTGACTTTAAGTGGGTATGACAACTATCTATTGATAGCTAAACTCTCCAAATCAAATGCCATTTACTTTTCCTATTTTAAAAAGTTCATCATTTTTGCTTTTTGAATGTTAATAGTAAGAACCACTCTCTAAACTCTTCCAAGCTATGATCGCAATATTTGTCCAAATGCTCTGAAACTAATTCACTGATAGCAATTTAAAACCGCACTTAAAATAGAGCTCAGTCCTCACTTGGCTATAGTTTAAAATATTTAGAAAAGGGCACACACACACACACACACACACACACACACTCATTCACTCACACATCTCCTGGAACTAATTAAAAATTAAATGAAAAGTGGCTAATATAAATGGAGGAGAAAAGTTTCCAGGCACACCAAGGCTCTGTGAATACTGTAAGGGCTGTAAACATCCTAACATCTGCAAAGGTTCTATTTAAATACATTATTTTAAATTAACCTTAATAATCTAATAATTCAATACATTCATAGTTTCAGATAAAAAAATTTACATATCCTTCCCTCCTTCATCTAGACAAGTATATGAGAACATGAGACTTACATCTTTATTTGCCTCAAAAAATAGCTGCGCAAACAACTAAGTCATTGTTCTTATCTAACTTCTGAAGTGGCAGGAAAACTACATTCCTGGGTACTACATAATCTTTGTGCCTGACCCCCCAAGAACCTTTAAGTCAAATTCATTTACCCCCAGAGGGCAATACACTATTGTATCCTCTCCACTTTCTACCACCTATGAACAATGGATAGTAATTGCAACTGTCATGGGCAGTCAGTAGGAAAAGTAACCCAGTGCTATTTTCCAGGTTTACTGCCAAACCTGAGCTGAGCACCTAATAACCATGCCCTGAACAGAAGAAAGACCTACAGTTGCTTTTAAAATGCATCAGAAAACAGTTTTTGAACAGAACCAGAGGACAATAACCTAACTTGTACTCTGAATGTGAAGCTTAAAAAACTCAAAATTAAAGACAGAAACTTCTTTTGTGATTGTGCTGCAGCTTCCTAAACTAACCCCCAAGGCCAGCCTGAAAGGGACAGCTGAGCTTTCCTCTAAGCTTGTCATCACTGCTGTTGCTGCTTTTAAGTTTGGCTTGTGAAGGAAAACAAGGGAGGGAAAAAATGTTTGTCCTCCATTGGAATGAGATCAGAAGGCTTAGAAAAGGCAGTCTTCTCTGCTCTGCTCTTGAGTTATCACCCAGGTCAGAGAAGAATAAAAAACCATGCAGAATGCATCATATGCCTCAGGCGTAAATGGGTTAAAACTCATCAAAATAATATAAAGGACCTGCTGCCTCTGAAGATGAAACTTCTCAGTTCTCCTTAAACATTGTCTTCAAGCTCTTTAAGGCATATTGAGTCTCATTCATTTGCATTTGATTCCATTGTAGATTTCGGTTACTGAATTTGTTGATTAGCACCAATTCATTTTCTCATCATCTTTTCACAAGTAATCATAGCCTAAATATATATAATTCCAAATGATCTGTATGAAAAATGAAAGAGTCAAACATTTTCTGGAATTTTCTAGATATCCAGATGTTAATGTCATGTAGGCCAAACATTTAAGACCGATGCTTTGCCTTTTTCCAGGATACACTGATGGAGTAGAGCCTTAAGAGAGACAACTGCTTCTCTCAGTGTGAAAAAACTTGCACAGACACACATATGCAAAAAAGTTATTTATACTTATATTTCTACATGTATATTAATATGTCTGGTGATGTTTCAGATATATATTCAGCCTCTACCAAAAATGTACACAGTAATATATAACTAAGTAGTTTATACTGATGACTAAGTATCTTGACTTTTTCAGAATTAATCCTATTGTAGTACTCAGATTCCATCTCAAAAAAAAAAAGAACTTAGAACCTTAAGTGTCCCATTAGCAACAAACAGGAAACTGCAGATTGCCTAATGTTTTGAGAAAACATACTTTTAAATTAATTGAAAGGATAATTTGCTTTTATTTTATATGAGGAAATTAAATCTTCTCCCTTTGTTATTAGGAGTTTATTAAGATATGAATATTTTTATAGAATTTTTTAGTTGGATGTAATTGTTGATTCAAATAAAACCAAAACAAATTGTTACCCTGACTGGTATAAAACAACCTTTTATAATGCTCTCCCCATTGATCATTTCTGGTTTTAAATGTAGGTCATACATACCCATATTTCCTATATGTAAAATGTAGAAAATCATCTTATAATATACAGTTTTTAACCTTGCTGTAGGTATATTCTTACTTATAAAATAAATAAATTTTTTAAATTATGAAAATCAGAGCCTGTTAGAGGTATAGTGGGGTGACTCCATGAAAACAACGTAACATTTATTCTATAAGGCACAAAGAAAAAATAATAAAAGAACCCTGTTACATCCTCCTTCAAGATAGAAGGAAGAAACCCCAAACACAGAGAAGGCAAGAAGCAGAAGAGGGGTGAGGGCAAAAATACTTTATCACCATTAATATCCCTGAATATCAACTTCATTTTGGTACATTTTGGATCAAAATAATCACACTATATTACCTTTTATTTCGCCAAAGTTCCCCGATCCCATTGCAAGAAGCTTGTCTTTCCAGTCCTTTGAGAGTAGCTTTTCAATACTGGGGGTTTCTAAGTAAAGAAAAAAAGAGGTAAGCAAATCAACATGACTCTCCTTACAATGGAGCTCATTAAAAGTCTATCTGCTAAAAATAAGGCCATCCCTATCCCAGCCCCACTTCATAATGGCTTCATCAAAAAACTGATAACAGGGGTGGAAAAAAAGAAAGTGTTTTGTCACCTGCTGTTTCAAAATCATTAGCTTTTTCCTCTTTCGGAACAAAGCCATACTAATTCTTTATGACAATGGGTACACATAAACCTTGCAGCTCATTGTTTTTCAATTTGGTGAACAAATTCTTGCTATAATGGATGCTTGTCAATTCCAGGGTGTTAGTCTGCAGTCAAAAAATAATTATGTTGATAAAATGCAGAGTAAAAAAAGGCAAAGAATTAGCTCTTAAATCTGCTACATGTAATTATATCCCTCTGTGTGTTTACAATTACATCCACTTTATTATATGTGTTTAACATCGTGTGGTGGTAAGCACACTGTGGCAAGATTTGCCAGTACTGCGCACATTAAAAAAAAAAAAAAAAAAAAAAAAAAAGTTGGTATAAAAGAAGCTTTAAAAAGATTGCAAAATCTAGAGAAGTGAGAAATGCCTATAACGGAAACCTATTATTTGCTTATTTCAGATTTGTATCACACTTTTTAAAAATGCCCTGTATTGGGACAGGGCACACACATTTTAGAAAGCAAGGTCTGCTGTAGTCTGCTATTTGTTTCTACATATAACATAGTTTTTGACCTTTACTTTTGTGTTGAATTTTAATGTATAAGTAAATATAAATGCTAATAAAAACTCCCAAACATTAAACTCAGTTTCAAACAATATAATTGTATATTCTTGTCAGCATTTAGATGGGTACACAATTACAATGGCTTTCAATCCCACAATTAGCACTGCATTCACTTAGAAAATGGAATGTACTAAAAGATAAGTGTCCCAGTATGCTCCATCTAAATAACAATACCCACATTTATTATATAGATCTAAGACATACACTGCCATTCTCCACATTGGTGTTTATGTGTATTTGTGTTTGTTCAGGCATTTGTTTACCCCCAACTAGGAGCATAAAGGGAGTACGTGTTAACTTATCAAAGGGACCGTCTGGCCTAAACACCATAATATTATTAGAAACCGGTTAATTTTCCCCACAGTAAAATACATTTTAAAGAGTTTTCTTTACCATGTTTAGCTAATGCTATCTACTTTTTCCAGGGCCCCATCTTTACAGCAATCAGCTAGCAGTCACAAAGCCTGCGTGGAGTTTTCAACAAAGCAGAGATGTAATTTTCCATGGAAAAAAAAATATAACATTATGGAACACTTTTGTCTCACATGTCAGAAACTTGTGGAAAATAAAATGGTAAAAAGCTCTGAATGATTACTCTTTTACATAGTCTATATGTATACATATATACATATGTGCAAATATGTATATATACTTACAACAAATAATATATGCACATTTACCTATGGAATGAATTTGAAATGAATGAATGAAGTTGGATAAATGAAAAATGAATTTTTTCCTTTGGAACAAAATACATAGCTCTATTTTTCACATTTAAGAACTAATACTGAATAATTTACTTTGGGATTTTTAAAAAATATCCCAATTTCTATATTATTTCAGAATATTAACAACAATTCTAGGAGTAATAAAACAGAGTAATTATCTTCATATTGTAACCAGTATTTCTCTTCACTGAGGCTTTAAAAGTAACTTTAAAATACTTTTGCAAGAACTTCCAACATTTCTACATTTCCAGTAAACGGTTTGAGAGTGAAATTATTTCTTAAACCTTATCAGAGTAGGTCAAACAAACATCACTGTTTCTTTTTTCCAGCACTCTACAAAAATTCTTGAGTAGCATGTAAACAGGGCACAGCCAAGATGGTATTTGCAATAGAGTACTGTCAGTCATTAAAAGCTAACAAACCTTTGCAAAGCAGGAATGCAGCAATAGAAATCCATTGTGCACTAACAATAGGCCCCTGAACCTCCAGGCACCAAAGCAGACCATTTTACTTTTAAGGCTATTGTCTGCAAAGTCCATGACAAAGCTTTTCCCCTGCAGCTAGACAAAATATTCACTGTAGTGTGCTCATAAAGAAACAGAAGTCTTCTGTCTAAGTTGCAGAGTTAAAGAAACAGCAGCCAGATTTTGAAACCTGCAGAACATTCCTATCCTCTTTATTAACTAGCATAAAGCTATAAGGCTGGTAAACAGAGCCAGTTTGTTCAAGTACTTGAGTTTTAAGCATATACTACAAAAAAAAAATATGAATAACTTCGTAAAGACTAAATTATTTGGAAAATGTAAAATCAGAGACATATCTAACTCAGGGTTGTCATGTCTGTGGATGAATAAAGACACTAATACTTACAACTTGGATGAGGTATATACTTTAAATTTAGATTAAAATACATTTATATAGCAGCCTATGTGCCAGGAACTATACTAGAGGTTTTAATCTGTATTCTCTTATTTAATTATAATAACCAAATAAAGACTTAGATTGTGTTATTACATGTATGCTACATGTTTAAAAAGGTGAAGCAGCAGCAGCAAAAAGAAAAAAGAGGACTGGTCTGAGGTTCCACAAAATGGACAGAATTGAGGACTTGAACTAAGTTTTTTTCCTACAAATTCCTAACTCTCTTATCAACAACAAAATGATATCATAGCCACTATTTAGAGGGCTAAATGCTAAGCAAAGTACCAGGTCCTTTACATGTGGTATCTCATACTTCTCACAGTAATCTGCTGAATTAGATATTGGTACCTCTGTTTTGCCATTTAAGAAACCAAAACTTAGGAAGTTAGCATGATTTACCCAATGTGGAGCTAAATTTGACCTATTGGATCCCCAAAATCTTTGTTCTTTGAAGCACATATATTGCTACGCTTTCAATGGGTACCCCCAAAAGCATATGTTGAAAATTCATTTTCAATTTTGAATCCCTAATTCAAAAGGGAGGTGAGGCCTCCTGGGAGCTATTTAGGTCATAAGGGCTCTAGCCATGAATGGATTAAGGCTGATTAAAGAAAGACTTCAGGGTACAAGTTCCATCTGTCTCTCATGTGTGCACTCTCTTATTCTTCTGCTTTCCACCATGGGGTGATGCATCAAGAAGGCCCTCACCAGATGCTAGCACCTTGAGGTTGGACTTCTCAGTCACCACAATTGTGAGTAATAAATTTCTTTTCTTTATAAATCATCCAGTCTGTGTTATTTTGTTATGGCAACACAAAACTGACACACACACACACATACATATTCCCTCATTTCATCTACAAAACAATCCAGAATAGTAGGAAAAAACAATTCTTATTAACTCCTTTGGCTGGATGAAGTAATAACTTGATGAATTTTCTAGGGTAACTTATTTGTATGACTAGCAACTATGAAATTAAAAGGCAGGATTTTTCACAGTTTTTGTTTTTAGGGTGGGTTCCAATTATATGCCTTGCACTCTAGGATTCTGGATAATTTGGTGAAATCCTATGAGTACATAGCAGAGATACACAATGAAATGATTCTTTTTACTTACATGGTAGAAGGAATATCAGGCTATAAGTAAAATAACCTAGCCTCTCTCCAAGACAGTGACACTGGCTAGATGGGTCTATGGGAGTGAGGAGGGAAGGGGATCATAAAGACATCATTTCACCCACTTCACCCCTCTCTCTGAATTTCTGTAAAGAGCTTCAAAAAAAAAAAAAAAATCCACATTCAATAATCTACCAACTGCTACAGTTTCCATTTTTTTTTCACTGATAGTTCTTGAAAAAAAGTAGAAATGGATCTCACAATAATGAGCACAATTAATGGACATGTAGCAGTGCTTAAATTTCTCTGAAAATGGTAAAGATCTATTAAAAAATTCACATTTCAAACTGTAAAGGGCCAAATGGCAAAAGCTCAATATTTACAATACACCTGTTGGTTAATGTGTGAATATGAGTAGAATGAAATTTGACACAATTATGTAAGTGCTGCTTCACTGCTTATGGAGTGAATAGATAGTAATTATCTATTAAATATTTAATTTTCTAAAATAAGATTTTAAAAATGCACACACATAGAATTGTATTTTGTGCTATGAATATGGTATGTGGGATACCTAGTTATTCACAAATGTTAAAATTCTGGAGTTTCCTTTAATTTTTAAAAATTTTTGTGGGTACATAGTAGGTGTATATATTTATGAGTTTCATCTACTTTCGTGTTAAAATATGTCACGTTTTGCACTTTACACTAAAAGATTCTCCTGAAAATTCCTTCACCTGAGAGTTCATTCTCCCAAGCACTGGAATATCATGATCGCCTTCGAAGTAAGAACTAGGGCTCCCTATATTAAAATAAGCGTGAGGGTTAGTATTATTTGCACAGCATTTCCATTTACAGAATGCTGCCAGATACAACATTTTTGTCAGTGGCATATATAACTGTTATATTCATTTTGCAGATGAGCAAACTAAGGCTCAGAAAGATGCTTTACCCAACATCAGCTCATTGCTAAGTAGAACAGATGGAAATCAAAACCAAGTTCTCTTAATTTAAGGATCTGTCTCTTTAGGGGAAAGGTAAATGCATATATTTTAAAAGAGAGAATAAAATAAAGTTAGAAAATAGGCTATAAGATAAATTAGAAATAAAATATACCCTTCATCATAAACACACTAATATTAAGATGAGTCTAATTGGATTACTCTTGTTTCTTTCTGCCAACAGGACCCTTCTGATACATTTGTTTGCTTTTCCCTTCTCACCCTTGCCTCTTTTGCTCACATATGCTTCTTCACATCAATGCCTATGGCAATCTCAACCAGTGAATGGCCCCCCCAACTGTGCCAGCCATTGTTACAACAGCATCCTGCCTCTTTAGGGCCTGTTCATTCCCTATAACTCTCACTCCTTTTTCTCTTCAGTGCCAAACACTCTTAAGACTGACTCCCTCATCTGGAACAATGAGACCTAGAGGCTCATGCCAACATATTGTAATTCTCCAACAAGCTGCCAGTGCCAAGAATTAAACCACATTTGCTCCAGTGCAGTAGCTTTACACACAAGCTCAGGTATTTGCTTTGTGTTTATGTAGTTTTTTCTTTTTTTTCTTAATCTTCCTTCAGCTGCTGTGGCAGAGCTCATTGAAAAATTGAACAAGCAAAAAATACAGTATGAATAATATTTGACTTTTAAACAAAGTCGCAGGAGTTAGGTCTTACCAAATCTATCACTGTTTATACTTTAACTTTGTAGCGTAAACTAAGCTGTGTTATTCTTGACATGTGATAGTGTACACATTGAGGAATGGAAGCTGTCTTGTGGAGGGAACTAGATTTCAAAATATACCAATATCTCCTTCAAAGTAAAAAAGCAAAAGCATATGTAGAATGTTCATGCCATAAAATAAGAATTATAGAGCTGAAAAGATCTTTATACATCATTTAGAAAAGCATTTCATAAAAGCAATTAGGGGAAACATATATCTGACATAAATGAAACATTAATGATTTGGCTACTTAAACAACATAAGCATTTGATTGTCATGCAAATCTAATTAACATTTAAAAAATTTATATTTCTTCTCTACAAAATCTAGATCATTTTATGTACTAACAGATTGGCACTTTTTAAGCTAGTCACAGATTATATAGTGTTTTAAAAATATTTGATCAAGGAAATTAGTGTTGGGAAGTGACTGTGTATATGGCTCAATACAATTTGGGCAATAACTGGTTAAGACCAAACTTTTCATTTTACAGACTAAAAATGGACAAATTAGAGATGCTTAATAACTGCCTAATATCACAAACCTACATAAAGATAAAAGCAGAACTTGAAGTCCAATTTCCCATTCAGTGTTCTCAACAGTATACCATATACCACCACAAAGTTTTTAAAATAAATGGCCAATCTTGAAAAATGAAACTGTAGTTCTGTTTTCTTCACTTCATCTAGCTTAAATTAGTAATTATTTGATAGGTAGTACTGGTGACTAATCTGTGTTACAACTATGCACTATTAACTGAATAATCTCTGTTAAAAAGAGGTGCTGTTACCTCAATGTTCTACTTTGGCTTTCAGCTGGTAGCTCCAAGAAACTGAAGAATAAATGCAAGTCAGTCTATTTTTCTTCAAAAGGCGAATTACAATTTAATATGTTGCTATTTAATTAATCTACTTATAATAAAATTATTTTGAGGGAAGATTGAGCTAAATCTGAAAATCATATATCAGTAAGAGTTCAATTCATGTTGACAATAGCTGCATATTTACACAATATTCGGAAACAAATTTTAAACAGCATAGTGTAAGTAATATCGACTTTTACATACGTGGAAAGCTATTTCTACACTAAAAACCAGAAGGTCCGTAACAGTCCCCTTAGACAAGCATTACGGCTAGTCTGCCACTGGGAATACCAAAATCTTCAAGGAAACGTCAAAAAATAAGCTGGGCACGGTAGCGAGCCTAAAGTCCCAGCTACTCAGGAGGCTGAGGCAAGAAAATTGCTTCAGGCGAAGGGTTTGAGGCTGTAGTGCACTTTGTTTGCACCTGTGAATAGCCACCACACTCTCGCCTAGGCAACATAGCAAGATCCCCTCTCTGAAAAAAAAATCATAATATAACACATACTGCAATATACAACAGAAACACACAAGAAATTCCATAGCATTAAGACTTTGATAAGCTTTATTTTTATATGTAATTATCCTGACGTGAATTAAGCTCTGGAAATACTTGACGTTTAGTATTGCCAAAATACTTATTTGTTTCCACTTGAAATTTAATGAGAGCTTGTTAATAGAGAAAACGTCTTTGGCTGACTCAAGTTTTAAAATTTTTAATGTGCAGTTTTTGGAATAGGTAATACTTAAGTCATTAGTCATAGGATTAAATTTTCTTGTTGCATCAGCTGAACCTGCTCAATTATAATTGGTGTTATATCACATTTTAGAAGAATATTTTTTATCACATGATTAAATATGCCATAATCAATATAGTATCATTACTACCCATAGGTAACCTTGGGTTTACTTCTCAAAAGATATATTTTCTACACAAAAATATCGATTAAAAGATAGGCTTTACTCATATGTAATTCAACAATGATTGTTTCATCCACTCCATCACTCATAAAGTAACTGCATTTTCTTAGACAGACTACAAGTCTTTGTTTTGTTCTTATTTCAAATATTAAATCACAGCAAAAAGTATTTCAACAAGAAATTGCAGAGCTACTCCTCATGCACAAAATCTTTGTTTTACTACTAAATATTTAAAATGATAACGTAATGTCATATATAAACTGACTCCATCACTTACTACGTTTTGTGTCCTTTGGCAAGTAATGTAACCTCTCTATGCATCCATTCACTTACCTACAAAAGAGGCTAACAGCTGCACTTACTTCATATGGTTGTTGTGAGAAGTAAATGAGATAATTTATTTAAAGCCCTTAAAAGAGTGTCAGGCACATAGTGACACCCAAAAATGTTGACTAACATTACAACTACAATTTACTATAAAACAACACAAGAAAATGATTTCAAAAAATCAAGTAAAGTATTTCACTTTGCCTGTCACAAACACTACCCAGAAATCAAAAGTTTTGTCAAAGAGTAATAGGTCTACTTGTGCCCATTTTAATGATAACAATCTACTATTAATTTATATGGTTATCTATCATTCCTATGAAGTCTTCAGTTTGATCTTATCTAAACAGCACAAGTACAAAATTGCTCAACTAATTTTTGCATTTTTGCTTTTCTTTTTAATTTGACAGTTGTCTCTCTAACTTCCCAAAGGTTCTATTAGGTTCTCAACAATGTCTAAAACTTTTAAGCCAGTGCTGTTGACAAGTGAAAGGGAAAAACAAATAGTTTTTCCCAGGGTCACCCAGCCAATGATAATAGTTATTATTTTTATATATGAGCACTGAGCCCTGCCCTCTATCATGGCTAACTCACCCAACCCCCCGATAGCAAAAACATTTTCACTTTTAATAAAAATGCGAGAATGCAGCACTCTTGGGTCAGGCTCTTTCAGTAAGTGCACAGTTAATTAATATTGTCCATTTGGATTCAAATAATTTATGATGTCAGCAGAGTGCAGGTGGGAAGATGTGAATCAAATTCTAGTTATTAGCTACAATAAGAAAGTGGAGAACAGGAGGGTTACTAAGGCGAGAGGAGTAGAATAGAAAAGCAAAAGCAACTTGATAAAATATTGGGAGGAAAAATACTTATGATACATCTATAACAGTCCACTTATAAAAGTTAAAATATTTCTTACAAAAGATTTTGATGATTGTTTTTGGTGTTCATCCATCAAATGACTAACTTTCTTACAGACTAATTGTAATAATTCTGTTATTTTCCATATATGCCATTTGAAATAGTGTTTCCTCAATTGTGTACACGTGAGATAGAACAAAAAGAAAAGATACAATAAGAACGATTAGCTATACATTATAGCATAAAGTATAGGAGCTCAGGCATCTAAAACAAAGTTAAATTCACAAGGCAAATTTATAAACAAACTGAGGAAAAACTTAAGATACCTTAAATATATCATGGCTTAGTAAAGATGAGAGTGCATAGTTCTGAGCAAATCATGCCTATTTATATATTTAAGAAAAGAATTACCTAAATATATATTTGAATTATAAATGAAGCAATTACCCTACTAAAAAAGTGACTTCACATAGTCACTTTATGTAATTGGATGTCTAGACCATGTTGAAAACCAAAATTAATATTTGCAGAATGTTGTTATTGTCATTCAAAATTGTGAAAGTCGGTGGTAAAGATAAAGAAGATGCAAAAAGTACAGAAATAGAAAACCATTTAACATACATTAGAATAAGAATTTCAATACTTAAATATGACAGAATGTTTTACCACTGGAAGTGAGAATTAAAGCACATACAGCCTGATGATAAACCACTACACATCCTGAATCTTCTCCATCACAGCATATGTGAAAACAAATCACAATCTCAGCCTGCCAGATGCCTGAAAAGATATGAACAAGAAAAACTGACACGATTCATATGATGAATCAAATATTGTGATATGCAGGTAGTTGACTAGTTGAGCTGAAAGGCTAGTTATAACTCAAGTTACATTTTAATGCTCTAATACGTAGAATCAGATTTTAAAATTAAGAAAAAATCATCTGATTTGCTTAAAATCATATATTAAAATTTGTACATACATACATAGCCTTCTCAACCAAAGTAGTCCCTCTGCCTTAACAACTTTTTATTATTTGGCCTCTTATAACCTTTCATGAATTTCAGATTTTTGTCATTTTGAGCAATTTTAGGTAAGAAAATACAATAGGTTTATTTGCAAAAGGGCATTTAATGTTCACAAGCTTAGATACAATCTAATCAACAATGAATCCTGCAGTTATGTGTTAGCTAAGATGTTGCTGTGACTCCAAAAGCGTAGAACAATAAAAAAGCCTGTTAGAGTTTTCCTTAAGAAGTATTTTCATATTAGAAGCAATAAGTGAAATAAGATAAAAAAAGACGCAAACAAACAGCAACAATAAATAATTAAAGGAAGTCTAGATACACAGAAAAAGAAAAGCAGAGTGTGGTGTTTGACTTTTCCTGTATCACCAGAGACTTCCTATTCTTCATGATAAAGGCAGTGTGTATAAAATCAGCTATATATAATTTATTGAAACATTAATTTAATTTCTGAATGTAATGAATGTACAAAAGTATTATCTCTGCTTTTAATGGCCTAAAGTATCATTAGAACTATCAGACTACTTTAAAAAATCAAAACATACTTCATTTATAGATACCGCCATCTTCTTTTATGTGTGAATTTGCACAATTCACACAAACATACAGGTACACATACACAGACACAGAGGATCAAGAGGCATCATATTCTATTTATGCATTCATTCATTTATCTAACAGTCATTGGTTAAGACCCTACTATGGCACTGTGATAAGAACAAAGACGTGGCCTCTGTACTTTAGAAAACTCACCATCTCATGAGGAAGATACACCAATTGTGATCAGTCATTAAAACCTTTATTCAAACTGCCATAGAGTCACTTAGTTGTTTTCCTAGTGTTTTGTTTATTGAGGCAAAATTAGCGCTAATGATGCCTTACTCGAATGATTAAATTAGTGAATAGTAAATAAATATGCAGACTTTTTCTAAATGCTGCTATCACAGTATTGCCACATAGTAAAATTTCTAATCTTCTGGTCATCAGTTAAACTTGCTCCCATTTTAGGTTGTCATCAGGCACCCCAAAAATGGGAGCAGTTTCTCATCTTGTCTGTAATAAGGAAAATAATTGAATCACATAAGCAATATAAAGTTAAATTTAAACTACATGAATAAGAAAAGTAGAGGCAATTAGTTCAACACACAGTATATACTACATATTTTTCCAGGCATGAAGGGTATTATCAAGAGCATAACAGAATTGAACCCTACCCACGCAGAGGTCAAAATCATAGGAGGCTTTCTTAAAATGCAAAATTCCAGGACCATCAGAGAGTATGGTTCATTATACCTTGTTTGAATCCCAGGAGTCTGAACTTTTCTAAGATCAGAGGTAATTCCTTGATGAAAACACTGACATGGATTATTAAAATATGGATAAAAGCATCACAATAAATACTAAAAATTTTGAATTGAAAACTTTTTAAAAATGACTAAGATGTGAAAGAGTAAAATCTACTGAATTCTTCTTAAAAAGTTAAAAGAATTTTACCAACATCATACTGTCATGAGTAATAATTAAATATCAAATATTATCAACAAAAAATCCAAATATATTTACATACTTTGCTATTTTACAGCTTCATGAAATATAACTTTTTTTTTTTTTTTTGAGATGGAGTTTCGCTCTTGTACCCAGGCTGGAGTGCAATGGCACGATCTTAGCTCACGGCAACCTCTACCTCCTGGGTTCAAGCAATTCTCCTGCCTCAGCCTCCCGCGTAGCTGGGACTACAGGCACACACCACTATGCCCAGCTAATTTTTGTATTTTTATTAGAGACAGGGTTTCACCATGTTGACCAGCGTGGTCTCAATCTCTTGACCTCGTGATCCACCTGCCTCGGCCTCCCAAAGTGCTGGGATTATAGGTGTGAGCCACCGCACCCAGCTGAAATGTAATATTTTTAATGCAAGAAAAACAGTCAAAGTAAAATGCAGTAAAAACTACTAAGGGGATACTACTGTATATAACTTATCTTTTATATAGGGGGAAATGAAGAAAATGTTTTACTGATGTATTTTGATCAAAAATTTAGTATAACTCTTAAGTAAGGGATTATGAATCATGTGGCCACATATTCCACATATTAGAAACACACCTGTAATCCCAGCATTTTGGGAAGCCAAGGTGAGAGGATCTCTTGAGCCCAGAAGTTCGACACCAGCCTGGGCAATGCTGTGAGACCTTGTCTCTATCAAAATCACAATTAGCCAGGCATGGTTGTGAGTGCCTGTAGTCTCAGCTACTCGGGAGGCTGAGGTGGAGGATCCTTTGAGCCTGGGAGGTAGAGGCTGTAGTTAGCCAAGATTGTGCCACTGCACTCCAGCCTGAACAAGAATGGTCCTCATCTCAAAAAAACAGAAACATAAATATATTCCTCAGCATAATGCATTATGCACGTAAGAGGCATATATTGTTCATGTAAGTCGAAAACAGAAAAGAAAAACTCTTGAGATGTCAGCCAAATGACCAGAACACTGTCTCTGAATCGTTGAGAAATGAAGTGAGGTAGGTTTGGGGAAGTATGATAGAATCATGTTACAAGTAATTTCATGAATCAGAGAAGGACAAATGAGATAATGTCTTCTTTATTCAGAAAATCCCCTGTGTAAACTCTTTAAGGGAATGGCAGGACCAGAAATTACAAATCCTGGAAAGGCTGGTATGGTAGAAAATAAAATAGTCTCTATAGCTTGAATATAATGAACATGGATTTCTACAGGACAACAGCATTTTGAAAGGTTATTCCCTCTATATTCTTAAAAACATCAGTAAGTAATATCCACAGAATCATGTCTCATATCTAATAACTGAGAGGAAAACATGACACATAAATATTTGAAAGAATAATGAAATATGGGGAAAGCAAGAGACAGAGTACTGTTGAATATTCTCCTGCACTTATCCTTTCGGAAGTAAACGTTGACCATCTTTACTCATATATATTGTAAATGATAAAAATACAGATCTATAGATATCACTTAAATCTTTTCAGGCATATTAGTATAATTCATATATAATATTTACATATAATTAGAACTCAACCCTTCATTAGGAATGTATCCGAGGAAAAAAACCAGTGGGGGTAGGAAGGGCTCCAAGGATGCTCACCACACTATGCCATGGAATCTGTGCTTTCCTCATAAGTCACACACTTCAAAGAATGACATTTTAAAAGGCAGAAACATGCTTACTTACAATAGTCTAAGGGTGTTAGTGAAGGACAATGAAACATAAGAGGTTAAAAAATTAAGGTATAGATCAGTATTTCATCTCAAAGGGATGGAAGAATCAAATAAGAGACCACCCAATTTTCTGACCTAGGGGTCAGAGAGCAAGCTTTTACAAACTTGGAAATGGTCTCTTTTAAAGCCATGAAATTCTGTGTTCCACATGTCAGAAACTCAAAGGTGTTTATACCTCTGGGAATCTTCTCTAAGGTATAAAAATACCCCAGGAACCTGCTATGGCAGTTTTGTCTCAGCCCGGCAGCGTCTCTTTCACAGGACAATTAGATATCTCATCCAAACTGAACATCAGGATGAATATGAAAGTTTCAAAAAAACTTCACTGGCCTCAACTAATTGGAAAAATTCTCCCAATTCTTCAAAGGAGATAATGTAGATGAAACATTGCTAATAATTAGGATAAACTTGAAACATATATTTGAATCATTCTTATAAATTAAAGTGTTCCAATAAGAGTTGAGATCTTCAATTAAATTACAAGCATTCCAAACAAATAATTCCAACTACAGTAGGTGCTCATAATCTCATTTGCACAAGACAATTTTTATTTTTTACAAGCCAAATATTTTCACATAAGAAATCTGGGAAGTGGTGACTCCATGTTTGGATCCCCTTCCACGAACACTCTTGTGCTCATGGAAGCTGTTTTTCCTCTATCCTGGATTTCCCCTGTGGAGTCCCCCTTCCACAAACACTCCCTTCATGGAAGCCTGTCTTCCCATCCTGAACTCCATCTCTCTCTATTCCCTTCCACTTAGTGTGGAAGCTGCTTTCCTCTCCTGTATTCCATCTTTCTGGATTCTCGCACTCAGTGTGAGAGTTAGCTGTTTATTTCTCTCTCCTTCTCCCGTTTCCCCATCTCTCTCTAAATAAGTCACTTTCTACAAACACTTTTGTAAAAAAAATTTTTAAAAAATCTGGGAAGTGAAACAGATAAGTCATTGCAATAAATTTGTAATCATCAAAATTGATCTTTATTGCCTGATAGGGATAAGCACTGAAAGGTATATTATCTACTTAAAATATACATTTATGAGATTAAAAATAAAGCGCTTCATTTCTAAAGAAAGAAACAAAAACGCCATTGTTCCCTGGTAGCTACCAAAGAACAAGAGAGAAATTACTTTGTATAATGAGGGAATTAAATTATTTACAGAAAGTTTCCAAAATGTTTAAATTACATTAAAGTAGATATGTAATCTAACAAGTTTTCCTATCATACGGTAGGTGTCAATGTATTATTTTAGTCCATAATTCTACACATAAAACTTGGGTTTATTTTTCTCTCTTTTTTTTCCTTAGCAAATTGTTCAGTTTATAGAGTAGCACCCTTAGAAATTAAAAAGCAGCAAAGCCAAATCTCAAACATGTGAAGAGTT
This sequence comes from Cebus imitator, assembly GCF_001604975.1. NCBI lineage: Eukaryota > Metazoa > Chordata > Mammalia > Primates > Cebidae > Cebus > Cebus imitator. Next base: position 9,535,147 of record NW_016107340.1, read on the forward strand.
CTGTGCCAAATGAAGGTGTTTAGAACTAAACCTAGCACCTTTAAAAAGTACCTGATTTGAGCTTAATTGAATCTCTTCTTTCCATACATATTCTGGCCTTTCTGTTGTTGATGTGACATATAAAATACTTACAAAATAATGATCAGTGAAGTTTCACAGCATGGAAGGAAAAAAGAATAAGAGGGAAAAAAGTTTATTTCACACTATTTGAATTACACGTAGGTAGTTCTCTATGAGTCTATTACCAAATCCTTTAAGTCCACCAGCCTCTTACCTACATTAAATTAATGAGGCATCTCAAGCATTTATTCTTCACCAGCGGCTCTAGGCTCTCCAGTTGGACACCTACAATTTACTAAATTACAAACAGTGACCTAAGGGAGACATCTGTTTGTTATATACAATATTGTATTAAAAAATAAACTAGAAGAATATTTGAGAGATTAAGACGATAAGATATATGTTGGATTGTATTTTCTGGGGTTAATAGGGGGCCGGTCTACAATTCTGTGATCTTCTCTTTACCAACAGAAGTTCCTATTTTCCCATCAGGAAATAAAGGTCTCTAAAGATCAACATTATGAAATATAATACTTACAAACAATCCAATACTAAGAGGTCTCTATTATGCCATGATACTCACTACCTCCATACAGTACTTTTATTAAGCCTAAATACATTAAGCTTGATTATAATCAATTTTTTATAATACCACCTTCTTACTAATGCTCATAACACTTGGCTCCCAGGGATGTACTTATAATGAGATGGCTGGTGTATTTTCCATTAAAGGCCTCTGTTGGAGTTTCTATAGCGCTTTTTTTCATATATTTCAAGTTAAATGCTCCCTCTACTTTTTTCCCTCACAATATGTGAGGCATGTTTACCTCACAATAGCCAGTCCCTTTTCAATGATTAATTTTCTATCAAAAAACAATTTGCTTCTTTTTCCTTTGTCCTGTCATGGTTTCAGAACCACGTCTTTCTTTCTCCTATATCCATGATGGAAACTCAGCTCTTCCCTCCCTTCAGACTACTACTTTCTAGCCCCCAAATTGTTTCTAATAATGTATAGTCAAAAACGTTTAGGAGCAACCCTCTGCCCTACCCACCCAAAGCAGGCGACTGCTAGTCAATTAACAAAAACAAAACCCTGAATTATCAAGGCCATAACTGAGCCAAAAACTACTGTAGCCATTTATTTTATATGACCTCAGCAATTTCTTGATTGAATTGCAACCCTGCATTAAATCAAACACCGTGTGTGATTTCATAAATGCTGGGTGTGTAAGGTGGAATCAAGGAGGGGAGAGAGCAACAAATATATTACTTAAGAAACTCAGAAAAAATTGTTTCAGAATTGTTTTCAACATGCTTTTTGCTTTGTTGTGAAATTCTCTACAACAGTATTCCTCAGCATGTTTTAACAACAGAAATAATAGAAGCATAATTGATTGCAGCTGGGAATGTCATCCTATCAATAAGCAGCACCTAACTGACAAATACTACAAGCTTGTTAAAGATTCCCTTATGAACTGGGCACTGTGAGAAGACTGGACATTCTTTATCACATGTATTCAAATTAAAATCTTTGCTGACTTACTTCTCAAATTTTACTAGACTACAAACATTAAGTGGTTAGTTTGCTGGCCTCTATTCAGCTGGTTTGGGCAGAGAAGGTGGGGTGCTTGTTTTATAAAGTTAAATACACAACAAGTTTATAAACATGCTATATCTTTCTGTCACAGTGGAGATATTCAATAAAACAGTCTCCTCAGTACATGAACTTTCATAAGAAAAAGGAGAAGAAGTAAAATATCTTACTCAGAAATTCATTATTGTGAATCAGATTACTATACATTTCTTCATACATATCATATTCTAATCAGGGACTACCAAGGTTCAATTCTTATCTAGAAGCAGCTTTTATATCACTTTTAAAGTTGACTTAACACAGTCTTTCCCAAAAAAGGAGCAAAAAAGAAAAAAAAAGAAAGAAAAACTAATAACTCCACATTAAATTACTAAGAGAAAAGCTACAGTAAGTCCCTTTTCCTATTTTCTTATATTTGTGTAGCTGTTAGACATTTTGCAAAGGAGGGGAGTACCAGCCAGCCTTTCACAACAAAAGACCTACTGTCACTGAGCCATTCCCAGACATGGTGGAAACCGGCCCACAGGAAAAGGCCTGGCTCCAATGTTAGGCCCCGGCCGAGTACAGTCACTATATTCACTCAAATTGGCAACAGGTCTCAGTGTTCCTGGCTTTGAGCTGTGAACAAGGGTCGGGATTGAATAACCAATTATACAACCGCTGACTGAGTTTATCCAAGGTTTGCAAACTGCTATAATAGCCCAGTATTCAACCAACTGTTTTATCCTTTTCCAGATATAGTGTCATATCTCCCCTTGTGCTCCATTTACATGTCACTTTATTACATACATCCATTAAAAAGGTTAATACAGTGTCACACTCAATGCCTAAATGTTGCCTTACAGGAGTTCTGCTTCTCTCCAGGACATTTCATATAGACACCTTTCTCTGTCTTTCACTTTCTCTCTGCAAGTTAAACCAAGTTTCTGTCAAGACTACAAAACAGTGCATGAAAGAACAGTAGCCAAATGTCAACAGTTTCAAAAATATTCCTTATACAAATAGGCTGCCTTAACCCACCTTGGTATATAAAAAATGTGAAAACTCTGAAGTTTGGCAGTTCAGACTAGCACCCAAATTTGAGGTGCTCATATAAATTCATAGAAATATGTGCCTTCCTCCTCTGCCAAAATGGACGTCTCTCTCAAAGTTCAAGAAGGCCTGAAATTTCTCCCAGCGTATTTGCATGCCTGTTTTTATACAAAGTAGTTATGATGCAATTTAAAAAAATGTTTGAGTACTTTTCCTAAATATCTACAAATATGAAATTCCTGATTACCTTCCAATTCAATAAAGCATAAGAGATATGGTAGAAATATCAGGTAGCTTTGAAGACATTGGCAATTTTTTGATGTCTTCATCTTTGGCCCTTTAGTTTTATTCTATGCTTTGTGTTAACAGGTGTTTTACACATAACTATAGGATCCACTGAAGCTATTTATCTTTAAAATCAATAATTCAGATTCCTTTTAGAAACTTGATATCCAATGGATTATTTAAAAAGTACACCAACATTAAATAACAAAGCTGGCTAAAACTGAGAATGATCAAATCACTTACGTCTTCTGTAGATATCTGAAATACCTGTAGGTCTTTTGTTTATCTATAAATTAAAATAAGAAAGTTCTCTCAAATCTGCAATGAAAACCTTTTATATAGCAATGGCTAATTGAGAGCTAAATGATAATCAATCTTTAAGTGCTTTACATATATTTATTTTTAATTCTTACAAAATGCTACTTGCAGTTGTGAAGAACAAGAACTTTGTAGCTAGCCTTCCTCTTTCATTTACAAGCTCTGACATCTGGTAAAATTATTTAACCTCCCATGCCTCATCCATAAAATTAGTATATACCTAATATGCCGAACATATAGGGCTATTTAAAGTATTAAGTGACTTTCTCTAAGTGAGGTACCTCAATATACTAAATACATTAAAGTACTTGTCACCATCAACATCATTGTCATCAGCAACATGACCATATTAATAATTTATTGACCAAATAACCAAATCCCAACCAGCACAGTCAGTGGCAGAGCACACGACAGCCTTTTGCTTTTTCAAGCAAATTGGTATCTGCAAGCATTTTCTTACTAATATCAGTCTTCATTTACTGAGCATCTACCATGCTTAGTTATTTGCAATGCCAAAGTGTAGGAGAAACACTAATAAAGGAGTCAAATCTTATTTCTGCAATTCTTGAGTTGGATATAAATACTTAATATTCTGAATTCTATCATGGGCTTTCTTTAAGTCATTGTTAGTTCTAGCTAAAAGTTTTAAGCATGACGATTTTTGTTATATATATATATATATATATATATACACACACATATATATGAATATATAAAATAATAAACACTTGTAATTTATTGGCCCTCATCTGTGACTAAATAATTTGTTCAACAAATCCAGTGGTGGTAGAGTTGGCAAAATACAATCTATTCCGAAAAACAGAAGTGTAAAACTGTAAATATAAAACCCCTGTGCAGCCTCTTGTTGTTACCAATTCGTTCATTCTTTCTCTTTCTTTTTCTCTTTCTCTCTTTCTCCCTTCCTTCCCTTCCTTCCTTCTCGTCTCTTCTCTTCTCTCTTCTCTTTTCTTTTCTCCTTTCTTTCTCTCCTCTCTCTCTCTCTCCTGAGACAGGGTCTCATTCTGTTACCCAGTCTGGAGCGCAGTGGCGCAATCTTGAATCACTGCAACCTCCACCTCCCAGGCTCAAGGGATTCTCCTGCCTCAGTTCCCCCAGTAGCTAGAACTACAGGCACACGTCACCATGCCTGACTAATTTTTATATTTTTAGTAGAGATGGGTTTTCCCCATGTTGGCCAGGCTGGTCTCAAATTACTGTCCTCAAGTGATCTGTCCACCTCGGCCTCCCCAAGTGCTGGGATTACAGGCATGAGACACTGTGCCTGGCCCACCAGGGCATTTATTAACTTCAAATTTGCTGCTGATCTTTTCAAAAGGAAAAAAAAATGTTATATTTTACATATTTGCAGGTTTTGCAAAGATGTAAAAAAAAAAAAAATTTACATATTTTGGAGATACAAAGAGGCCAGTCAAGAAAACCAATATAAAACTTAAAATACAATGCAAAGTATTAATATGTTAATAAAAATCAAGTGTACGAAGGCTGACATTTGCAGGTTGCCGAATAAATCAGTTTCATCACTTTATCAAAGGTATAATAGTAGAGGGAGAGGAAAACTTCAGTCAAAACTAGGTTTGAATTTTGGTTCTGTTCTTTATTGACAAGCAGATATAGCCAAGGTATTTGGCTAGATTTCTCTTTGCTCATTTTAAAAAGTAGAATTATGATGCCCACTTGCCTTCCAGAGAGAAAAAAAGAAACAGAGATAAAAATAGTGTCTACACATTAAGTGCTTAATAGGGAATAGCTGCTATCAACTTCATCAACAACATCATGTTATCTTTTACTGCCATTATAAATATGCCTATAGAAAGAGTACTCTAGAACATATAACCAAAGTAATTATGTGTGGGTTTAAATATGTTTTCTAAAGCAAACTGATGTTTTCATCTGGGCCCTATTACTGGATAGGGAACTAAAGAATAAAAGCTAAAAAAAACAAAAACAAAAAGAAAAGAAAAGAAAAAAGCTATTCTTTTACATATTTTGGCTATGGTTGTAAGTAGCATTAGCCAGAATATTTATCTAATAAGTCTCATTCAAATTTTGGAATGATATAAAAGACTGCCATTGAAAAATGCTATTTTTATTTGTCTTCCTTTGCCCCCAAAATTCTAATTTCAATGATATTCTTATGAGTCAAATTTTTTGTTTTGAATTTTAGGAAGTTATATTAAATAGATGTATATAATAGTAATAATGGATTCAATGATAAAGTCATGGTAAATTGTTAATGTTTTGACTATGCTTATAATTATACTCCAACAGCATCAGCATAGCAAAGAGAGAACGTAAAGGCAAATGAGACATTCTTTGCATTCTATCTCCCTAAGCAAAAGAGCAATTCTGCACTGAGAAGGCCTCTATTTTTACACAGTCTCACTCTTGTAGTCATTTTCTCTGAACAACAACAACAAATAAAAAAACATTACAAGCTAACTGGGGAAATATGAAGAAAGTAGTATCAAACAATTTACACAGATAAATATTTAAGTATTAAAATGGTCTTTTTTTCTGGTATGCATCTTTAATCTGAATCCATGACTTTATAGAAAGATTTTTCCCAGTGATGCTTTTTAAAATGTTTGAAATTCAACTACATATCACTTTTGTCTGTATGCAAAATAGAATTTGCCTTAAAGCGGACACTGCATTTGTAACAGCTATGACAAACCTACATAGTTTAACAAATGATAAAAATTACAAGACCAAAGAGACAACTTTGTCACTCTAAGTCAATTAAACAAATACTCTAAATAGTATAAATATTGTATATTTTGGAGCTATATTAGGCATTGTTCCCTTTTCCCTATCTTGTACATAATAATATGAAAATCATTAATACCGACTTTTTAAAATGTGCCTTGCATGGTGCTGTGGTTTATATAATTATCTAATTTTCAAAAAAGTCTTAACAGGTAAGTAGTTTTATTATTATTTACTCAGAGGAACCCCAAACTTAGAAAGGTTAAGCCCTTTCTCAAGGACACATACCTAATCAGGAAATTAAGCCAGGATTCAAACAAATGTCCATTGAATTTCAAAGACTGCTCTCTTAACTAGTAACAGTACTAACTCAGCAAGCCCACTAACAAGAATAGGTGGCATAACACAAAAAGAATTGAGCACTTATAATGCAATACCATTCTGAGCTCCTACTGGTGATGATTTCTGAGCTTTCCAGGGTAATCCTTATTATTTGAACTTAGAATGTTATCCAAACTTCTTATCAAAATCTGCAGAGTTCTACAAGAATTGGCCTTCATTTATTTCTGCATTGTTATCTTGCACTGTTCATCTGGTCATGCACTAACCACTGTGGCCATCTATATGACTTTGCCAATTAGCTGAGTTCCTTGACACTTATGTGTGTTTCCACTACTGTTTGCACTTTTAAGGGTACTCTTGCCCAAAAACCTCATGTGAGTGGCTGCATCTCTTATTCATATATTAACTCTCTTTCACTTTTTGAGAAAGGCCTTCTTTGACATACCATCTAATGCCACAGTCCCCAGCCATTTTAGCACAAGGGACCAGTTTCATGCAAGGCAGTTTTTCCACGGGCTCCTGGATGGCGGTGGAGGATACAGAACGATGGTTTTGAGATGAAACTGCTCTACCTCAGATCACCAGGCATTAGCTAGACTCTTATAAAGAATTAAACTGCTTTTAATTCTCTCACTGAATTAAGTAATGCTAATATATATAATTGTAATTAAAGAAAATGAAAGTTTTAACTTGAAAACTCAAGCACAAAATTGTTGCAGAATTATAAATAGATGTACTTAGTCATAAAGCTACTTTTGAAAACATCATTTTTTTAAATCAATTTCTCTTGGTCATTTTAACTTAAATGAACTTATATAAATTAACTTTAATTAGTAACAATTTATTTTCCTCACTGTCTTATATTGCTACATGAATGTAGAATTACGACACAGTTAAAAAAGCCAAAGTAAACTATCAACTACAAGTAACAGACTTAAAATTTTTAAAATAAGGATATAACTGCGGAAGTTATATCCTTATTTCAAAAAAATTTATTTTTGAAACAAATTAATTTATTGGAGAAAAGATTATAGAAGCAGAAGTTCAGAGTTGAAAGGGATCTTAGATGTCACATTCCCTGAGGTGTTAAAGACTTAGACAAGACCATGCCATTGATAAGGAAAGAGTAGTTGAGGCTCCTTCAGAGCTGCCGTCCATAACCTTTTTAGCACCAAGGAGCGGTTTCATGGAACACCATTTTTTTTCAACAGGGAGTTGGGGGAGGGAGGGTAATTTTAGGATTACACAGTACTACTTCAGATTATCAGGAACTAGATTCTCATAAGGAACACACAACCAAGATCCTCACATGTGCAGTTCACAATAGGATTCGTGTGTCTCTGAGAATGTAATGCTGCTGCTGATCTGACAGAAGGAGGAGCTCAGGAAGTCATGCTGGCCCACTGCTTACCCCCTGCTCTGCGGTCCAGTTCCTAACAGGACACGGACCAGGACTGGGCAGTGCCCCAGGGGTTGGGGACCCCTGATCTAAAGCAATATAGCCTGATTGCCACTTCCAGTCAATTTCTAACCATTTTCCTTTATTTTTGTAGCACCTGTCACTAATAGAAGTAATTTTATTATTCATTTATTTATTTTCTCTTCCTCCCCAGTACAATACAAGCTCTAGGAGAACTAGAAAGTTATTTGTCTTGGCATATAGCAGACATACAACAAATATTGGTTGAATGAATAAATGAGTATATGAATATTCTGGTGGACTCTTAAAGATCCTCCTTGCCTTAAGGTAACTCAAGATTACACATGATTTGGAGATCATTCTTGGTGTAAGCAAAGACCATGATTTGGATTATTTATAATTATATTATAAAAATGCTAAATTTGCATTATTCCAGTTTCTTAATTATCTCCCATGGATGCTATACATCAAAGGAGTTATACTGTGGATCAGGCAGGGATATTTGTGTTAGATCTAATTAAATTTATTAAGAAAGACAGTAATCAGAAAATTGTAAGTTACAGGTAACTAGTTGTTCCTTATCCTCTTAAACAACTCTGGACTCATATGTCTCCAATTTTTAATAAATTCAGACTCTTTTTGGGTACACTGATTATGTCAGAGAGCAATGACCATAACGTTTGCCTCTATTTTCAAATTTCAGTAAACGCATATATACACGAACAACATATTCCTTTCTTTTATACATACATCTAACTTATATATGCATGCATATATTTTCTGAAGCATGTATAAAACTCTACAATTATTTGGGCAAATTAAACAAAAAGATCCCTTTCATTCCTTTACTGTAGAGTCATATTATACAAATATTTAACTCATCTAAATTCAACTATGCTCATTTGAAAAAAAAACTTGAAAGAACAACAAAAAAAAAGATTAAGCAGGGCAGATAATTTTTTCTGCCATTACCTATAACATACTTGTAATGAGTAAACTGACACATGATCATAAGATATGAGACTGCTATCACCTCAGCTGGTCTCAGTTTCAGTATGGCTCTCATGGTTTGAGCATCTCACTGTGCCAAGAGTGCATTTGTGTTAAAAGATACATACTTTTCATAAAACATGAACACAAATCAATGCTCATTTGAGGCTCAACCAAAGAAACAGCAACATGCTGCAGTGGTTTTATGGACTGATCAAATGGCAATGGCATGGTAGTCTTCACTGCAGAAACTTCCTGAGGTATTTCCAAATGTACTTCTGTCCTTACTAACTTTGCAACTGTAACCAAGTTTAAATGTGATTCCGTTGCATTTATTACAAATAAAAATTAATTAAATATTGAATCATGAATTTAATACATATATCTAGTTAAGGATAAATTGTTTCCTTTCAGTTGCTTTCACTTTCTAAAAAAATAAAAAATGGAACATACAAAAAGACATTAATGTAGAAGGTTCTATGGAGGAAAACTAGGTTAAATGAACCAAGTTTTATAAGCTAAAAGGACTTCCCATGTGAATGAACTGTGGATACAACATCATCCTAAGCAGGGGAAGCAATAAGGAAAAGGGCATGAAAGAGTAGCCTAGCATGTTTCAAAACCCAAGAGTAGCTTGGCTGTGCAGGGCATAAAATAGGGATCTTAAGTGAAGAGAGCTAAAGCTATGAAGGTAGAAAGAAGTCCTATCACAAAGGACCTTGAATACCATAATAAAGAAACAGCAAGGAATTTAATAAATTTAAGCAGGAAATTTTTATAAGCAGATTGGTAAGACCCCCTCCTCTGACAGGAATTGCTGGGAGGGCCAAACTGGATGACATGGTCCAGTGCCAGTGATCTTGTGTTGCAGGCCCTTTTACCTAGAGCTCTGGATACTTGAAGAGAAAAAATGAGAAGAAAATTATCATGTCTTCTTCATAAGAGAGTGGTGAGACTCAAGGCCAAAAACTGTCTAAATGGCTTATGAAAGCAAGAAGGTTCTGTAGCAGGCCTCAGAAGCTGGAGTACTGAAGGTAGAAACTGAAAAGTCAGAAAAATGAGAACAAAGCACCTCACATCAAAATGGTTAGATGAGAGCACAAGCTCAGTGGAAGCAATAAATGAAAGACTGTTAAGTCATTTTATTAGAAAGGCAGATCACTGTAGTAGACAAACTATTCTAAGTTGATGACCAATGTGTATGGCTTTACTACTTCCAGCGTAAGACACTTTCATAGTAAAACTTTTTCATGATGGATTCTAATATTTAACTATTATGTCCCTAAATACAAAGAAATTTTCATAAATTGTCATTTAGCAATACTCATCTAATATAGGCTTAAAAATGCTATTTTGAGAAATGCTGATTTTTTTATGACAATTCAGCAACAATAGCAAATTCAAAAGCAATCATTGCAAAAAGAGGAGATTACACTTACTACAAAATTATCTGAACCCAGTAAAATCATGTGATTTTACTTCCACTGAATAGACTAACTCAGGCCCTTCTCAAACTTTTGAGACATGCTAAATAGTATGTGCCTTCATGCACATCCAAATGACAAAATAAATAAGCAAGAAAATGCTAATAAACATTAATATATAATATTCAAAAATAACCAATCATGGTTAGTTTGACTGTTTTTTACTAAGTTCAAATGCTAATGTGAAGACATTTGTGATTTTGATATGCACACTTATAATAGTCATATTATTTTTAACAACTGTTCTTAGTCCATATGACAAAGCTAAATTGTTCACGGTTTGACCTAAAATGCATCATAAGGAAGAAACACTAGACCTCAATTTCATGGGAACTTGTTATTTCAATTTTCTGGCAACTTCTTTTGATTTCAAACATATGGCGTTGGGAAATTTCCCAAAAGGTTTAATGTTTCTTGAATCTTCGATTTGACAGATTAAAATACACACACACACACACACACACACACACACACACACACACACATACACATAAATATATGTGCATACATATAATGACTAATAACCTCATGATACAACATCTGCTCCAATTAGAAAAAGATACGTGTATGTGCACAAGACACAGAAAGAGCTCTGGGGATGTGTGTGTGTGTGCCTAAGTTTCCATACTGACCATTAATAAGTACTGCAATGATAAAATTTTCCCTAATCAATGTTTGTTTATAGTCTCTTGACAAGTTTAAGTTTTTATTCAAATAAAGATTGATATTGTTATATTGCATTGTCATGATATATTGTTATATTAGGATTATCTGCACAATCTGAACACTGGACATTTTATGTACTAGAGGTAAAATGTTCTAATAAACTACATTCTTTAATAAAAAGCTGGTTAATCTTCAACTGCCTTGTGCCAGCAGAAATTGTACTCATTTTTTTCTTAATTTTATAATTTTTCTATTACAAAACTACAGATTACATACATCATTAAAAAGATAAAGGAAAACCAGAAGTTAAAGGGCTAAGTTATATGCTCAACACTTTATTAGGTATTTTATAGATTTTTTTCTTCAATTTTAAAAGATTGGCTTCTACTTTCAAGGATATTACAACATAGTGAGTTGTTTTTTTTTTTTTTTTTTTTTGCTGATGTGCATGAAGCAAAAAGAAATAATAAGTGCTAACTGGGTGATACTGATTTTGAGTATAATAAAAAATTAGAGAAGAAAGAAACATATCAGGACTAAAATTAGTCAAAATCTCTTGAATGAGGGAAAATTTGTTTGAAATCAGGAGATTTAGAACAAGAGCACGAAAATAGGCTACGAGCAAGCACACAGAGTAAGTGAAAAGCTCTGGGTGGCAATCCTGGCAGGTATACTATTTGATGAATATTGAGCAATTAATTTGATCATATTTTAGAAGTCTTAAAAGGGGGCTAAGAGTTTGCCTTTCATGAAGCATATACTATAGAGTCAAAAAAAGTATTTTAATAAGACTGTAAAATACTAAGGATGGTATTTAAAAATCTGAGTCTGGCATTATAAGATAGAGTATGTTGGTAGGGAGTGGCAGTATGGCAGGGAAATGTAGAGGCTCTATTCTAGACATGAGGAGCGTAGGCCTGCAGACCTCCTGTTGGCTGTGCAGAAAGTGAAGGAAATTTCTGAAAGGGAGGAAGAGACAGGGAAGGATGGCAGCTCTGCCGCTCATGAAGTAGAAAAGCTCATTTTTATAAAAGATTGTTAACCGCTCTTAATACATTTACTGATTTTCGCAGTCATGTTGCCCACGTAATTCCCTTGTCTCATCCCAGACTGTTAAATGTTCTATGAAAACAGAGACAACAGTCCCCATATTTTGGAAACAGGGCAAGGTATCAAAGGTAAAATTTCTTACCTAAGGAAGCAAAAACAGCTCAACTTTTCTGTACTTCCTTTTTTTTATGCTTTTAATGGAAACCTCTGCTGTTACCATGGATGGATTTTCTTTTTTTTAATCTCCCATCTCTGCTCTGGCCAACTAACCACAAGGCGAAAAGCTGCCTCCCTTTCTAATCTATATGTTATGATACTGCTAACAGATGACTGTTACTAATAGATAACCACAAACAACATGAAAATAAAGAAAACATGCATGCATACAAGATCTGTTAAAAACAGCTGTGACTGCCTTTTCTAAAATAAAAAGGAAAACAAAACAGTTTAATTTTACTACTTATCCTCCTACATTTAAAGTAATTCAGAAACTACTTCAAAATGGTGAAAGTAAAAGGAAGGAAATGGTTTCAGGTAGACTATTAAAAACAAAGAAAAATATTAGTCAAAGAAAATTAACACTTAAGTAAAACTTAAAGCACACTATAATGTGTTGTAGTCTCTCCTCTTTCTCCCTTCTACCTGTCTCTGGGGGTATATATATGTATATGTATTTTTTCTATGCCTGTTCTTTAGAACACAATCAGTCTTTCTTTGGAAAGAATGCTTTTTCTTTGTTCCTAAATCAACACAGGATCAAGGAGAATTTGGAAAACTGAAGCTAAATTAAAGGCCAAATACAGAAACTACTTTTATTTATGTAAAGTTAAACTGAAAAAAATGAGTCATGATATTATTAAACTAACAGAATATAATAACGTTCTAAGGTTAAAAGAAATGAATAGAAACTCAAAAAGGATTTCTTGGTAAGGCTGGATATACATAGCTTTTTTTTTAAATTGACTAGAAAGTTCCATAGCATTACACTCATCATATTAAAAACATGCAACAAATATGAAATGTCAACTTCATTCTAATATGCACTAGCCTATTATGAAATATCTTGGTATAATTTCAGTTTCCAACCCCAGGAAACGAAGTAAATAAATAAAAGAAAGAAATAAAAATTAAACTATAGAGCTAAAAGTATTTATGTCATATTGACATTTCTTCAATAGTTTATAATCACATTATTCTAGATAAGCTTTTACCTTGTGTCATTTTCAATTAGGTAAACATGTGGACAATGAGAATGTGTGGGATCCATGTTTTCTCCAAGAACTTGGTATGAAAAATACAATTCTCTAACAGAAAGATAATAAATCTCAGGATCAAGACATAATAGACAAATTAGAGATATGCAGAAGCAGAATGACCGTAGAAACCTTAAGAATTTAATGTAACTTTGTTTAAAAGTGTTAACATACCCAAAAAGTCAGGGAGAAAGTTCCAGGAATCTAAAACTTTCAAGTGGAAGGAGACTAAAGGTTTGAAGAATAGTGGAAAGAGGAAGAATAGCAGATTTAACAAAAATGACCAAACATCTGACACAACGGCAAGATAATACTGTTGGAGGTGCATTTACTACAAATAAGAAATTCTTAAAACTAGTTTGTTCTACTAACATGCTTACCATGATCTTTAAGACAACTATCTGTCTTTCCACAAAGATTTATCACTTTCTACAGGAAGGATTTTCAGTATTCTGAAATAAAGATTTTCAGTATTCTAAACTTAGGAATAATTATGTTTTCTTAAACTATAGTTTTGTATTCCAGTTAAATAGTTCAGTCTCCTGAACTTGGATGAAGTAAATCTACAATAGAGACATTTTTTTTTTTTTGCTTTTGTTTTGTGTGTGTGTGTGTGTGTGTGTGTGTGTGTGTGTGTGCTGGTAAAATCAGATTTACAAAGTTGTAAGCTCTCTGATCATCAGGTTTAATAAATATCCTGTAAGACACTTTGAAAGCCTATCCTCTGAAAAAAACACACTGCCATACCTGTTAGTTCGCATTTCGATGCTCCTTTTTAAAACACTTTTTCTGACTATTGTAGGTATCTAAACTAGCTCATCATGGTCACTGTCTATTATATCTTGTTGTTTTATTTTCTTCAAAGCATATATTGTCTGAAATAATCTTTCCTTATTTTCTTACGGTCTTAATCCACTAAAATGTAAGTTCTGTAAGAGCAGGGAGACTATCTTGCTATTCAATGTATATCCAATGCCTAGAACAATATTTTTTATGTTCCCCTTATAAATGTAATTTAATGTGAAATGAATGTAAGATAAAGAAAGTATGTCTAGTTTGTATAATAGTAATTTAATAAGAAGAATAGTACCTTAGTCATCTCATTGTGTAATCTTGAAAGATGTGCTAATTTGGGGGGAAGAACAGATAATCACATGATAATTTTGTTTGACCAGAAAGAACAAAGCAAAAATTAGAAGTAGTTTTAGTGTATTACAGCTTAGAAATATAGTAAATTTGACCACGTCCTGAAGAATTAAGTTGAAATCGAGAATCAATTTATCTAGCAAAACATGAATTTAATTTGAAAAACACTCTTTAGTCTAGAAGGCTTTACCTTTGTGCTAGCAAACAGAAAATAATAATACTGCTGCTAATAAAGATGCAAAAAAAAGTGTTAATGCATATGAAAACCATTTAGCACAAGCTCTTAGAAATTTTTCTTTTATCTTTACTTCGCAGTAACTTTATCCAAATTTTATGGAACAAAACCCTGATATTTTGATAATGTTTAACTGACACGGAACTGACAGGCTCCAAGGAGGCTGCTAAAGTGCATTCCCTCCACATTCAACAAATACAGATAATCTACCATGTAGGCTTCCAGACATTGGACAAGTGTCTGGGATTTCGGCAGTAACAAGTTGGGCTCTCCTACCTGCCTTCATGAAGTTTATAACCTGGAGGATTGTTTTAAAAACAACACCTAAACATTTGTAACACAGTTATTCCACTCTTCTTAACAAAACTCAATCCGAATGTAATTGCACAACAATGAATATCTAAAATTCCCAAATAGATCTTTAAAATAAGCTACAAATTGAGTATATTTAATGCAATATTATGATGCCAAGAAAGAAAAAAAAAGTAACCATGCACAGCCCTGAGTGTGGGAAGATTTGGCTCATTGAGCTGGCTCTTTTATCAATCATTGAGTAGCTTTGGGAAAATCATGAAATCTCATAGGCTTCTCTTTGGCAAAATGAGGAACTGGATGACAAAATCCCAAAAATGCCATCTAGACCTATAGATGTTTCTTTTATTTATTTTATTAACACATTATATTTACATATAAACCAAAATAAAATGGGAATATGCAACAGAAAATGGTGCTGTGTGAGTACACAGAATCCTCTGAGGCTCTACTGTTTATTCAGTTTTGAAAAAGCATTGCAACTCTTTCTTCATGGCATTAGAAACAAATCATTGGCCATATGTGATGGTTCATACTTGTAATCCCAGCACTTTGGAGGGCAAGGTGGAAGGAATGCTTGAGCTTGGGAGTTCGAGGTCAGCCTGGGCAACATAGCAAGACCCTTTGTTTCTGCCAGAAACTAAAACAAATCAGTTGGGCGTGGTGGCACATGCATGTAGTTCCAGCTATTTGAGAGGCTGAGGTTGGAGGACCACTTGAATCTGAATCTAGGCTGCAGTGAGCCATGATTGTGCCACTGCACTCTAGCCTGGGTGACGCAGGCGACATCCAGATTCAAAAAATTTTTAAATATCATCTTTTCAATCACCACTTTGTGCATCTTCTTCTGGAAAGATCACAACTGACAAGTGTTTTTGATACACATTTATTTACCATTAATGGCATGAATTATATAAAGTAAATTTTATAAGAGGTGAATGTTCTCCAACCTGAGAGCTTACTGAGAATTTAGACATTGATTTCAAATTAGTCTTGAGAAGTTGTAAATCAAAACTTACTACCTTAAATACCTAATTTTTCCATTTCCATCAGTTTGTTGTTATAGGATAAGTATAAATGCTGAATTGCTGTCATTTGTGCTTAAACCAAACATTGATATATTTGTGGGAAAATAATAGCAAGTGGTTGAATGTTGCAAAATTAAATAAAAACATTTTAACGAAAACACTGAATCATTACAAATAGTAAATTTTGATGATTTATTCCAAATGGTTATTTTTTATCCAATCACCTGCCTTTCTAAGAAATAATGGATGGACGAAATACATAGTGGGTCGTTAATCGTTTTGTTTTTTTATCAATTCTAAATTAACCCATTAGGAATACAGAAATAGATCAGTTATATGGATAAAATTGTTAAATAATGTTATGCATTAAAAAATGTTCACAAGGCATTAAAGTGACATAGTTGGAATATTCATATACACACAGACACAAACACAGAAACACTACTAAAATGCGTTGGGGATGCTCCTTGAAGTAGAGAAAACATAAGACTCCTTAACTTTAGTAAGTCTATCCAAATCTGCTTAGTCTTTCGAATTAAGCAATAATAGTAGAATTATATAATGTTTAGATTTTTTCATGGAGTTGTTAAAAATTTTTTTCCTCTCATTTTTGTTGGCATTTTGTTTTCTTGTTTGGGCCAGAATTACAAACAGAAAAGTAGAACTGTGAAGATTTTTTTAATAGTGGTAAAAACAAGTTATCTAAGCTTCTTTAAATTTAAAATGAAAACATTTTTTTCTAGTGATAGATTCAGTGCTTTTATTTTTAAAAAAGAACCATTAAACCATTCTTTTTTATTGCTCACCCAATTCTTTTCCTAGGGATAGTGAAGTTTTGGTATAATAGGATATGAATCTTAAGAAATCATTGGTTTATATCACAACAGCTAGTGTTTCAATCATACCAGAAAGATATCCTTCCACTTACAAATATTAAAAAACAGAGTCTATACTCTTGGTAATAGATTTTAGGTAATAAATTCCAAATATTGTATGTAGCTATTTAAATGATAAAAAGTCCTTTTTTTAAAACACACTTTTTTCTTTTCAGGAATGGTAATTACTGCCTAGAAACTGATTGGCAACCAAGGATTTTAAGAAAATTTGGAGAAAATAATCATTTGAATAGAATAAAATCAATTCTAGAAAGGAATATTTTATTTCACTTATAAAAAAAATTTAATAAACACTCATTTTTCCAGTGTTGGAAACCTAGAAGTGACAGTGCTCTTATAGGAGACCAGTGTTCCTACAGTATCAATCGGGTATTATTTTTTTAGAATAAATTTTAACAACAGGGTAGGTATGCAACTATAACATCAAAGTATGACAAATCCGAAGTGAAGTATTATAACATTTACTGTCTCTGAATTTTTATTAATATTTGCCTGCCCCATTCTTCATTTGACTTGTATCAGAAAAGCAGTGACTAGCATCAATGATTTTGGAGAAAAGTTATAAAATGAAAATGTAATTATGCAAATATTTATTAACTTTTTTTTTCTTTTTCTGTATTAGTTAAGGTTGCTGTTGCTATTTTGAGTTTTGTAGTGAGTGAAATGAAAGGTTTACTGTGATCACAGTTTGAGAACCATTGATATTATCCACATAGTTGCTGTAAGCCAGAACAAAAAAGGTCAGAGGGGATTATTTTCTTCCATAAGCACTCTGCCAACATTAAACAGTTTTAGATAATTCACAGAACTTCTTTTGGTCTCGGCTGCTAGTGGAGGAAGGGGTAGAGTATACACTAGAATCACATAATTTCTGTACACCTTCAAATTGTAATTTAGAAGAATATTCATTAAAATTTAACTGTAGTTTTATCTCAGCACAAACAATTGATAAAATAAGCATTTAGGATATAAGAAAGTAACTGGTATGATAAAGGCACTTAAGATTTTATATACATCCTTTAAATACATCCTTCCAAAAGAACTGGAGTTACGGAAAGACATAAAGTTGAATCAGGAAGGGATCTGAAATTCCAAGTACCAAAGTTGTCTGCCCTGTGAACAAACTATTTAAAACAGTACTAAAGAATTTTGGCTCACTTTGTTCCATTTTCAATTCTTTTGTGACTACTTAAAAGATTCAAACCCACTAATTTTGTCCTAAAGGGCAGTTAGAAACCTTTCTTTTCGATATCATTGGTTAAAAGAGAATTACACATTTGCTTTGATCTAAGGTTTGCATACAGGTTGAACACAGTCACATGAAAAATATCAATAGCCACCTCATTAGCATCAAAATTATATTCCTATGCTAACATAGAAATTTAAAGTCTTTAGTAAGGGAGTATACTAAACTAAAACAGACTAAGAACATAGTGTGACATATTAGTCTATTCTGGAAATAAATACAGTGCTTGCTGTCTTCTAATCACTCAAAGAGATTTCAACTAAATATAGATTGATTAAAAAACTAGAAACATTATTGACGTTAGGTGTAAAATAAAATAAGAGTTATAAATTCATAACACTGTAGTTACAAGCTCAATGCTTACAACCATTACAGATCAACATCAGCAGAGGTATTACATAGGAAAATGAGAAAGTGCTCCTGTTTAGACCTGAAATGCTGCAGCAGAAGTAACAGAATCTGAGAAGAGTCTTATCAAGTGAAGACAAAGAGAAAGATATAGCTCATCTATTTATCTAACATTTGAATCTGAATAGATATTATACTAGGTATAACAAAAAGAAGACTAAATACTACTAAACACAGGTGTGAAAGTGTTATTAGAAAGTTGAAGAATTCATTTTTATTATGGTTTGTCATTCTCAAAAGATGAAAGAACTGGAGTTACAGAAAGACAGAAAGTTCAAAAATAAAAATTAAAATTAAAATACAGAAAAAGAAGGACTTGGAAATAAAATGAGTGGAGGGATTCAGATCAGAGAGTAGGCAACGTAAACATTAGGTTTCGTACAATCGCTGGGCATCCTATTGTCCAGAGATATAAGAGAAGCAGGTTACAGTTTTATAATGTCCATCGGATAAAAACAAATCAGATTCACAGAAACAAAAAAGCCTTTCCTAATATACAAACTAGTGAAAATTTTCCCAAGCGTCCTCATCAATGGAACATTGACTTGATTTAGTGAACTATGAGCTTATAATAGGATTTTTTTAAATGAACATTTAAAATTCTCCAGTGCAGGCTTATGAGGTAATGCCAAAGCATGGTTTAATAAAAGCAAGTGTATGATGGCCTAGGAATGAAACATGATAAAGTTCTGTTTCACCCAGGGATAAAATGTAAAAATCTTTAGGTATGCTTGGATTTGTGGTAATCAGATATGAATATTCTATCTTATAAGTGAGCTTTTGATAAGAATTTAATGTCCGAGAGTTCAGATGTTATACAATTTGACAAGAACACAGCAGAAATTCTATATTGTTGAATAAATTGATTAAATAAGTAATTTTATATTATTAGTCAATACTTTAATACATATTAATTGAGCACATACCATGTGCCATACAGCATTCACTGGAAATGAATATTAAATTTAAATGAAAAAACAGATTAAGTACCAAAAACTTGTTTCTGTGTTTATTATAGCTGAAGAAACCTGATACAAGATAAAAATAAACATGTTAAGGACTATAGAGAATATTTGTAACATATTCCTAAGATCTGCCAATGAATCTTTTCTTCAGAGAGCAGAACTGCCACATTTAAGTAAGAATGTTGTCAAAACTTAAGTATAAATCATAAATCTCCAGAACTGATACAAGAAATATGTTCAGGAAATCTATTTTTTATGTATAGGCAAGGGCACATAAAAAAAGGGGGGTAGGGAAAAGAAAGAAAGAAAATGGAATGAGTTACTAGATCATAATGAAATCAAACATTATCCATTTTCCTACTTTAATTCTGATTATTTCTTTGAAATAAAACAAACAAACAAACATTAAATTATGTTACCATTTTCAAAGGCCATCTTACCAGTGCTTAAAATGTATTTTAATTCTGAGGGTAATAATAGTGATTTCCAACAATATCCAAGGAACATGTATTTCTTTCCCATTCTAAGCAGTATTAACCTTTTAAGTGAGAGAATGAAAATCATCCTTTTCTAATAAATGTGATAAATGGGAGAGTGTGAACCAGTTTTATTCTATCTGTCTTTGGTCTATTCTTAAAGGAGAATACATTTCCTTTTAGGATATTCTTTAAATTGAAGCATCATATGTTTAGGGGCAAGGGCTCATGGATTAAATACTCATGTGAGCCAGAGATTTAAACTGTTCCTTGATCACATGCTGTTGATTAGGAGAAGCCCAGAATATGTGAATGAATCAGTACAAATATACCACTACTACTGGGAGGGCATTCAAAGCAAGCATACAAATAACATTCTAGCTTTTCTTACTGTTTCCTATTGTTTAAGAAGTTGGAGGAAATATATCTGTTCATTCAAACAATCTTCTTAAAGTGTGAGCCTCAAATTTTACTAGCCCTTTCAAAATTAAAACTGCTACAGACAAGATTTATATTTATGGTGGTATATAGGTTAGCTTTTTTTGCCTAACCCATTTCAATAACTGAGGTATACATTAAGAGAGCCTCAAGTTTTAAATGATCATGTTAGAGCCAATTACCTTCATAGTAATATACAAAGAAATACTAACCTAGATCTTGAAAGGCTAATTTCCTATTAATATAGCCAGCTACCATTAAAATTCACAGGATAATTTATCTGTCAAGTAAATAAACTTTCAAAATATCTAGGAAAGAAAATCATATTTACAAATATGCCAACCTCAATTTCAAGTTTTACAAGAAGATCACAGAAAAGGTAATAGAACACAAAATTACTTTTACTGCTGTTGAAATGCAACTAATGAAATCAAATCTTGATCTGGATATTACCAGATATATGTGAGAAAGAAAATAAGAAAAATAACCATATACATAGAAACACTGATACATTTCATGCTTTTGAAAACAACAAATCTATGCCTCAGGAAAATATAACACTCCAGCTTTTTCAAGCTCAACCCTGCAAGTCCATTCTTAGAGTAATTTTTATGGTAAATATCACAGAATGCTTTCTACAAGTACTATTAAGAGAACTACGTAAAGAAAACCTGTAACAAATCCTTACTCTTTGCTGAAAGAGCATCAAATACAGAAAATATGTTCATATACAATGTACCTAACAATTTGGGCTCAATATGATAATCACTATGATAATCACTATAAAATTGAAATCTCAAACAAATGTATGAAACAACATTTGCTTTAATTTTCCTAGTTTATGTGTTCTACTTAATTGCCAGAAGACATTATTATTTCTGTTCATTTACATAATTTTCTGTGTTTATGTGAATTTTATTATTTCATAATCATATCTTAAGTGTCCTGATTTGCAAAATATACTTATGCGTGTATTAAATATGAATAAAGTTTTCAGGACAGGCATTGTTTTGGAAAATAAAAATTCTATCACGAACTGTATACCATACGTTCAATAAATAATAATGACTTTATGATGTTACACTCTTAATTCTCTTATTTCTTTCACAACTGCATTGGCCCTTCTTTTAGTGCCTGCCATCCCCAGCACCTCTCACAACTCTCTCTCTCTCTCTCTCTCTCTCTCTCTCTCTCACGCACACACACACACACACACACACACACACACACGAAAGTTCTATAAACACTCTTCTCTTTTCAATTGATACATTTTCCACTATTGTTCTCAACTATTCCCATTATTACTTCTATGTAAACTCATCCTGAATCATTCTATTTATGACCAGGCACATGTTTTCAACTGTCTCTGAAATACCTGTGATTATCTTTAAGTTACAAATCGACATATCCAGACTGTACTCTACTAATAAAAGTTAGTGTGTAGCTATTGAGTACAGACAAAGGGCCAAGCACAGTAATAGCCTTTTTCTATTCATGCAATCTGATTTAATCTTTATACCTGCTCTATAAGGTAGACAATTAATATTCCATTAAAACTGAGATAAAGTTACCTACATTCTTGCAGCAAATAATTGGCAAAATAGGCATTTTAACTTGGCAAAATCCTAATTCTTCCATTCTTCACTGTCCTTCATCTCAATAAATCTAAATGTTTCCAGTCTAACAACTGCTGAGGATCAATATTTCAGAGCAAACTTTTTTTTTTTCCCAACCTATCTACCAGTAATGAAGACTTGTTAATTACTCAGAGGCAGCTTTTCTTAAGAAAGAATGGCTATTACGACAGGTGTATAAGACGACAAGACTCTTGCTATACAACAGAAAACACTTTCATGGGTCCAAATCCTGACTGTGGAATAATTATACTTACAGATTCTAGTTATTTTGTCTCAGAATTGTTTTCCTGAACCATGCAAGTATGCTTGAATTTCCAGTTGTTTTTGTTTTTAGAGACAGGGTCTCACTATGTTGCCCAGGCTGGAATGCAGTGGCTATTTGCAGGTGCCATCATAGTATACTACAGCCTCAAATTGTTGGGCTCAAGTGATCCTCCCATTTCAGCACCCTGAGTAGCTGGAACCACAGGAGTATGCCACTGCACCAGCTTCAATTGTTTATAGTGGGATGAGATATTGTGTTTCAGAGCATTTCAGCTGCAGTGTCCAATGGGCTGACAGGTATCCTGAGCATATTAAGACCATAAGATACTACGTAAAGTTCATTGCCATGTTCCTTACCCACAACCTCTGTTGTTGTGGATGTATTTCACATACTAAAGTTCAGACCAATTAGGCTACAACTTTAGCCAATAGAAAAATATCAGAGAAGATAAAATCTTATAAAGTTTGGTCACCCACTTTGTTTACATGCGTTATTGGAACTCAGTAACTTCTAAATTGTGGTTGATGTGGCTCTTTTAACATAGCATACATTAACTGAAATACTGAAACTCCCAAGGTTTGACAAATAGTAAAATAAAAACATTACACTCATTTCAAACACACCTATAGACAAGAGTGACTCTAGCAAAAATTAGTAGATGATATAGAGTAAAAATATTATCTCTTTCTTAGATTTGGTCTTTATTTTTTAAATTATTAATATAAAAGATTTAAAAATAGTATTTGACTTTTCATTTTTATATGTGAAAATTATAATACAGAAAGTTATTTTCAGGAGGTAAAAATATACACAACTACATAGAAAAACTTTATTGTAAAGCACTAATTAAAGACTAGAAGGAAAGCTTAGAATGTTAAGTATAGGGAAGAGATTGAAAGAGTATCCAGAAAAAAAGTAATCTAAAGTACAGGAGAGTAAGAATATAGAATAGAGAGAGAATGGATACGGAAACACCACAGTCAATTAAGAAAAAATAGGAATGTGCCATCATTTTACACATGGGGACAGACATAAATTAGGCAATAAAAATCTTGGGCAGACTGGGTATGGTGGCTGACACCTGTAACCTCAGCACTTTGGGAGACTGAGGTGGGCGGATCATGAGGACAGGAGTTCAAGACCAGCCTGGCCAACATGGTGAAACTCTGTGTCTACTAAAAATTCAAAAATCAGCTGGGTGTGGTGGTGCATTGCCTATAATCCCAGCTACTCAGGAGACTGAGGCAGGAGAATCGCTTGAACCCGGGAGGCAGAGGTTGCAGTGAGCTGAGATCGCGCCACTGCACTCCAGCCTGGGCAATGGAGTAAGGCTTTGTGCCAAAAGAACAACAACAGCAACAACAACAACAACAAAACTCTTGGGCAAAGCACTACAATATGGAGCAGTTTCAGATGCTGCCAAATAATTCCTTGAAAAACAACTGTATTGTCTGTATGTGACGATTTAAACTGCTCTGGCCTCATCATCTGTTGTATCTGTCTTTCGAACTGATAAGTCCTACTCTACTTTTGCTTTCTTTTTCAAAAACACTTTACTGTCCTGGATGAACAGAACTAAATCAGTAGCCAGTTGACGACAACTCACCTCTTCCTTTTGTTCTTTGCCACAAAGTAGTCTTAAAGGTAAAACTAGCCAATATTATGAAGAAATCCACTGAGACCTTAATTAGGGTTTTTGAAATCTGGACTTGATAGTCAAGATAAAAAATTTCAAGGACAAAACCTGGAAAATAGAGGAGAAACCTAAAACTTTCCTCATGTAAGACTTTCACGTAGGGATTTTGGAACTTCCTCTGAAATTATAGGAATCATTCTGTAACTATAAATTCTCCTCATGTGAAAATAAGTAGATATATATTTGTATATTTTTCATCGCTGCAAGAATCCTTGATAAAATATATGCGAATCATGAATGACTCCAAGTTTTAAAGTAAAAAATTGGTAGTTACAGTGTAAGCAGTATAAGCCTTTTATTGAACATGCATTTATTAAGTGCCTACTCTGTGCCATACACTCTGCTAGGCCTTTGGGGGTGAGGAGCAGATACTAAAATCAGTGTATTACCCAAAAGTAGCTTATAAAGAAAATAACCCTTGAAAATCTCTTTATTTATCCAGAAGGTACGGTATGTATTTTGCAGCATCCAACCCTATACAGTAACGTTTCAGCGCATGAATATTTAAGAATAGCTATACTGAACTTAAGGAAAAACAAATAAAACTATTTGGTATTTTAAAAAGCCATCAAATCCCTAATCTAAGAATGTGGTATAGGTAGGGAATTCTAACAAGTGCCCTTCTGCAGAATTTGCTCAATTGCTTGATGCAGATTTAGGGTAAGAAAGATGATGTTGGGTGAAGATTAAGCAAAATAGTGTGGAAGTTGTAAGAAGTAAGGTTCTGACACAAAATCAAATGTGTGTATGTCATAACTACAGGGTATAGCAAAAAGCAACATAAATCTGGCCTCTGTCTTCAGAGCTGGACCAAAGAAAGATGAAGTAAGAAAAGCACTGAGGGTGCAAAATTTAAGCAGGCATTCACTCTTGAGGTAGCACACTTGTCAACTCTTCTGAATTTTCAAGACACTGAGAGTGCGTTTCTTCTTAAATTTTGTCACCTAGGTACTAGCATTTTACACCAACTTTCCCAAGAGACAGAATGATCTTCAGTTCTCTTACTATTATAGGGTATGGTGACTATGGTGTATTTGTTTTGTTACAGATAAACCTACAAAGACGTACACATTTTTTCTTTATAATTCATCATTGAAATGTTTAACATAATATGAATTAACAAGAATTTCATTAAAATCAGAGAATAAAAATATTTTACAAGTTTTATCTAGAAAGGAATAACCCTCTATTTTAATATACTCCTATATAATAAGAAAAGTGTTATTGATTTTCTCTTTAATTGGTGTGCTGTTCTCACTGGTTTAACACACAGAAAAATATGTATTCATATACACATTTACCTAATGCTTATTCACTTAAATATACATTTATATAGGCTCACTTATAAATCTTACTCCCCATAAGGTCTTAACTTCTTTGGCAAATTCTCTTAAGAGCTTTCAAGAATATAATCATATAGTTGATGTCAACATACTTTTTCACAAATCCTGTAGTCTAGCAGCTACTATATGTACCATTGTCTCGCAGTAGATTGTAAACTACTGGGTTAAATTAGATGACATAAGATAATTGCCAAAAATGATAGCACTATTCTTCATTTTTTACCTCCAGCAGGCTTAGAGGAAGTTGAGCCTTATTTATTTTAGTACTTCCTCCAACAGATAGGATAATGTCTCCCATATAGTGGTCATTTAATCAATGTAACAAAAACAAAAACACAATTTTTACAGACAATACTTCATGTCCCTTGTAAAAACAACATTTAAAAACTATTTCTGTAAAAATACGCAAATAATTTTTTATTTCATCGTTTTCATAGAAGTATAGCTGTGAGCTATATATGTTCTTATATTCTGCTGATACAACAGCTAATTACCTTAGGACTAATTTAGGTCTACAAAAGAACATCTCATTTTTATAGTATTGGCATTAACACTGTATTATTTCTTAGTCAAATAAGTTACATTTAGACTTTCCTATGGATGTTAAGTATATCAATGATTTTTAAAACGTACAATTTTAGATTAGAAAGAAAATTTAACAATTCAGTTGATATATTAAAAATTAATTTATTTCTAACAAATCCCCATTAAGAAATTCTCAAGCATAAACTGGAATACCATCCAGTGGCTATGGCTCTTATATTTAAAATTGTGTTGGCAGATTTGACCATGAGTATTCATCTTGTGGTATCTTAAAAGTGATAGGTGGATGGGTGCTGTGGCTCACACCTGTAATCCCAGCATTCTGGGAGGCTGAGGCAGGCAGATAATGAGATCAGGAGTTTGAGACTATCCTGGACAACACGGCGAAACCCTGCTTCTACTAAAATAAATTTTAAAAAAATTAGCCTGGTGTGGTGGCACACGCCTGTAGTCCCCTCAGGAGGCTGAGGCAGGGGAATCGCTTGAACCTGGGAGGTGGAGGTTATAGGGAGCTGAGATCCCACCACTGCACTCCAGCCTGGCAACAGAGCAAGACTCCNAAAAAAAAAAAAAAAAAAAAAAAAAAAAAAAAAGTGATAGGTTACAGGACACCTAACATAGTTAGAATTTGGCCTCTTCCTAGAACAGAGTAGGAAATTTTCGGGAAAATTGGAGGAATCAGTGTAGGTGGCACTGAAAATAAGAGTAGTGTATTTTTAAAAAGGGTAGATTCAAAATGGAATCTTTTATCATTGACTTTTTTTTGATGGATGGACTTGTATAAGATTTTTGAAGAACACAGAGCTCATAAAAAAATTCTGGCAACAGATGCTCTAGAGATTCATTCTTTTTAGCACAGAGAAGTTATATTATGACTTTAAATACAATTTCCCCCTTTCTGTACCTCAACTATGTTCCTCAAATTTTACCTTTTTAGACTATCTTTGGATTTCCTTTTAATAGAGTTGATACAAGCTACTTTAAGTCTTGCCTTGCGGCTAAATTGAGCATCAGATGGAGCCAAATGTGAGGGTGGTTTTAGTGATGTGGAATAGGCACATATGTGAGTGTGTGAGTGCGTGCACATGTGTATGTGCCTATTAACTGTTCAAATAATCCAGGAAAACAGAAAAAATGCTGAATGGGAGTTTTGTGGGTAGGACTAGCCAGGCAACAGAGCCTTTGCTGTGTATCAGTTAGTGAATTTCCAAAGGTTGCTTCTATACAATGAAGGTACAGTTTACAGATGGCCACCCTCAGGAGAATGAGTGTTTGTGCGCACACATATGTATGTATATGAAATATAAAAGTATTTGTAACATTTCTATTGATTAACATTTTCTCTTCCTGGAAACAATCTTCAAAGAATGAAGCTTTCTGGTATTTTAGTATTTAACTAATAAACTAAAAAATATTCTGAAGTCTGGGTAACAAGGTCAAGAAAAGGGTATAATTAAGAGTCTGAAACCTGCCTGATGTGCAGCTGTCACTCAGCCACATAAAAGGGAGTCTAGAAAAGCCCTAACTGTTAGTTATCAATATCCAATCTTTTACCAAATCCTTTTAACTACATAACTCAGTTATGATGGACACTTTTAAATTATAATGAATCCATGGTGTTTATAACTCAAGTTACACAGTGCCACTTCATTCAAATAGTCCTTCTGTCTAGAATCTTGCCTGGCAGCTGAATTCTTTCTTATTTAATAGTATACATTGCAATGCAACATTGAACAAAGCCCTGCAGAATCCAGTAAGATGGTGACGGTCAATGGAGAAAAGCAGGGAAAGTAAATGTATCATTATTCTAAAGACCTGTAAGTATCCCTGGAGGATAAGTTTCAGGAAAAGGGTAAAAGAAAAGTATATTTGAATGAGTAGTTTGAATTTCATAAGTTAACAGCAGTCAAAGGTCACATATTCATAGCTGAGTTGCATAGCTAATGCTAAAAATCGTATCAAGGAATTTAATGACAGTGAAAGTTGTAGAACAAGCAGTAACCAAATGTGAGTATCACTAGGAGTGGAATTTTCATATTCTACTGGGCCTTACTAGGAACTAGGTAGGAGGAATTAAGTCTGGATTAAATTCTCAAACTGTGTTTAGCTTTTAAACTGTATCTCCTAAATGAAGACCAATTGTTTCTAATTGCAAAATTATAGGGTTTTACAATTCTAATGCATGAAAGAACTGACTGAAAACTACCTAAAGAGATCACCAATATAGTAATTTCCATTCTAATGCAGTGTATTTACTCGTTCTTATGCAGTGTTGTGTATATATGTGTGTATATTTAAACATTTTTTCCACATTGCAAAGCCTTAAGACAAAATATATTTATAAATACCTGAGAGAAGGTAGAGTTAAGCTTTGATGCTCTGTTCCATGTCATTACACAGTAGGTATTTTTATTTAAATGTTTAAGGGACATAGTAACTATTTTACATACGTTAAATATCAAAACTTGAGTCTATCTTCAATGTAAAATCTGAAAAAATACACAGTTTCAAAGTAGTCTTAATTAACACTACATACTTTATCAGTTCAAATCATATAACTAGAATGGATTCCCGACACCCTCCTTTTCTTTTGGTACCTTAATTAGTTGAACTGTTGAAAAATGAGAGTATCATGTTTTTCAGACTAGGTATTGGTACAATCAGATTAACAGAGATATTTAAACCTGTAAGTTTTTTCTTTAATACTTTTTGGGCAGTGGTTCAAATATCTGCTTTAAGTGTATTGAGGATATAGACAGAGGTATGTTGGCCACAGAATATACTTTGATTGAATCCACCAGGCTGTACGGAACAGTTGGATGATTTCCTAAGTTATGAAGCAATGATGAGACCACTGAGTCACCCTCCACTTGAGTTTTTGGCAATAAATAATCCTGAAAAAGAGACTTCAAAGTGAAAACTCTTGGGCATTTGCACCCCTCTCCCCATTTCACAAAAAAGGAAAAAAAATACAAATCCTTAGAGTAAGTCCTAATGGGTCCCAGGAAAAATGCTCCAGGAGTGAGAGCAAATGTCATGTACCTATCTGATTTTGGAATAAAAACTCTGAGATAACTCCTGAAACCTCTAAAACCTAGAAACTGTTCTACAGAAGTCTGAAATTATAAGAAATATTTTATGCTGGCTGTAAAGACATTTCATTTCTCTGCTGTGTTTGAAAGCTTCGAATAGCTTTCACTTCTTTCCATAAAAGACAAAGTCCCTGCCCAGCCTTCAATACTATACAATTTAGCCCCTCTTTACCTCTCTCAGCTTACTACCTCCTAACCTCGCCTTAGCTTATTTCATTCTAGCTATACTGGCCTCCTTGCTGTGCTTCAAAGCTGTCAGGTTCTTTGTTTTCTTTGTTCTCTTAACTAGAATGATCTTCCCCCAAATATCCACATGATTTATTCCCTCAACTCCTTTAAGTCTTTTGTTCAAATGCCAATTTCTCAGGACGGATTTTTATATTTACCTTTTCCTGTCATTCTCATTCCCTATTTCCTGCTTTATTTTTTCCTATATCACTAATTATTATATGACAAACTATATATTTCACATATTATATTTTTAATCTGCTTACTCTCACTGCAGATACATAAACATAGAGGGTTCTATCTTGTCCTCTGCTAGATCTTCTGTACCTAGAACACTGACTTGGCATTCAACAAACATTCACTGAATTGAATTATACCTAAGGACCTAATGATTTGTGCTGCCTGAAAAAAAATACAAAATTCTTATCTTTCTCTTTCCTGTGACTGCCATTTGAAACAGTGCAAATTAAGGGCTCATACTCTTAATAGTTTTAGAGGCAGAAACTTACCTGGCAAGTTTGTAGTTTAGCTAGCCTTTATTATTTGGTTAATAGTTTAGCTAGCCTTTATTATTTGGTTAATCTCCGTGCATATAACTTTATAGATGCATACAGAATTACACATATATACTTATGCATATAGCAAATATAGGTTTACATTTTATACAAACTTATATAATAGCAATATTCCATTTTTGTTCCTAAGATGGCAAAAGAGCAAAAACAAAAACAGTACTGTCTCACAACACAGACACACACACATTTAAGTTCAAATTAAAAGCCGTGGCTGGTCACTCTTGTCCCTCTACAGTGATATAACTATTTTACCCTCAGGACATAACAAAACATAAACCTGTACTTTTAAAAAACCTGTTAATTTGGGAAGATTATGAAAGTAATATAGGACTCTGTTAAAGAAAAGAAATTATTAATTGAGACATATTAGAAACATACTGAAATTACTTATAAAATAATTTGATCTATAAAAAGCAAATACAAATGTACACTTTCATAACAACCCTATTGTATTAAATGAGGTACAATGGTACTGTTTAGCCAAAATAGAAACTTCAACATTACTAATTCAAAAACCAAGACTGGTTCATGAAAAATGTCATTGTACTATACGTGGAAGACCTCATTCCTCCTCCTCAGCATAGTAATACTTAGAAAAGGTCTTAACTCTTCAAGAGTTTTTTGAGGGTCCCGCTTATCCTCTTCCTCCACATACAGAAAAGAAGGGAGTATTTTGGTGATATCAGCCATTTTATATTGTTTTCTTCCAGCAGATAATGGTTTAAAGAACAAAGGTTAAGAATGTATAAGCATTCTAACTTATTCTTTTTCACAGATTTGGTAGTGCTGATGCTAACAAGGATGCTGTAATAACATGGTAGTAACATAATGTGTTTGAACATTAAAGTAACATAATCTGTTTATACATTAAAGTAAGAACCTTCCTTCTAATGCCCATTAATTCATATATGAGTTATCTAAAAATGATAATAAACTTCTGAAGTAAACACTATATCCTTTCTCCCTAACTATTTAGCCAAATTGTTCTAAGATACTTGATGTGTTTTGGAACAAAGATATTGTAGGCACACCCTACCCATAGTGACTATACAATGGATAAACACTGAGACCCTCAGCAGTTTCAGCTCGGGGTAAAGTATGATAAAGCAACTAATACGAGTGATATGAAGTGAAAGCATTCTACGTAGGGAGGATTTCTCCAAGATAAATTTATACCAGAAATGTCCATGTTAATGTCCATACTCAAATGCTTATTTCACAATAAGCTTGGTCCTTCTCAACAAATACCCTTTTAACTCTATACGGTACACAATAAAGAAAATATTTTGAATATTATTAACACAAACACAATTTATCCAACATAAAATTATAGACAGTGTTCTAGGGGCAAGATTAAGCATACTATATTTCATAACTATGCTCTTTTCTGCTTGAAACAGCTATATAAAATTTTAACAACTTATATATGAAGATTTAAAGTTAGACATAATGCATTTCACAACAGATAATAACCTAGATTAATTTTCAATAATGTAATTTCAATGCCAATCTTCTAAAGATATTGAGCTAAATGTAAGTTTTTAAATAAGGTATGTCATTGGCTCAAATAACAGTGTACTTCGAAGACGGCTGGAATATTCTTAGAGTGAGATATGAAATGTCATTGAGTACTTGTGGTTGAGATGCTAATCCAGGTGTCAGTCAACTACAGCCCATGGGCCAAATCCTACCGGCTATGAAAACAGTTTTAACATTTTTAAGTGGTTGACAAAAAAAGAATATTTTATAATATGTGAAAATGATATAAAAGTTAGATTTGTGTCTATGAATAAAGTTTTGTTGGAACATACACAAAAATAAATGAACAAAATGTCAATGTGAATAATGGAGGCTATAATGATACTTTCTTAATTCTGATAGGAAACACTGATAATGTTTGCACAAAATTATGTCAACCCAATATTCAAACACACTAACTCCATAAATATTTGCTAGTATATGAATGAACCACAGTCAGATGGATGAACCAAAGAAACAAACATAGTGAGCAAAGGTTGCTTAAAACATACATGATGATGACTAGTGATATTTCAAAGTTGGGACATAAACAATATAATGTTTAGCTATCACTATTTAAAATTAAAAAAAAAAAAAAACTTTGGTATAGAAATGGGTTAAGTGGCTACACCACTGAACTGTTAATACAGACAGGGAACAGAAAATTTTATTCTATTTCTATTTACACCTGTCATATTAAATGTTCCTCTCTAAAGGACTACATTTGGGGAAAAAGAGCCCTGCAGCTGCCTACATGGAAAACAATGTTTACAATAGTAACAAGTTTGAAAGAAGGTATATCATAAAATAAACTGGCATGCTCATTAGAAATTCTATTAGTAATACCATATATATACTCTTTATCTGTTTGCTTATCTGTCAAATTGAGACAATCCTATCTTATAGGATTGTAATACGAAATTAGATAATGAAAAGCATTTGGTCACCTGGAGCACTTGTTAAAGTGGTTCTTGTTATTTTCAAACAACTAGTAGTAGTGTACTGGGCCAAACCTTAGAACCACTTCTCAAGGAAAACATTATACTTGTTGCAGCCCATTTCTCTTTGGATGTATTTTTACAAAAAGCAGATGAGAAGCCATACTACAAACAGGAAGTCTTGTAACTCATCATCCCTTGGCTCCTAGGGCACTTTTATAGCACTCAGGGCTAGTGACAGCAGAACAGCAACATCCAGTGCATAGGACTTACTTGCCAAGATAAAACTGGAGATTTGTTTTAATTATGAAACACTGATGTATAAGAAGACAGGGTGAAGAAAAAAGGGGGCCAAAAGAAGAGAAAGAAAGGGAGCCAAAGAGAACATGAAGAAGATGAACAAGGAATAAGAAAACAGTGTGACAGTTATAAGGCCTTCCTTCAATCTTCCAAACCCATTTAACCTGCAGTTTTTTAAAGGTGGCAGTCAACATATGGTAGCAACTCAATTACAGTCATCCCCTGTCTTATCCAGTAGATTATCTATTATGCTAAAGACCAAGGAAGTGAGCCCAAATTTCCATCTAAATGATTCCTTTCCCACATACATTTTGCAAGTAAAATTTTAAAAAGTAGCTTAATGTAGTCAAATATTAGGACACTAGATTTCCCACCTTTTATATATAAACATTTACTTTTTAGCAAAACATGTATTATTGTGCCTAGGATTTTCTTCATTTTTTAACATTATTAATTATACTCAAATCGATTTAATTTTTCAGTTGACTACTATTACATAAATTAAATGTCATGGTGTTTGGATTTGAATTCCTCCCCTATCGTTGACTTCAGGTGTAAATTTTATTCATGCTTTCCCTTGCACTTTCATCGATAAGTTGTATAGTTAGGGGAAACAAGCGGTTTCAGCCGATTCCACCATCTTTACTACTGCTGTTTCTTAACAATCCTATGGACAGGGGATTGACAACATCAATCCAGAATTTATAGAAAATGTCCTCCAGAATTTACATATCAACTATCAAAATATGAGAGCCTTTTTCTGGGAAATGCATGCTAAAATTATGAAGTTAAAAATATATGTAGAACAAATTTTATGGAACATTTATTCTTAATTTTTAAAACATGAGACCCAACTCAGAGTTTAATAAAAGAAGAAGTCTATAGATATGCACAATGAGACTTAAATTAAAAATACTAGCCATCCCATTCATCATATATATATATATATACATATATACATATATAACAATTTTGGAGTCATATCCAAAAATATGACACATTTCTGAAACACGGCTTGTTATTGGAAATCAATATAGCTTGTTCGTGTGATTATCCTCAGTATGGAACTGTAGAACACTCTAAAAAAATCCACCTTAACCTTTATATCTTTCCAGACTTAATAGATGATATCCGCTATAATTTTTTTGTGAAATGTGTTTCTACAATACATTTCAGTACAATCCATATACACATCCTCCATGGGTTTATATGCTATATTAGGTAAAAGTGGGAATACTCCATAAATAATTACCTCAACTCCCCTCCTCACACCATTTACCACCTTGTTGTTTCCGTTTATGTGTCCTTAGTTTTTTGCAGTCTGGCTTCTGACCAGATTAGTAACTACCTACTTCCCAACCACACTACAAAATATTAAACTGTTAAGTATTTCTAATTCTGCCCCTCTTCCCCAATATTCTCCAACATTCCTAAAACTACACTCAGCCTTAACTTTCCTAAAATTATTTCCTTGTTTTCCTTTCTCACTATTTATTCTCTTGGACTCTTCCTCCAAATGTGTCAGAATTAGCTGCCCTACACAATTCAGTCATCCTTTTCTCCTCTAAATTCTCTACCACAATCTCTCCCACTAATGCACTTCAGCTATCATTAGTATGTGAATGGTTCTCTAATTCCTATGTCCTTTCTTGATCTCTTTCAAGTTCTAATTTCTTACTAACTACTTATTTAAATATCTCAGTATGGCCCGATGTTACCTCAAAATCGCTATATCTAAAAAAGGACTCATTATCTGTCCCAACAAAAATCAGCTCCTACTCTTTGCTCTCTTACAACACTTAATGGCGCCTTTCTTTCACAAGTCATTTTGCATCTTTAACTTCTGTTTTTATCTTCACATACCATCTGTTACCAAGTTCCATTAATTTTTATCCTTCAATATTTCTGAAATTCTTGCTCTATTCTCTATTGGTAAACCCCATTTAGCTCTTGATTTTTCCCTGCTCTGATAGCCTACTAATGAATCTCCCTATCTTTGATGCATAACTCTTTCATAAAATATTTAATACTAATCTGCTATCTCCCAAATACTGTATTAGCCTAGGAACACAAAAATGAAATGACATAGTCCCTGCCCTCAAGAAATTTATAGTCTAGTAGAGAAAGAGATTGTAAAATACAGCCGTAATTAAGTGCTGTGAGGTAGAAGCAGTAAATCTTATGTAAGTACAGAAAGTGAGCACAGACATATCATTTCTAACCAGGCTGACAATCGTAAGAAATTCCTTCTCAGAACAGGTTTTGTTTAGCTGAATTTGAAAAGGCATATGAACATTATCCCAGAAAGCAAGGGGTTAAGGGCTTTCATAAGGATGGCACAGCATGAATAGGATCTCATCAGTGTGATTAACTGTAAAGTCTACAAAATCTCAGGCACGGGTATCTGTTCAGGTAGCTACAGACATCTGTTCAGATATAGGACACAAAAAGTTCTAGATTTTGTTTAAATTGTATCCATTTAAAAATAATTATTTAATAAGTATTCAATTCCTCATCAATTCCTTATTCAATGAACAATAATTAGGCAATGATCATATTTGGAAGACAAGCTATCTAGTAAATAAGGTTCTTTAACCTCAATACCCTCAAAATGTCATGGAAGAAATAAATATTACAAGGATTAGAGGAAAACACAAGTTCTACAAAGTAGTAAAAATCTTGGGTTTCTGCATCATATTAATGTTAGACTAACTGATCACCCTATAGTATCTCTAATCTGAAATGCCATTTAAATGGAAAGAAATCCATAGATCCATGTCTATATCAGCATATCCACTGTCTACTGTTTATTTGGTTATTGTGGTTATTAGTCAAAGAAAATTTCAGTAAGTGTGTGGCAAGGATATTAAGCAATGAGAAAAATGGCTTGTGAGAACAGAACTCTGACCAGATCACTCCACTGCTGTAAAATCATCAACAGCTTTTCAGTTCCTAACTTATAAAATTTCAACTCTGTAGCCTGACATTCAGTGCTTCGCAAACCTAACCTTTCTACATGTGAAATCTAATTTGTTCGCCCTATATCCTCAATAATTACAAT
This sequence comes from Cebus imitator, assembly GCF_001604975.1. Lineage (NCBI taxonomy): Eukaryota > Metazoa > Chordata > Mammalia > Primates > Cebidae > Cebus > Cebus imitator. Next base: position 9,570,714 of record NW_016107340.1, read on the forward strand.
TATGTATTATCTCTGATGGTACCTGCTGCATTTTAGCCTCCATGGTCTCAGCTGAACTATTCATCCCAACTCAATCCTTCCAGATCCAGTCCTACAGTGTCCTCCCCTGCTGGAACTACTGACCAACCACCTTCAATGGCTAATTGAAATGCCACTTTCTCCTTAAACTCCTCCTTCATCACTCCGTCATGAAATAATCCATTTTGTTTCTGATTATCTGTACTTTTCTTATAGAATTTATCATTTCCTGATATTTAACATTTTCTCTATTTATCTATCATCGTATTGTATATATCTATTGGTATTCCTTTAAAAAAAAAACTTGAACAGAAAAATATAACTTTCTATGTGACAAGATGGGCACCTTAGTTATTTTCCATCTATGAGAGTACTTTGCATGACTAGATGTTTTTTTAAAAAAATCTGTGAAATGAAAGAAAGAAATAAATTAACTCATTCATCACATCATAATTCATTAATATTAACTGTGCTCATCACATGGTTTAAAGTTGTGAGAAATAGTGTAATAATTTAAAAGCTAGTTTCGTGCTAGATAGCTCTAAGATCAAATCCTGCTTTTACTAATCTGTAAGTGGGTAATTTATTCAGCCCATTTAGAAATCAGTTTTTCCATCTATAGTGGTATAGGTTGGTGCACATATGTGTGTAATATATATGAATAATAAATAAGTAGGCATACATTGGTAAATAGAAGGGTTCCAAGGATTAAAAATGCTAAAAGAGATAAAACATGTCAAGCATGATGCCTGAAAAAACCATAAGCTCAATAAATGTTATCTACTATTATCAAAAAGTAGCATCACTAAGGTTAGTACAACTTTCCAAACCAACCAAAATTATCTTGTTCTGCTTCTTTTTTTCCTATTCTCTACCATTAAAAGAAAATGGCTTATGCATTTTGTACAACCCACATACAATGTGTTAGAAATCTGGAGGACAAGAATCAGGCTGGTCTATACAGATGTATATGGCCAAACAGTAATTCAGAACAAAGTCAAGATTATCACCTAAGTGAAAGTTTTGGCAATCAGAAAATTTTCCGTATAGTGTTAACATTTCCTTCAAATTTTATAAGCTTCGGCTTTAATATTTGACTGAATAATTTGCTGTATGTGTAAATTTTGGTATGTGCCTAATTAGACAAGGTATTCTTTGAAATGCATTTGTTCATTACTCTTCTAGGGGCAGCGCAGATATAGACAGAATACATACATATGTCAAATATTTCAATTTACAAAACTGGGAATATTCTAAAATTTAGATGATCAATTTTATGAGTAACTACATTTTTTCTGGGAAAATAAATATTTAAAAAACTGGCAATTTCTCTCAATTCTTTTTCGGCTTTAACTTAAATAGCCTTATAGAGCTAAAGGAAAGTAAGAATCTTCCAATTCCTCTCTGAGTTTTGTTTTTAAATTTCCATTAGCCTATCACATTTCAATGAAAAAAATCAATCTTCTACACTTAAACCTAACATTTCTTAACACCACTCCTAAGAATGCCATGAGAAAGCATTAGGACAACAATATAAAAAACAATGCTGCCTAACAGAGGAAAGGTCAAGCAGCATGCCTCAACACCTTCTCCTCCCCAATCTGGAGCACTAAAATGGGAGGACTAGCTTTGGCTGCAACACTCTGCTCCTAATCGGTGGTAGAGACATGTTTAACTCTGGCATAAATACAAAGAGTACAACTTTACTCAAACATTTCTTTTTATCTTTCTTTGGTTTATAGCATCAGATCAATGTAAAATGTAAACCAAAAATGGAGGTGTCACTATACAGTATAAAATTTATCGTTTTTCCATGAAAAAAAGAACAAAATAAAACAAACAAACAAAAAAAACCAAAAAGCAACAACAAAAAAACTTTTCCTAAAATAAGAAAGCATAACATCAGCGAATAGTGGAGTGTAAAAAAAAAAAAAAAGACAGGATTTTATCTAGTAAGTAATTTCTGGCTTTATTTTTTAAATAATAATAGTGTTGGAAGTATAGAGCGACAGTCCCAGTAAAAATAGAATATAAGGTACAATGAAACATCTATAAACCTTGTAAGTGACTTTTCCAGTCACAAGGTACTATAATTTTCTTCATGCCTACAATAGGCAAGATCAGCATCTTTCGGCAATAATATGACTTTCAGGGACAGGTGAGCATTATCTGCTACAATGAAGAAGGCTGTGTTTATTTTTTGTAATCTTTTCACCTCCCTTTCAGCATAATTTCTAACCTTTTCTCCACTTTCACATATGTATCCAGGGCCTTATGGCCAGCTTTTGGAAGGCCAAATTTGCCAATGAAAAGTCCACTCTGTTGGAGTTCCCTACATTAATGTTTCCATGAAATAAAAAATTACGTATTCTTTTACACCTCAATGTTTAATTTTATGTGATACCAATTTAAACTCATACTGTGATTAATTCATAGCAACCTAGAAACCATCAATTGGCCCATCTATCCATCTGTTTTTACATGTTTAGAGTGTTACGGATCGAACCGTGTCCCCCAACAAAGATATGCTGAAATTCTAATACCCAGAGACTATGAATATAACCTTACTTGGGGCACTTTATTAAGGTCTTTGCAGATTTAGTAAAGTTAAGATAAGGTCATTAGCATAGATCCTAATTAAGTAGGGTTGAGTTCCTTAGAAGAAGATGGCTATTTGAAGACCCAGATACACAGAGATTAAAAAAAAAAAAAAAAAAACCAGGATAACAGAGGCAGAGATTAGACTGATGCAGTTGTTAGCCAAAAAGTATCAAGGCTTAACAGTTATCACCAGAAGCTAGGAAGAGGTAGGAAGGACAGTACCAAGGGTCTCAGAAGGAGCATGGCTCTGTTGACAATGTGACTCCAGACTTCTAGCCTCTAGAACTGTGAAAGAACACAAATTCCAATTTTTTTTTTTTTTTGAGACAGTTTCACTCTGTTGCCCAGGCTGGGGTGCAGCAGCACAATCTTGTCTCACTACAACCTCTGCCTCCTGGGTTCAAGCAATTCTCCTGCTTCAGCCTCCAGAGTAGCTGGGATTGATTACAGGCACCCACCACCATGCCCAGCTAATTTTTGTATTTTTAATAGAAGCAGAGTTTCACTATGTTGGCCAGGCTGTTCTCGAACTCCTGAGCGCAAGTGATCTGCCTGCCTTGGCCTCCCAAAGTGTTGGGATTACAGATGTGAGCCACTGCATCTGGTCGAAAATTCCAATTGTTTTAAGCCACCCAGTTTGTCATACATTGTTAGAGTAGTTCTAATAAACTAGTATAAAGAACATATTATTAATTAAAATATCTCAATCTTTTACAGAATATGTGCAGAATATATTTTTGAGAAAGGCATCCTTGTCTTCCCTTCGGATTTCATATAAATATATACATATATTTATGAACAAGTATGTTCACAGGAGCTGCATCTTCCAGCAAATTTTAAGGGGAGATGTTTCTACAAATGTGGCTTTGGAAATGAATCAGAATTAACTCTGTATTGCTATTACCTTTTCAATGACATTCCCATGATCCTCTGTAATTCCCTTCCTACCTCACCAACTCTCATTTAGCACCTACACATGTAAGTTTTATTTAGTCCATTAGTTGTCAATGACACTCTCTTCCAATGTAAATTGATGTTTATAGAAACGAAAAAAAAAATCCACTGGTAATTGACTTTTATTAGCATCACTAAAGATGGTTCATTTCTTTAAGATTTTACCCTTAGTAATTAGTCAAATATTAATTAAAAGTAGCCAAAGTAAATATTCAAAACAAAACACTTATTTGTAACTTATATCTAAGATAAAAGTATTTAATACTTAAATTTGTATACAAGGACGCATACATACTACAAAACATAAGATAATTTTATCACTACTATCATTCTACTTTTAAAAATTAAACTAATGGGCATCTTTCCATAGTTTTATGGATTAGGATCCTTGCTGTTTAACAGTCTCATTGCAGTCCATTTACAGATACATAATAATATCATTAGTTGGTCCCCTGACCTTTAGAATGTCTCTAACTTTTCTATGACAATCATGTCTTATGTTCTTACATATTCTAGCACGTATGTGTGAGAATATTCATACCTATAGCTTTTAATGGTGAACCTACTAAGTTTAAGGGTATCTTAATGTTGATAAGTACTGATGTATTAATATTCAATATCCTTTATTCAATTTAAATTATCCTCAGCCACAATAAATTAAGAAATTTGGATATACACATCATATACATTGTAATTTTATCCTTCAAACTCATATATTCACATGCTGTTTTAGAGGACAGGCATAATGTAAATCCAGAGATAATGAAATACAAATTTAGTGTATATATGTGAGGCATCCTTCTGATACACATCACATATACACACACAAACTCATATTTCTACGTGTTTATATATTGATACATGTACAGAACATCTCTGGAGAGATCCAGAAGAAAATATGTTACATGAAACCTAAAAGAGGAATGGGCTGGTGGGAGAGGCAGTGGTAGGAATAGGAGTAGAAAAGATAAATTTTTTTCATCATACACTTTTATTAAATTGTTCACTGTGTACCTTGTGCATATAATATCGTCTCAAGAAATAAGCCCCTTTTTTATAAATAAATATGAAAACCAGAATTTCTTAGAAATTAATATAGTGCATTATTCAACTAAATTAGTATAATTTTACTCAATACCAGTACTACATAAATTCTTAAAAATTATAAAGTAGCCCCAAATTGTGTGACTTATACATTTTATTAAAGCTTGTTTTCATTAATGATCTTTTTATATTATTCTTAAATAATTTAAAATCAATTTAAGATTCATCTATTTGTCTTTTTGAAACATACTAGTTAAAAAAAAAAAAAAAAAAACTAATACCCAAATTCAATCTTGCTTAACCACGCAGAAAATCTATAGTTTTTCCCTTTTTTAATGTGTAAAGTTAAACCAGGAGGAAAACTCATTGGTTCCAGATGGTTACATCAGTGACAAATGAAAACATTTTTTTTTAAGATTTGAGATTAGTACACATTTTTAATAGATTCCAATTGATAACAGACTGAATTTCCTAAAACACTTTCCACAGTATTAGCTTAGAATGTTGCTACCTGAAATAGATCCCAGCTACTGAAATTATATAGGAAATGCCTCTTATGATTTAAAATGTTCAATAAAAGAGGATCTAGTCAAAAACAAATATTCCAAATCAAACATTTGGTTTGAAAGTAGAGAGTTACTCTAGTTTAAAATGCAACAAAACATCCTACTGAGTATTTTATTAAAAGAGGAAAAAAGCATAAATCTACTAGAAGTAACTATTGTTTCTGTAAACACAGAAGCTATCAAAAGCAGGTGCAATACTATCTTCTATCTCCTAACTTCTTTATTATATCTCACTCTTTTATGCTTTCCAAGTTGACTTATTGTTCATTGAATTAAGTACACCAAAAAGTTATGTAACACACCACAGAATATAGATAAGAGTGGCATGCAGCACACGGTTTATTTACATATTACAATACATGGCACCAGACTGTATTTTGAAATTATTATTATGATCATTTCATGTGTGCAGCATCACAATACCAGTCCCCTTTAAAAAGCCCACAAATTGTTACTCTCGTGCATTCACAGAGACACACAATGCAGGCTCAGATCTTGGCAACCTGTGAAAGTGCCCAGTCGAAAATTACTAACAGCTGGAGATGACAGTTGTTTTAACAGCTGAGCTGACAGGATTAATTTAAATGCACTGAAATCAAAAGTAGATAACACCTGTTTAGTCTTCTAGGGCCATTCGACAAGGTAGGCCAAAGGAAAAATGCAGAGCCAGAATTGTGTCGCTTTTTCTCCTAGAAGGACGGAGGGGCTTCAGAGGAGAATGTCACCTTTTTGACGGAGGTGGGGTTAGATTTTAGCAGCAGGGGGCTGGTCAGCCTTTATCAGTTTTTAACATCTGGTTTCTATAAAGTATCTCCTTCCCTTTTTTCCTTCCTTGTCCAAGGTCTTTGACCCAAACCCAACAGTGGATAAAGATCACTACATTTCAAAGCTACAGTTTCTCACTACAGCTTTCTAGAAATTCTCTTGGGTTAATTAATATATTCTTTTTGAGCTTCACAGCCACAGAGGAGCTGCTTTTTATCCCCCCTCTTCTTATCTTTGGTTCCAAAATATGTCATGCTAGAGTTTGCATTTCAAATGGTTGCCAAAAAACTTATTCAGAGGTGGTTTTTGTGTAAGATATTTGTCAGTAGTTGATCATTTTAATCTGAGTGGGGGTAAAGTATTGTGTTTTCCTCAAAAGATGCTTGTAAGCCTAGATTTATGTATTCTTATGAACACAAATATATAAATGAAGCAAAATCTATATGAAAGCAGAAGTGTTCATTTTGTTTCACTTCCAAGAATTAGGTTCTAAATTAACTTGAGAACTATAAAGATTATTTTCCCCTCACACAGAGAAATATTTTGGCCTAATATTAAGAATCCTAATATCCACAGATTGAAAACCATACTATTATGTTCCCAAATATCACTCATATTGTTAGCCAGTAACACATATTATATAAAATGAATTTTTCAGCAGACACAAAGTTTGCCCTTCAAAATTTTACCAAGTGCAATACCTGCCTTATTTATAAGAAAATATACTTCTATCCTGTAAAGCAGTGAAAGGAAATATCTGCAGGATTGAGGCTCCTTGCTTCTTAGCTAGCTCTCAATGTTGAAAAGCACAAAACATAAAGTTTTTATGTTTATTTGATTTAGAGCCAAAACAAAGAGATAAGACAATAATGCTTTCCTTTTTTCCCATTTGCAAGAAAATATATGTGAATAAACTACAGAGGGAGGCAAAATTTTGGAATATTAAATAAAGTTAGGGCTTTTTAAATGGTCAAAGTGATATATATTTACAGAAAGGCATGATTTAAAAATGTGATTAATGATGAGAAATGTAGGATGAAGTACTTTATGGGAAGGCCTACTTCTAGGTACACAATACTTCCAGGTTTCCCATTTCATGAAAATAAGTTCTGAATTAGAAGTAGTTAAAAATAAACCTAATTTATAATACACCAGAAAGTCTTCATGAAACACTCACTTTTTAAAAAAGACATACATCTTTGTTAACTTCAGAATAATATATGAAAAGTTTTATCAACAAAAACCAGCTTTTAAAGTACCATTGTTTTGCTCATTAATACGTGTAGTAAGTGTAGCCATTGTAAATAAATAAAGGCAAAATGTTCTTTTTTTTTCAAGTAAATTGCAACAATTTGGGGATACTTTAAATCTTGAAGACCTATCAAATCACTGCATTTCATGAGATGAACTGGAACGATACTCAAAAGAAAAAAAAAGCCAATAAATTAATTACTTCTGGTAGTTTCTACAACTGAAGTCTGGCATCCAGTAAATGAAGTCATATGATAGGAAACAGCTACTAATGGTATATATTTCTGTTTCTTAATCATCTAATAGCAGGTCTACACAAATATTAATACTGACGATGGAGATTTTATTATCCAACAAGCTGCAATAAAGAAACTCTTGGTCAAATAACGACCATCATATTTTATTGCCAACATCAAACTTATGACTGTGTTATAGACAGTAAAAGTGTAATGACACATTTTACATACTTTGGGTCAAAATATATCTATCAATAATTTGTTCTTCTTGGTAATATCTTAAAGTAATTTCCAAAGAAAAAACACAGATGGGGATTTTTTTTTTTTTTCAGAAAGAAACATTTATACTTTAAAGGACAATCTGTTATATGGTATCAGTTATTAGATCTCTTTAGAGAAAGATACAATAATAAAATTTTGAGCTGATAATATGAGCAAGGTGAAAACCAAACAGGAGAATTTTAAAAAGTATACGTTGTTTATTTTGTTTATTTGATACCCAATACCTGCAGCAGAGGCGGCGGGAGGGTCAGAGGGAATAATGATTTAAACACCTTTCAGACTACAAAGTCTGAAATATCAACATCCCACCGATTGATGAGCTTTGCCTAAAAAGACGAATACTAATGTACTGTATCTCAGAAATGTATTATTCTCGTACAATTTACACTAATATACCTCTATTTGAAAATGTCTATATGAAGTATGTAATACGTAAAAAAGAAAAAAGGCAAGTCTGACAGTAACATTCAAGTGGCAGTTACTGTGAGAACTAAAATTATTGCTAAATGATAAGAAGAAAATTCCTCAAACTATATTTCTCTTTTCTCTTACATTCAGTGCTATCTAAATAACAGCAAAAATTCACACATTTTCGGAAAATCTAACTGTATTTCTAAACATTACATTCCAGAAAAATCTTTGGCTTTATTGCCTTACGGTTATTTTAAAGTTTTCAGTGTATTGGGCATATAACAATAACTGTTGTTCTATTCTGCCCAATGATAGATTCTTCAACTTTTAAGAAATAAGGAGCAGTTTCTTTCCTGCTTTTTATTTCTTTACACAACTCAGAGACTCAAAGAAGATAATTACAAACAATGCCTGAAGAATGGTTCAGTTAATGTTAATTTATACAACAAACTAATTACTACCAAATGGTAAAAATCACATGTGGAAGTCCCTCTCTCCCACGCACATAACTAAACCAGCAGCCATCTGTCTCAGCTTGGGGAAAGCTCAGGGACACCCAGAGAAGATAAGGAAAAAGAAGGGTACAGATGCATCAGCTCATTCACCTACATACCAATCACAGGATCTGATGACCACATTTCTGAACATTTAGTATTTTCAGAAAAAGCAAAAAGTAAACACCTAGAAAGAAGGTATTTCAAATGTAAAGTATATGTTGTTCTATAATCATTATCACAGGTAGAAACCTATCTTCAGCAAGTAAGTGCTTATTTTGTTTTAGATACAAACAACGCATTTTAAAACTATCATTCCTCACCATGTACCATTTTGCTACAGAAGAAAGAGCATACATACTTGAATTTTATTAAGGAAGTTAATAATTTCTGAGTTCTGGGAAGTGTGTCTGTATTTTAAAACAATTAGTAAAATGATGTCTTTAAACACTGTAAATATAACTTGGGAGATACTTGCTAAATTATTCTTATTGAAATTACTTCATACATTTTAACAACAAAATAATGCTATCAATACTTTGACATTTAATCAGCCTGTCATGAAGCAAAATATGGGCAGTATTTTTTCTTTAAAATAACAATGTGATTCTTGACATTTAAGCAATAATGAATTTTCAGATGAAAGAAAAATCTAAATGAGAATTTATGAGTATTAAAATACTTTCTATTTTTACAAATTAAAAGAATATTTATTTACACATATATTTTGGCATTCAAAATTCCAAATAGAGATCTTAGTGCTTGGCAAATATTTGTTCAGTAATAAATAAAATAAGAAAACTACAAGTTGTATTAATAATGCCAATTTTGCCACGCGTAGTGGCTCATGGCTGTAAACCCAGCACTTTGGGAGGCTGAGGTGGGCTCATGCCTGTAAACCCAGGACTTTGGGAGCTGAGGCAGGCGGATCACCTGAGGTCGGGGGTTCGAGACCAACCTGACTAACATGGAGAAACCCCATCTCTACTGAAAGTACAAATAAGCTGGGTGTGGTGGCGCGTGCCTGTAATCCCAGCTACTCGGAAGGCTGAGGCTGAGGCAGGAGAATCGCTTGAACCTGTGAGGTGGAGGTGGAGGTTGTGGTGAGCCAAGACTGCACCATTGCACTCCAGTCTGGGCAACAAGAGTGAAATTCCATCTCAAAATAATAATAATAATAATGCCAATTTACCCTAACATATATCCTCTGTGGAATTAAAAATGTTTTTGGCTAGGTGCGGTGGCTCATGCCTGTAATCCCAGCAATCTGGGAGGTCAAGGCAGGTGGATCATGAGGTCAGGAGTTCAAGAGCAGCTTGGCCAATATGGGGAAACCCCATCTCTACTAAAAATACAAAAATTAGCCAGGCATGGTGGCATATGCCTATAGTCCCAGCTACTCAGGAGGCTGAGGCAGAAGAATCGCTTGAACCCGGGAAGCAGAATTTGCCGTGAGCCAAGATGTTGCCACTGCACTCCAGCCTGGGCGACAGAACAAGACTCCATCACAGGGAAAAAAAAAAAAAAAAAAAAAAAAAAAAGATTTCACATAACATCTGCTGTTCTCACTGAAACTGATTCACCTGAATTGCTCTTCATATACTTGCTGGTAACTAACCTGATTCAATGATAGACCAACAAACCCTGAAACAATGGGCCTCAAGGAAACTTACTCTCTTGCACAATGAGATGTCCCATACTGAAGGGTTCCAGCCCTTCAGTATGCGACATTCCTGTGGAAAGCAGTGGAAAAGATTGTACAACAGAGCAGCAGCACCCAAATACTGAAAGTGAGGAAACTGAAAAGTTCCCTTAAGATTTTTCTTGAGCTTATGTTATAAAAGTTGACCTTCTACAAAATAATTTTTCTGAAAATTTTCCTGATGTACACCATTTTTTCACTTCCATTAGCCGATCCTAAATTATTGAAAGCATTTTTTGTTTCCACTATTTGTCAACTTCTTTTAAGATAACAGTCCTACATTTAGCAAACTGGGAAAGATTGTTGTGTAAACCATTCTGATTAAATGAGCAATTCACACAGCATGTTGGAGATTGAAGCAAACACTGAAAACATATTGTCTTAAATTTCAATGCTGTATTTTAATACCATATATAGCAAAAGGTAGAAAAAAATATAATTATCCATTAAAAATATTTTTAAAATTTTAGGCCAGGCGTGGTGGCTCATGCCTGTAATCCCAGCACTTTGGGAAGCCAAGGCTGGCAGATCACGAGGTCAGGAGACAGAGACCATCCTGGCCAACATGGTGAAACCCTGTATCTACTAAAAATACAAAAATTAGCTGGGCTGGTGGCAGGCACCTGTAGTCCCAGCTACTTGGGAGGCAGAGGCAGAGATTGCAGTGAGCTGAGATCGCGCCACTGCACTCTAGTCTGGTGACAGCACGACTCTGTCTCAAAATATATATACATATATAAACCCATGTGTGTATATATGTGCAGGTCAGTTACTAGGAATGGCCTCCATCTAACTTGGGGTGGGGGTGGGGACCATATAAAGGAGGATAAAATGATAAAAACAGAAATAAACACAGGATAATTCAAAATTCTAGCAAAAGCTAAGATTGAAAGTGTGTCTTTCATTATTTAGACAAAATTATCACTAAAAGCAAGGTAGTAAATTACTATATATACTACAAATTTTACAAAATAAGATCTTCTATTCTGACGTACTAACAACCACCTTTTTTTTAAATTTGAATTACTGAAGAACACCTAATCAACACCAATAATACAACTGATACCTAAGAAACGTTCATTATTATTTTATTCTTTTGGTCCATATGTCTTAATGAAGGTATCCAATTCTGCTTTTTTCCTCCTTTTTGCATATTAACCTAATAAGAACATAGATATTGCTAGGGTTTCATGCCTGAAAAGAACTATAAAAATTTATAATTATTTTATTTTCAAATAAAGGGAAATGAAATACTTGTCCAAGATCATACAGATGATGACAGAGCAAATGCTACCTCCTACGTCTTCATAATTCAGTATTTCCTTTATTAAAAGTCCACTAGGATCAGAGACAGGAGCCCTTGTGTGAATGGTTCAGGTCAGAGACAGCTTACTCAACCATTTAATTAACTTGGTCAATTAGGAGTCGCAGTGTTAGGAACTCTGGATAATGGAGTGACTATTCTTTAGGACAGGGGTAGGCAAATTTTATTTCTAAAGGACCAGATAGGAAATATTTTAAGTTTTGCAGGCTGTACTAATCAACCTTACCATTGTAGCATTACATTACATTAATGTGTAAATGAAAAAGGATGACTGTGTTCCAATAAAACTTTATTTATAGATACAAATTTGAATTTCATATAATGTTCATGTGTCATGAAACATTATTCTTTTAATTTTTTTCAACAATTCATAAATGGCAAAACATTCTTAGTTCATAGGACATATAATACTAGACAGAGGTTGATGTGGTCTGTGGACCTTATTTATTGACCACTGCTCTTGGAGGTCAAAATCTAATGGAAGAGAGAGACTTGAAATTTTTTTTTTTTTTTTTTTTTTTGGGTAAAGGAGTCTCACTCTGTCACCCAGGCTAGAGTGCAGTGGTGTGATCTTGGCTTACCACAACGTATGCCTCCTGGGTTCAAGCAATTCTCCTGCCTCAGCCTCTTGAGTAGCTGGGATTACAGGCGTGCCCCCAAATACCTAGCTAATTCATTTGTATTTTTAGAAGAGACAGGGTGTCATTATGTTGGCCAGGCTGGTCTTGAACTCCTAACCTCACGATCCACCCACCTCAGCCTCCCAAAATGCTGGGATTACAGGAATAAACCACTGGCCTGGACAAAATTTCTTAAGGAAGGGAGGATGAAAGTTTACATCTAGCACAGAATTCCTGGTAGGGGTGGAACTTGAATTAAATAGTAAGGATGAATAGCCATTATTCAAATGCAAAGTAAGCAAGATAGCTAGAAAAACAACAGGCAATTGAGCAACCTTAGAGCTAATGTCAAAAAAGAGTGATGCAAGGAAAAGCAGAAAATGAGAAGTGGGGGTGGAGAGTTACACAGGAAGTGAGCTCACTGCAGCCGCGGGTTGACTATGCCCACTTTAATAAAGATCTCCGGGAGACCCAATAAAATATATAGGATGGCACAAATACCACATCACATGTTAATTGAGGCTTTTTCCATTCTTGAGAAGATATTAAATAGCTCTACTCTCATATCACTGAGGTTGCTCCCCTACTGTCTTTTCCCCTTGTGCAGAAAATATTTAAAAATATAGATTACATTTTAAGAGGCCGCATGACATCTGAACATGTTACAATTAATGTATTACTACTTTGTCTTATATTTATCTGTTATATATTTGTGTGTGTTAGAATTCGAGCAGTTCTGGTTAAAATTGGGGTTACAGAGCAAATAGCCTTTTAATGAATTTTGGTTGACCATGTATATTTTTATTATGGATTGGCACAAGAATCAAGAATTTACAAAGCTAAGGATATTTTAACCCTCTGAGTAAGATGAAGGTTAGGTACCATTTTTATTATTATCATTATCTTGGCTCAACTTTCCAAACAGCTTTCTGCTGGTACTAAAACAAAGTTCAAAGATAATACCCTCTTTTTTTTTAAAGTAAGTGAAGACTAAAGATGGATAAAGGGAAAATCATACATTATATATCTAGCCTTATTAGTTCTAGCACCGAAAGGAAAGCAATCGAAAGTTTCTTTACAATTGTAAACTTTTCTCAGGAAGTTGTGAATAAGCAGAAACGAATAGTTTGAAAATATCCAGACAAGCTGGCATGATGAGTGAAACTACATTAAAAGAAGTTGTGTCATGGAGAGACAGATTCCGTGAATATTGGACTGTGTTTGCAGACGCAATTAAAGCAAATTGGTCACAGCAGTCATAACCATATGACCTCAAAAAGTGTCATAAATAATAAAATGTCTATCAGTATGTAAATATTAATTCATTTTAAAAGATAAATAATATAATGCACTGATTATACCTTCACTTTGGATTAAGTTCCCTTCTCTCTACTTATAGAGCCTCCTGTGACTCCTCACTCACACTCCTATTCACCAAGAATAACATAGTTTATCTCTCCCAAAAGGCCATAAACAACTTGAGAACAGGTACTGTATCTTTGATTACTGTTTCATTAACCTATAAAATAACTAGAATATAATAAGACCTCAATAAATGTTTGCTGTGAGAGTAAGAGAATGACTGAATAGGTGATCACACAAAAAACAAAGGTGAAAGTTGTAGAGAAAGGAGGTACTGATTCTGTCTTGGACATTTGGAGAGATTTTATACACGTTGTTAAAACAGGAATCGTAAGGTAATGAACAAAATAATGAAATATAGGACAGAAGTGGGAGTTTTTATTCTGTATTGAGACCCTGATCTGTGTACAGTCACCCGTTGCTTAATGACAAGGATATCTTCTGAGAAATGTGTTGTTAGGTGATGTTATTATGTGAACATCCTATAGTATACTTAAAGAAAACCAGCTGGTATGTAGCCTACTACACACCTAGGCTATATGGTGTGGCCTCTTGTTTCTAGTCTAGGGCACACATCTATAAAGCAGGTTACTGTGCTGAATACCGTATGCAACTGTAACAAAATAGTAAATATTTGTGTATCTAAATATATCTAAATACAGAAAAGGCGCAGTAGAAACATGGTATGAAAGATAAAAAATCAGACACCAGTGTAGGGCACTTACAATGAATGGAGCTTGCAGGACTGGAAGTTGTTCTGGGTGAGCGAGTGAGTGGCGAGTGAATGCGAAGGCCTAGGACAGTACTGCACACTACAGTAGACTTTATCAACACTATTCTTAGCCTAAGTTACATTTATAAAAAATATTTTTCTTTAATAACAAATTAACCTTAGCTTACTATAATTATTTTACTTCATAAGCTTTAATTTTTAACATTTTGACTGGTTTGTAATAACACGGTGTAAAACACAAGCACATCATACAGCTATACAAAAAACATTTTAATTCTTTATATCCTTATTTTATGAGCTATGTTTCTATTCTTAAGTTTTTAATGTTTCAAACATTTTAGACATTTCTGTTAAATACTACGAAACAAACACACAGGGACTACACAGGGTCAGGATCATCAATACCACCATCTTCCACCTCTGCATCTTGTCCCACTGGTAGGTCTTCAGGGCTATAATATGCCCCTGTGATCTTCTATGATAACAATGCCTTCTTCTGGAATACCTCCTGAAGGACCTGCCTGAGGCT
>NW_016107340.1:9585780-9604475 GCF_001604975.1 Cebus imitator
GTGCCTGCCACCATGCTTGGCTAATTTTTTGTATTTTTAGTAGAGATGGGGTTTCACCATGTTGGCCAGGCTGGTCTTGAGCTCCTGACCTTGTGATCCGCCCGCCTTGGCCTCCCAAAGTGCTGGGAATATAGGCGTGAGACACTGCGCTTGGCCCCTTCTGGAATACTTCTAAAAAATATGCCTGAGGTTGTTTTACAGCCACTTTGTTTTAATAAGTAGGAGTACTCTCTAAAATAACCATAAAAATTATCGCATAGTAAATACATAAATCAGTACATAGTTTATTATCAATTATTATGTACTATACCTAACTGTATGTGCTATACTTTCAAATGACTGACAGTACAGTGTTTGCTTATACTTAGCATCAACACAAACTTGTGAATAATTGTGTTACAACCTTACAATAGCTACTAGGTCACTAAACAACAGGCATTTTTTAGTTCCATTATAATTTTACGGGGCCATTGTCATACATGTGGCATGTTGTTGAATAAAATATCATGTGGCACTTGACTGTACTTTCTTTGTGTAAAAATTTGTTCTAGGAAAATATGTTTAGAGATCGAGAGTGATAAAAATGCTCTCAAAATATAACTGTAAATTTATTATTTTTTATTATACTTTAAGTTCTGGGATACCTATGCAGAACATGCAGGTTTGTAACATAGGTATACACGTGCCATGGTGGTTTGCTGCACCCATCAACCTGAGTTCTATGTTACGTATTTCACCTAATGTTATCCCTCCCTTAGACCCTCACCCCTGACAGGCCCCGTTGTGTGATGTTCCCCTCCCTGTGTCCATGTGTTCTCATTGTTCAACCCCCACTTATGAGTGAGAACATGCAGTGTTTGGTTTTCTGTTCCTCTGTTAGTTTGCTGAGAATCATGGTTTTCAGCTTCATCTATGTCCTTGCAAAGGACACAAATTCATTCCTTTTTATGGCTGCATAGTATTCCATGGTATATATGTGCCACATTTTCTTTATCCAGTCTATCATTGATGGGCATTTGGGTTGGTTCCAAGTCTTTGCTATTTTGCATAGTGGTGCAATAAACATATCTATGCATGTGTCTTAATAGTAGAATGATTTATAATCCTTTGAGTATATACCCAGTAATGGAACTGCTGGGTCAAATGGTATTTCTAGTTCTAGATACTTGAGGAATTGCCACACTGTCATCCACAATGACTGGACTAATTTACACTCCCACCAACAGTGTAAAAACATTCCTATTTCTCCACATTCTTTCCAGCATCTGTTGTTTCCTGACTTTTTAATGATCGCCATTCTGACTGGCATGACAAGGTGCTTTTTATTTGCATTTCTCTAATGACCAGTGAGGATGAGCTTTTTTTCATTTGTTTATTGGCCATAAAATTGCCTTCTTTTGAAAAGTGTCTGTTCATATCCTTTGCCCGCTTTTTGATGAGGTTTTTTTTTTTTTTTTTTTTTTTTTTTTTTAAGTTCCTTGTAGATTCCTGAAATTAGACCTTTGTCAGATGGATTGCAAAAATTTTCTTCCATTCTGTAGGTTGCCTGTTCACTCTGACAATAGTTTCTTTTACTGTGCAGAAGCTCTTTAGTTTAATTAGATCCCATTTGTCAAGTGTGGCTTTTGTTGCCATTGTTTTTCGTGTTTTAGTCTTGGCCCATGCCTATGTCCTGAATGGTATTGCCTAGGTTTTCTTCTAGGTTTTTTATGGTTTTAGGTATTATGATTAAACATTTAACCCAACTTGAGTTAATTTTTGTATAAGGTGTAAGGAAGGCATCCAGTTTCAGCTTTCTGTACATGGCTAGCCAGTTTTCCCAACACCATTTACTAAACAGGGAATCCTTTCCCCATTGCTTGTTTTTGTCACGTTTGTTAAAGATCAAATGGTTGTAGATGTGTGGCGTTACTTCTGAGAACTCTGTCTGTTCCATTAGTCTATATCTCTGTTTTGATTACTGTAGCCTTGCAGTATAGTTTGAAGTCAGGTAGTGTGATACCTCCAGCTTTGTTCTTTTTGCTTAGGATTGTCTTGGCTATGCAGGCTGTTTTTTGGTTCCATATGAAGTTTAAGGTGATTTTTTCCAGTTCCGTGAAGAAGGTCATTGGTAGCTAGATGGGGGTAGCATTGAATCTATAAATTACTTTGTGGAGTATGGCCATTTTCATATTGATTCTTCCTATCCATGAGCATGGAATGGAATGTTTTTCCATTTGTTTGTGTCCTCTCTTATTTCCTTGAGCAATGGTTTGCAGTTCCCCTTGAAGAGGTCCTTCACATCCCTTGTAAGTAGTATTCCTTGGTATTTTATTTTCTTTGTAGCAACTGTGAATTGGAGTTTGCTCATGAGTTGACACTCTCTTTGTCTATTATTGATGTATAGAAATGCTTGTGATTTTTGCACATTGATTTTGTATCCTGAGACTGCTGAAGTTGCTTATCAGCTTAAGGAGTTTTTGAGCTGAGACAATGGGGTTTTCTAAATATAGAATCATGTCATCTGCAAACAGAGATAATTTGACTTCCTATCTTCGTAATTAAATACCTTTCTTTCTTTCTCTTGCCCGATTTTTCTGGCCAGAACTCCAATACTAAGTTGAATAGGAATGATGAGAGAGGGCATCCTTGTCTTGTGCTGGTTTTCAAAGGGAATGCTTCCAGCTTTTGCCCATTCAGTATGGTACTGACTGTGGGTTTGTCATAAATAGCTCTTATTATTTTGAGATATGTTCCATCAATGCCTAGTTTATTGAGTGTTTTTAGCATGAAGGGGTGTTGAATTTTATCAAAGGCCTTAAGCTGATAAGCAACTTCAGCAAGTTCTCAGGATCTATTGAGAGTCTCTGTATCTTTTGAGATAATGATGTAGGTTTTGTCACTGGTTCTGTTTATGTGATGGATCACGTTTATTGATTTGAGTATGTTGAACTGGCCTTGCATAACTGGGATGAAGTCAACTTGATTGTGGTGGATAAGGCAAGCACATTCTTAATGTGCTGCTGGATTCAGTTTGCCAGTATTTTATTGAGGATTTTTTCTTCAGGGATATTGGTCTGAAATTTTTGTTGTTGTTGTTGTTGTGTCTTTGACAGGTTTTGGTATCAGGATGATGCTGGCCTCATAAAATGAGTTAGGGAGTAGTCCCTTTTCTATTGTTTGGAATAGTTTCAGAAGGAATGGTACCAGCTCCTCTTTGTACCTCTGGTAGAATTAGTCTCTGAATCAGTCTAGTCCTGGGTTTTTTTTTTTTGGTTGGTAGGCTATTAATTGCTGCCTTAATAACAGAACTTGTTATTGCTCTATTCAGGGATTCAACTTCTTCCTGGTTTAGTCTTGGGATGGTGTATGTGTCCAGGAATGTATCCATTTTTTCCAGATTTTCTAGTTGATTTGCACAGAGGTGTTTTTAGTATTCTCTGATGATAGTTTATATTTCTGTGAGATCAGTGGTGGTATCCTCTTTACCATTTTTTATTGTGTCTATTTGATTCTTCTCTCTTCATTCATTTCACTAATGGTCTATTTTATTAATCTCTTCCAGAAACCAGCTCCTGGTTTTATTAATTTTTTGAAGTGTTTTTAATGTCTCTATCTCCTTCAGTTATGCTCTTAGTTATTTCTTGTCTTCTGCTAGCTTTTGAATTTGCTTGCTCTTGCTCCTCTAGTTCTTTTAATGATGAAGTAAATGTTAGGGTGTTAATTTTGGATGTTTCCCATTTCTCCTGTGGGCATTTATTGCTATAAATTTCCCTCTAAATACTGTGTTAGCTGTGTTCCAGAGATTCTGGTATGTTGTGTCTTTGTTCTCATTGGTTTCAAAGAACTTATTTATTTCTGTCCTAATTTTGTTATTTACCCAGTAGTCATTCAGGACTAGGTTGTTCAGTTTCCATGTAGTTTTGAGTTTTTCAGTGAGTTTTAATCCTGAGTTCTAATTTGATTGCACTGTGATCTGAGAGACTGTTTGTTATGATTTCCATTCTTTTGCATTTGCCGAGGAGTGTTTGACTTCCAATTATGTGGTTAATTTTAGAATAAGTGCTATGTGGTGCTAAGAAGAATGTATGTTCTGTTGATTTAGGGTGGAGAGTTCTGTAGATGTCTACTATGTCCACTTGGTTCAGAGCTGAGTTTGAGTCCTGAATATCTTTGTTAATTTTCTGTCTCCTTGATCTGTCTAATATTGACAGTGGAGTGTTAAAGTCTCCCACTATTATTGTGTGGGAGTCTAAGTCTCTTTGTAGGCCTCTAAGAACTTGCTTTATGAATCTAGGTACTCCTGTATTGGGCGTATATATATTTAGGTTAGCTCTTCTTGTTGCATCAATCCCTTTACCATTATGTAAAGCCCCTCGTTGTCTTTTTTGATCTTTGCTAGTTTAAAGTCTCTTTTATTTACAACCCCTGCTTTTGTTTGCTTTCCCGTTTCTTGGTAGATCTTCCTCCATCCCTTTATTTTGAATCTACATGTTTCTTTTCATGTAAGATAGGTCTCCTGAACACAGCACACCAATAAGTCTTGGCTCTTTATCCAATTTGGCAATCTGTGCCTTTTAATTGGGGCATTTAGCCCATTTACATTTAAGGTTAATATTCTTATGTGTGAATTTGATCTTTTAATTATGCCAGCTGGCTATTTTGCCTATTAGTTGATGCAAGTTCTTCATAGTGTCAACGGTCTTTACATTTTGGTTTCTTTTTGCAGTGGTTGTGCTTGTCCGTACAATTGTATTTCTCTTTCACTTACGAAGCTTAGTTTGGCTAGATATAAAGTTCTGAGTTGAAAATTCTTTTAAGAATGTTGAATACTGGCCCCCACTCTCTTCTGATTTATGGGGTTTCTTCAGAGAGATCTGCTGTTAGTTTGATTGGCTTCCCTTTGTAGGTAACCTGACTTTTCTCTCTGGCTGCCCTTAACATTTTTTTCCTTCATTTCAACCTTGGTGAATCTGACAATTACATGTCTTGGGGTTGCTCTTCTTGAGGAGTATCTTTGTGGTGTTCTCTGTATTTCCTGAATTTGAATGTAGGCCTGTCTTGGTGGGTTGGGGAAGTTCTCCTGGATAATACACTACAGAGTGTTTTTCAACTTGGTTCCATTCTCCCTGTCACTTTTAGGTACACCAATCCAATGTAGGTTTGGTCTTTTCATATAGTCCCATATTTCTTGGAGGATTTGTTTGTCCCTCTTCATTCTCTTTTCTCTAATCTTGTCTTCATGCTTTATTTCGGCTATTGATACTTGTGTATGCTTCACAAAGTTCCTGTGCTCCTGTTTTTTCAGCTCTATCACGTCATTTATGTTCCTCTCTACACTGGTTATTCTAGTTAGCAATTCCTCTAACCTTTTTTCAAGGTTCTTAACCTCCTTGAATGGGGTTGGAACATGCTCCTTTAGCTCGGAATAGTTTGTTATTACTCACCTTCTGAAGCCTACTTCTGTCAATTTGTTAAGCTCAATTCTCCATCCAGTTTTGTTCCTTTGCTAGGAAAGAGTTGTGATCCTTTGGAGAAGAAGAGGCATTCTGGTTTTTAGAACTTGTGGCCTTTTTGTGCTGGTTTTTCCTCACCTTTGTGGATTTATACAACTTTGGTCTTTGCTGTTGGTGACCTTCAGATGGAGTTTTTATATGTTTGTTTTTCTTGTTGATGTTGATGCTAATGCTTTCTGTTTGTTAGTTTTCCTTCTAACAGGTCCCACTTCTGCAGGTCTGCTGGAGTTTGCTGGGGTTCCAGTCTAGACCCTGTTTGCCTGGGTATCCACAGCAGATGCTGCAGAACAGCAAAGATGGATGCCTATTCCTTCCTCTGGAAGCTTCTTCCCAGAGAGGCAACCTCCAGATGCCAGCCAGATCTCTCCTATAAGAGATGTCTGTCGACCCCTGCTGAGAGATGTCTTCTTGTCAAGAGGGATCCATTGGTCTCCTCAGAGCTGCCTGACAGGAACGTTTAAGTCTGCTGAAGCTGTAACCACAGCCGTCCCTTCTCCTTGGTGCTCAGTCTTAGGGAAATTGGAGTTTTACCTATAAGCCGCTGACCAGGGATGCTCCGTTTTTCAGAGATGCCCTGCCTAGAGAGGAGAAATCCAGAGAGGCAGTCTGGCTACAGTGGCTTTGCAGAGCTGTGGTGGGCTCTGCCCAATCCGAACTTCCCAGTGGCTTTGTTTACACTGTGAGGGGAAGACTCCCTACTCAAGCCTCAGTAATAGCCGACGCCCCTACCCCCACCAAGCTCAAGCACCTCAGGTCAACTTCAGACTGCTGTGGTGGAAGCAAGAATTTCAGGTCAGTGCGTCTTAGCTTGCTGGGCTCCACAGCAGTGGGATCCACTGAGCTAGACCACTTGGCTTCCTGGCTTCAGCCCCCTTTCCAGGGGAGTGAATGGTTCTGTCTCACTGGCGTTCCAGGCTGCCACTGGGGTACGAGAAAAAATTCCTGAAGGTAGCTCAGTGTCTGCCCAAACAACCACCCAGTTTTGTACCTAAAACCCAGGGCATTAGCAGCTTATGCGCCTGAGGGAATCACCGGGTCTGTGGGTTGAGAAGACCATGGCAAAAGTGTAGTATCTGGGCCTCATAGCACAATCCCTCATGGCACAGTCCCTCGTGGCTTCCCTTGGCTAGAGGAGGGAGTTCCCTGACTCCATGTGCTTCCTGGGTGAGGCGATGCCCAACCCTGCTTCTGCTTGCTCTCCGTGGACTGCACCCTCTGTCTAACCAGTCCCAATGAGATGAGCCAGGTAACTCGGCTGGAAATGCAGAAATCATTTGCCTTCTACATTGATCTCAATGGGAACTGCGGACCGAAGCTGTTTCTATTCGGTCATCTTGCCCAGAGGCCCCTACTATTTTTATTTTATATGTATGTGTTTGTATGTATGTATTTATTCAGAAAAGTTTTGGAGATCCAACAGAGTTAGCAAAATTTTGTCCTGTGGATAGTATCGATATACATATAGAAATAGATACAGGACAGATAGATTTAATACTACTTTAATTGTACATTTCCAAATCAACAAATAGGTAATATTTTAGAAGTTTTCATATTGTTTGCAATTTAGACAGAACATTTCAAAAGGTATAGTGTATAAATCTCTATATAATATATATACTTTAAAACTGATCAAATATTTTTTATTGAAATAGTTTTAATTAAAAAAGCAAAGGAAAAAATTCTGGCAATAAAAAAATAAGAACTCTAAGATTTCCTATTCCTTTTGACTTAATTAATATTCTTTATTAACTCCTAATTATAATCCTATAAGTGAAAAAGCTGTGCTAAAGAAAATGAGCAATTTCAGTTACACTATTTCATTTCTAATGATTCCCATGCCATCAAAGGAGAAAGACTAAGTAAAGCAACAACAGCTTGTCCTACTGCAGTGCAGGTCAAGAATGGCTATAGTTCTCATTCAAAACTTAAGCACTGAAGGCCAGGTGAGTGGTTCATGCCTGCATCCCAGCACTTTGGGAGGCCAAGGTGGGTGGATCACCTGAGGTCAGGAGATCGAGACCAGCCTGGCCAATGTGGTGAAACCCCAGCTCTACTAAAAATACAAAAATTAGCTGGTCATAGTGGCAGGTGCCTGTAGTTCCAGCTACTCAGGAGGTTGAGGCAGGAGAATTGCGTAAACCTGGGAGGGGGAGATTACAGCGAGCCAAGATCACACCATTGCACTCCAGCCTGGGAGATAAAGTGAGAGTCTGTCTCAAAACAAAAACAAAAAACTTAAGCACTGAGAAGGTAAAATATGAGCAAACACATCTAATTCCTATCCCATTTACTTGGATATTGGATCTTTTTTCTCACTGAAAGCTGGAGAGCTATACTACATAAGGACTGAGAACTGATCTCCTTTATTTATACTGTACTGCTGTCAATATGGCAACCTCCACATTTATATGTTTTTCTTCACTAAGACATGGTATCTTGACATTAATGAAAAATCCTAAAGTGCTGGAGCAAGGACTGACGCAAGAAAATTACAGCTTAAAAAAATTAAAAAAATAGAGAAGGAAAACAAAACTTCAAAGGGGGGTGAGGGTGCATTTTGTTCATTTATATGGCTTTCTGCTCCCAAGACATGACTAATGTCACATTGTGGTACATAAACCTCTCAGACAAATTTTTACAAAGCGTAACTTCTCAGAAAAGAAAGGCCTAAGCAACAGAGATTTAATTCCTGTGAAACAGCGAATCAATCCTTATCTATTAGCACAATAAATGCCGTAATAGGAGCACTGTCCTGTTATAATAAACAGACGTGCTCAATTACTGTGTGCTTCTGCAACTACTGATCTCTTCAGTAATTATACCATGCAATGAGCTCTACATTGATATTATATTAATGTGTGGGGAGGAGACAACTTAAATAGTAATTAAATCAAGACTCAATGTTTCAGTGGAGCTTACACAGGCCTGAGAACAAATGGTATATTTCTTAGAAGGAGTTTAAAAAGATGATTTATAAAATATCTCCTTATAGGCTTCTAATTTAAAAAGTTTACATATGAAAACTATTTTGGAATTATAATCTCTTAACTGTCCATTTCACACAAATTAGGTTAAACTGTCCATCACGTTTCATAATCACCTGCATTTGTCATATTAATAGCAGTAAAAATCTTCAAAAATTATTTTACAGAGAATTTACAATAAAAAGAGAATGGTAAACAGAAAACTTTTTCTACAGAGACAAATACAAAGATAAAGTTCAAGAAAAGTTCCTTACCCTTTTGCAGAACTGTCAAACAACTTCTATTGACCAAGAATAGCACACAGTAAACACACCAAACAAAAGAATTGATGAAAGATGTATTTACTTGTTCAGGGCCTTTATTTTTCTTTCTATTTCATATCCACCCACACTGAACAGTCTGTATTGTGTTAATAAATAACCAGCAGCAACTAAGTGAACAGAGGAGGGGTTTCTATGTTGCTGTCAGGTAACAGACAGTTGCTTGGCACTGCTGATACAGTTCTCTACGTGTGAGCTGCATGCCCACATAAAAGACAGAGGATATAGACTAAAAGGCAGATCCTTTAAAATATTAAATGTGATGAAAAGAAAGGGATAAAAAGCTGGGAAAAAATAGCTTTTTTTTTTTTTCTGGAATCATCTCTTTCAATTTGGGAAGGAACAAATCATTAGATACGATGTCCTGCCAGAGCAATATTTCACCAGATTACTGGCTGTGGTTATTCAGAAATTTACTGAACTATATCCTCAAACTCTTTAACATTTGGGTGTTTTTCATTATTTTTCCAATGGTTTCTAATGTTGGCTCTATGAGTTATTCCATATACAGTCACTCTCCACATAGCAACATTAATGTCAATGACAGACCACATATACGGCAGGGATCCAATAACATTATAATACCATATTTCTACTGTACCTTTTCTATGTTTAAATACACAAATACTTACTTTTGTGTTACAATTGCCTACTGTATTCAGGTCAGTAACATGCTATATAGGTTTGCAGCCTAGGGGCAATAGGCTACACCATTTAGTTACGTGTAAGTGCACTCTGATGTTTGCACAATGGCAAAATCACGTAAGGATGCATTTCTCCGAATATATTCACATTAAGTGGTGCACGGCTGTGTGTGTGTGCACATGTGCACACGTATGTGTAAAAAATTAAGATCTAATTATAAGATTCTAAATGTATTTTTCTATATGTATTTTTTAAAATACAAGAAAAGTCTAAGAAATACACACGAATTGGGTATGAACTGCACAAACTCAGGTCAGTGTTTTAGAATTTACCTTATTTGTGACATTTAATACACATATAAGAAAAATACTATGCTGTGTCAGTCTGTGACATTTTCACTATTTTGAGCTTCCACTTCATAAAAGTTTGCGTTCAAATGTCCTGTGACAGCCCAGAAACTATCAGAGTAGAAGTAAACACATATATATGTAGTTATCTTCTCATAAAGGACTTCCCTATAATGTATAAATCACCTAGGAAGCAATTAATGGAAAAGATAGATGAATGGAAGTTGCCTTTCAAATTCAGGACATCAAAAAAGGGCACTTATTCTTAATTTTAAACAAGATCTTCTCCTAAACCTCCAAAGTTGGTCATCCAAAAAATGAGAGCAAGGAGCACAATCTGGTATTCAAAGTTTGTCAACAGTAAGACGGGCTATCTTAATCATGCAAAATGCCCAGGTCATATGCTCATCCTGTTCTGCCCTTGCCTTGTTGCTCCCTTGTGATGCTGGCCATATTTGTTCTTAACATCAAGAGTAGTTCAGACGGGCACACTGGGAGTCCTCGAAGTGTCAGAACTCTGGGAGCAGGTGGCAAAGGAAATTCTGAGTGAGCTCTCCACTGACTCTAGTGCTGTCTGTGCCTTTCTCATAAGCAACTCCTATTTAAGAAAAAAGACCAAGCATCCACTAGAACCAACCCAAGCAGGCCTATTTAATTAGGGCAAATGCTTGATATCCACTTCTTCATGTTAAACATACAGCCACACAGGCCTAGGAGGTCTGATTAATTTTAATATGCACGGTCCTGACAAGTGCCTCAAGGGTAACTGAGTGAAAAACACACATGCAGGCACAGACACACAAAATCCTCCAGCTAGTCTGACAAATCCATTTCAGAAAAATGCTATGTATGCTGCCCAGATTAGAGTGTTACTATTCAGCAAAGGCCTGGACCTTTAATATGAGGGAAAAGAGGCCTCAGAAACAGGTGGCTGGCTCTTCACTCTTGGATAAATGATATCCCCAAAAGCTGTGGCACATAAGCAACAAGACGGGCTGGCACATTCTCCTCATGTTTAATTTTAAATTTAGAGTCTGGGTCAATGGATCTTCTTTAAGTGATCTACGCATTGAAACGGAAAGTCTGGAACTGCTAGTTTTAGTGAAGGACAAGAAAACAGGCACACCATTTATCTGAGAGATTTAGAAAGTTCTAGAAATGTTTGGGTAAAGAGAGATTTGGAATGACTTATATAGTCCTGTTAGTAGACAAACTAATGTATGATCAGGAATCAAATAGAATTCTGTTTATACTAGGTCAAATAGCCAAGAATGATGGCTTGATTATTAAGAGAAGGTGAAGATAATGAAGGCTATAATCTTAAATATCATTACATTTTATTAGCCAAAGTACAAGCTCTAGTTAAGAAAAATAGAAGCTCTCTGGGACAAATGATTTTCTTATACAGACAACACTGGATCTCAGCTCCAGGATGTCAGGACGTGCTATATAAAAAGTTCACCAAGGGCAATCTCTGAGCCTTTTGAACCAAGCCAGAGGTATTTCAGGAAAATATAAATTAATTTCCTGTAACACTAATGAAATAAGAAATATCAGAATAAACTTCTATGATGGATACCACTTGAAAAGGAGATGACAGTGAACAAGCTTCACTTTACTGTTGAAAAATTACCAGGCTTCAAACTCAGCTAACTCAGTGCTAAAGTTAAAACACTTATTCCTGAAGAAATAGGCTCTACAGCATTTGAGGGTGTCTTCTTGTCCTGACCTTTAAAAAATAAACTCTTTTCTTTATCATCATTTTATGAGTGTCGATTTCCATACAGTGGTGCTTTTGAAAAGGGTGCCTGGAGGTTAGACTCTAGCTTGCTCAACAAGAAGAGAGACATTTTTCAGTGACAGACTGCATAGATGAACACATAGCCACAATGCATTAGGAGTAGCCTCCAACAGCAGCGGGAGTGTGAGGAACAAAACTTAAAAGGGCTCAATTGAAAAGTACCCTTGTTTGTCCTTCAGTGGAACAGCACTTATAAAGCCTCTTCAACATGTAGTTTGTCAAAAGGACAGTGAGTAACTAAACAAAAGCAACTCAAACCTCTGCCAATTAAAGTATCTTTAGGCTTTTCCCCTGATCCGTTCACTTATATTTTTCCCACCTCATCAAATGTGATTTTAAAACAAGAGTGAATTTCAAAGTGCCCTCTTCCTTGCCCAGTTAATGGAATGCTTTGGGATTTTGAACTTAGGCAAGCCAATCTCCATAATTTCCCCATAAAAATGGTAATTAAAAAGTGGGTAAGATTAAGGGGTAAATCTGAATTTCTACTTTAACTTACCTGTTAATGTAACATGGTTCCATTTAATTTCTAAAGGGCTGCTCAACAACAGACATTTAAATTATAAGAACAAGCATGGTGATTTATAATGTAAACTCAAACATCAAGCATAGAATGCCTGTAGGGATGTTCACAAGGCCACATACCACGCACCAGGTGCTTGTCTTTTCCACAGAATAATTACATGTAGTTCTGCAGCACACCACAGATTAAAATATACTGCTAATAATACCTTCTTTAGCACCCAGAAATCAGGGAAAGAAACTTTATATCTATTTAGAGGATTTAATGATTTTATAGTCAAAACATTTGTAATAAAAATTAAAAGGACATTACCATAATTTCTGTAAAAATTACAAGTATCTTAGAAGGTGTAATCAACTAAAGTGAATTATTTTTGTGACAGATGCAAATATCAAAAAGATAAATTATACAATATTGATTTTTTTCAAGTTTTAAAAGGATAAACAATGAACAATGTATATACTACTGTTTTGTTCATAAACATCTAGGAATAAACATAAAACTGTCCAATCCAATCTCACAAATGGTACAGGTTGGATTAAGTGCATGTTTTAGAGTATTTGCCTCCAAGAATTTGAATCACATTGCACAGGGCAAGAAAGAGAGGGAGGAGGAGGGGGAATATGAATGAAAACCCTGGTATTTCCTTTACCCAACAATGGTCTACAGTCTATAGATGATCCTGAGGGTGAAGGCTTGAAGTCTGCCACCCCACATATCTTTTGAAACTCATTCCATTATTTTCATTTGTTCTCAGAAGAGAACTCTTTTTTAAAAGCCCATACTAAAGGCAATAAACTGTTTCATGCAAAGTAACGCTAAGTTTGGTAATAAGTTCTGCCTTTAGGGTCTTGAAATATAAACTGTGAGCAAAGATTTTCTGAAGAAGTTCAGGGGAAAAGTTCTAGTTGTTTAAATAATGATAAAGTCTAGTTCTAGTAGAAACAAAAATTTCACAAATAAATGCAGTTTCTCACACACAAGGAGCACACTCATCATGGCAAAACAATTTTGGAGGTGTGGGCGTCATGCTCAGAAGGAAGAACACTGACAGATACAGATGCTAAATAAAACCAAGCATATGTGGGATCTGAAAGGGGAACTACACGCACACATGCACACACACACACACACACACACACACACACACACACACGCACATGCGTACACTCAGGGAAGAGATCATCAAATGTCCCAAGTGTATTTGCTAGATGTTTAAACATAAGACAGTGCACAAAGCATCAGCAGAAAGATAATGAGGCTGTCACAGCACAAAATGAAAAGGCAAAAAGTAAAGTGGATGGTGGGGAATCAACCACGGAAGAGAAAGCTAAAATCTTAGAAACTATGAAAATGTGGGCTTCAATTAATATTTGTCTTCAGCTCATATTCACATTTACTTTGGAGACAGAAATAACAGAAATCCACAAATCCAATGTTAAAACTCTCCCTCCTGGTTACACATTGTTTACAAGTTTCAATTTAATCCTTATCAATTTAGAAATTTTTTTCCAAAGTTATTGCTCATTTAGGCAACTGCCTAACCACATATTTATCTGGGGAAATGTATATAAATAAACATCAAAGTAACTACCTGTCCTAGGATTTTTACGACTGCTGAATTTGTTATTGTTTTTGTTGTTGACTACCTATCATAAATTTCCAGATTTTTGCAGCTCTGAGTCCCAGTTTTTCAGTATATAAATGTATGTTGGGAAAGGAACATATTTTAAGTATATAGTATTAAAATTGTGTGAAGGAGAATTACATTTAAATTTATAATGTTTCTGGTATACTTAAAGTAACAATGTTTCAAGGTAGCCAGAGTGAAATAATGACAATAACTGGTACAGTTCCAAGTTGGTTATAATTTACAAAGTACTTTGATGTACATTACTTCATTTGTATCCTTCAACAATCCTCTGATAAAAGTAGGGCAGTTAGCATTGCCAACAGAGGTCAGATATTTATTACATTAATACAATTATTATAGCAAATTAAAGGCAAGTACATATAATTTTTTATAATGTAAACTATAAGGTAGATGCTCACTTTTAGGCAAAAAAAAAAAAAAACCCTTACTTAAAATTAAAATTTGCATTTCCTGCAAATGATGCAAAATTCAAGAACCAAAATAGATAAAATTATACTCTCAAATATTGCTAAATATCTGTAAATGATCCCCTCAAAACTGACCAGAGACTAAACTACATATATGTTAAATTATTATCACTTAATAATCAGTGGCAGATTCATGACTGACACTCAAACACTGAATACTAACATTCTAATTACTCTTTTTACATTGTGGATTCATTTGAAGGCCAGAGAAATGTTGTGGATTATCTCCCCAAAAATGTACAAATACATACATATTCCTCATTTTGCAAACAATTGCCAGGATTTATAAAGCCTCTGAAGAAACTCATGAATCCTGATTTTGGAAATTCTGCTACCTCTTAGGGAAGCTGTTAGACACGTTGGAAGACTAGAAGGAATAAGAAAGGTCTTAAAAAGAACATTACTTTTCTTTCACCATACCCACTAAGAAGAACAGGTAGGAGAGGTTGCGGAGGGAAAGATCCAATAATAAGATTGCCCCAATCTAGAGCCCATTATGAGAAATACAAACTGTCTCCCATACCAGCTCTATTTACCTAGAAAAGGGTGCTTGGCTCCATGATGTTGAAACACTATTAAAGAACAAGTTATAGCTTTAAATTCTGGAAAATTTTTCAAAAATCAAGCCAATTCATTTCTCACTTTACTTATAGCAACTGAAGAGAATTATCTATGGCCATTAATCTATGGATAATGTTACCATATCTTCTTAGAGAAATATGCAATATGAGTCATTTCAAAGATTAATGTAAATATAAAGTTTTCATTTGCATAAAAAACAGTTCATCTGTTTATTTTAGTTTTGTATCTTGGGTATTAAAATATCTTGCTTTATGACTGAGGACAATATTTTAACTTCTAAGCCACAGATAGAATGGAAATAAATGATCTTAAAATTCAGTAAGGATAGGGATATGTATATGAGAAGGTTGGAGAAGACGGAACGCATGAGTGAAAAAGATGAGGCAGAAGAAGAGTGTGAATAGGATATATTAAAAAATAGAAAGGCAGAATTTGATTAAAAAGACAAATGACACCTAATCAGTTTGTAGAGAAGACTTAGCAAGGCTACAAAATGCCATTTAGTAGGTTGACCGCCATCCACAGTTAAACAAGATCCTCCAATGAGCCAAGCACATTATTAGGAAATGAAGCACATAGGAATTAATAACATTTTATTTAGACAACCACATGCTATTGTAGATGACAGAATGTAAATAAACAATAATAATGTGGTAAGAACTATACACATGAGTTAGTATTAGCAGTGTAGACTGACTCAAATTCTGACAAGGTTGTTTGAGGAAAGCATTGGGTCTTAAAATATGAATAAAAAATCATAAGGTAGATAAGATGGGAAACAACATTTAAGAAGGTGGAACGACATATGAAACAGCACAGTAGTATTCAAAACAGAGACTGCTGAGAGAGCTACATGTATGATGAGATTTGATAAGATTGTATGAGAATGTGTACTTTGAAGAGTGGTGGAAAATAAGATTAAGGGGGGAAAATAGGGTTGAGTCAGATTACATATGGTTTTGTAGACAATGGTAAGGAGTTTTTAGAGGATAGTACTTTTGTTCTAATTCAAGTTCTTCCATATAATAACATGAACAAATCAGTAAGGCTCATTTGCTCATTTTTAAGACAAGAAATTATAAGAGTTTTGGAGGATTAAATGAAAGAGCCCACATAGCATCTGGCAGGAAAGCCGGACATTTGTTAAGGTCTCTCCTCTCCTTTACCCAAGGCAGCAAGAGGGCAACACCGAAGCAGTAGAGACATTCTTTCAACAAATATTTTAAATATTTGGTATGTACACTTCCCTCAAACGTGAGCAGTTTAACATTGCAGGAAAAACTGAAAAATAAATGGAAAATTTTATTTGAGTAAGGATAACAATGGAGGCAGGTAAAAAAGTAAAAATAGCACATGTAAACAATTCCTAGTATTTTAGGCTTGGGGAAAAGAAGAGAGTTGTAGATAGAAGGGATGGAAACCCATGAAAAGTGAGCTGTGTTTGTTGTAGTAGGAGGAGGAAGAAACTTCACTGTGTGTATAAGCTGACATGGCCATTTCGAAGAGATGCTGAAGGTGATGTAGACATAAATATAGAAAGATTAAAATAAGAAGTCAGTTAAAATCTTGTATCTTAAGGATTCTATTTTAATTGAGATTTCTAAGGTTCTTATCATGGCACAAATTCTTTTCACATGAACTGTAATTAGCCTAATCAGACTCTTCAATTTAACTGCTGATCTACATTTATGTCCACTCCTGGATACCTGGAAGTTGAGAACACAGGACTTTCATGAATACTTATCTACGTTTACTTACTCGCAAAATTAAGATGGTTGGGTGCCTTTGATTTGTTCAAATTTAATGAAATGGTCTTTAAAACTAAGATGGTAACACTATTTCTAAAATTTTTTTTAAAAGTGAGAAAAGAATATCTGAATGTATGATGTAACTGAAAGGGAAAACAGGAACCTGGACCCATAAATCATGGACTGGATTCTTGCTTTAGATTTAACATCAACTGCTGTGTGGTCTCAGGCACATACATCTCTATCCTGGTCTCTCTCTTTCTAAAATGGGAATGGAGGCCTAAAATGTATCTATATTTCACTTGAATTCTTAAATCCTATTATTCCACCATTGTTTTGGTCTCAGACATTTTTCTAAAACAAGTTTTTTATTAAGGTACTCTCCAAGGCATTCTTTTTGAGCAGTAAAAACTGAGTTAATTTCCAATTTAAAATTTTCAGGAAAATTGATCACTATTGAGGCATAAGAAACTCACTTTAGGAGGAAATTATTAATCACTACTATTATTCAATATTATACTATTAAATTTTCCGATAATATATTATTAAATATTTAAACTTTAGATATACTTGTGTTAAAGGGTAACAGTAAATCATTATTTGGCAAAATCCTTCATTGGAAGGAACAGCATTAAGTATTGGTTAAGGGCAAATATTCTAGTCTAAGGTTAACTTTAGGTTGAAAAGTGACCCTGACTTGATCACTTTAAAACATATTTAATTATCAGTTTCCTCATCTGGAAATGGAGATAATGGGAATCAGGATATTGAGATCATGTGAATGGTACTCCCTGAAACTAGAATGGCTATACATGGGAGCCTGGGTTATAAGGTTTTCACAAAGATTAAAAGAAGCATTCCATATAAATTACTTAAAATTGTAGTTAACACATAATATACACTTAATACATGGCAATGATTTATATATTTATATATAACAATTTATATATTTTATGCATTTTCCTTTAATACATCATTATTTATTCAATGTCTTGATATAGGAATTATAGAAATTATGTGTCACATATTGTCATATTAAATTTCATTCTTAACTGTTAGGTTTAATAACTGAAGACCAACCCATAGACCACAGTTATTACAAAATATAATGTAACTATGTTACATAGACCAAATATTTAAAACCATGAATATACTATGCACCTTAGCATTCCATGTCAGTTAAAGTGACCCTGGATAAATAAGAATAAATAAGAATCAGAGCATTTTGTGTAATGACAGGGAAAATTTCTGATAGAAGAAAAAGATGCAAACAAAATATATCAAGATATTATTCTCCTATTTATAAGTTGTAAAATATTTTAATTAATCACTTGAAAGATAGTCTGGCTAAAATTAAAGAGAGCTGTCTTTTCTTTAACCCATATGCAAATCTAATTTTCTTTGTAATCATTTCACCTCAGTGGCCTCCTTTTGTATGGCACACTATTCTAACTTCTGAATTTGTGTTAGTTTGCTGTTGGCAGGGGTATGGTCGGAAATAATACGGACTTTCTATTGAAATCTGCCTCCCCCCCTGGATGAAAGAAAGCAGACATGAATATGACACCCTCATAATGATTTAGCTGGGGCTTAATGAAATTTTCATCACAACCTGCTGTTCATTTTAATGGCCTTTGAAAAACAATGGAAAAAATAGCTTGAGGGAAGAAAAGATTTTTCTGTGGCATATATTTGTGAGCTTAACATTTAGTTACATTCATTCTATCTTTGCTTCCCTCATCACCATGATGTTATTCTCATCACAGAGCCAAGACAATATTTTGTAGTTTTCAGAGTATAAGTTTTTTAGTTATTTTGTTAAATCTACTCCAAAGTATTTTATTTTTTCTGATACTATGGTGCATCACAGAGCTTTGGAACGTTTGCTCTGAACATAGTGTCATTGTCCTGATGCTAAGATGATGTAAGGTTTTGGTGACTATTCTCAGGTCAAATCATATCCTTTGATTAATGAAGTCTTTAAAGCCAAGGTAGCTTTCTAATTGTTGGAAGAGTTGTATATGTTTCCATAACATACATATATATATATATATATATATACACACACACACACACACACACACACACACACACACACACATTTACATATATACCAATTTTTTCTTGTA